>NC_092425.1:1573248-1905147 GCF_036169615.1 Heliangelus exortis
TATGCTGGCATCTTTCATTAAAACTTAAGTTCTAATTATCAAACTAGAAGTGTAGTTACCTGCCCCTTTTTAAAAGTGACACATCCAATCCCTAACTTTAGGGATTTCCTTTAGTGAAAGCAAGATATGGATAAACCAACCATGAATTTACCTGAAAAGAAGGCAAGCCTGCAGTAAAAAAAGGCCCAATTATCTAAGCAGTGCCTTGAATTCCAAGGAAATGTTTCTACTGCCAAATCAGCATCTCTCAGATCCAGAACCCCACCCAAAGTAGGAATATTCACCTGTAGAAGTACGAGCACCCCCTGACTGTGTTGTGAGTGAAGTGTTCCTGAGTCTTCTCATTCCCAAAGTCCTCCAAGGGGTCTGACCACAGGATGTCACACATGGGTCCATATGCAGGTGGTTCCTTGAATCGATCTAACTAAGAGAAACAGGAGACAAAGAAATACTAATTTCTGTCAGCTCTGCAGCACAGAAACACTGAAGCCAAGGTGCTGGTGTTCATTCAGTCCATTCCATGGTGAGCAAAGACTCAAAGCAACCTATCTTTCAGCTTTGGGTTACTCCCAGCTTTAAAGCAATGGGGTTTTCTACTTTTTTCTTTTTTTTTTTTTTTTGTTTATAAGTATTTCAGTGGATGAGACAAAGGATGGCATTTTTGTATTTTGTGATTTTTTAAACATTGTAGCACTTGATTTATGTGAGTAAAGCACCTCAGGAGAAAAACTGGATAGTTATTTCAAAGCAAGTTCCCATTTTGTTTTAAGGATGTTCTCACCAAAAACTGCATTTAAATACCAAGGCAACATTTTTGCAGCGCAGCATCTTGCCTTGACATTCTGGTTGCCCTCATAACCTTAGCCCTAATTAAGCAGCTAAAAACTCCTCTTTCTGCCAGACCACTGGGGTTTAAAAAAACTCAAATTAGATAGAAACATACTGGAAATAAATCAAAGTATAGCAAAATAGGGACATATTAAAGTCAGTATTCCTCTGCAATATAAAACCTCTTTAATATAAATATATTTCCTCTTTAATAGATTTCCTCTTTAATATAAAACCACTCCTTCTTAACATGGGTTAAAACTCAGTTAAAAAGTTTCAGTAAGAGACCTCTGCAATTTTACCTGTGAGTTCTCATCATGAAATATTCATAACACATCTACACTTCTAACATACTGCAGCCTCTACCAATTAATGCCTTTGTAACTGTAAGTCATTTAAATTAAATAACAATTTGTAAATATGCAAAACTAATTCCTGCTGATTGCCAAAGAGGAATAAACCTGCTAGTGGTGGGGGAAGTGAAGATGTTAATGATCCTCATCTGGAGTCTGAGAGCTAAACAGCTTTATTCTACCATTACACTGTTGCAAAGCCAGCTAATTTTTAGGCAGATAATATTTTTGCTTAATGAGATAGTGAACTTTTACCTCAGAAACAAGCCTTCATATTCATTAATTTTTAAAAGTGCAGTTAATATCTTCATCTAATTGTTTTTAAACCAAAACATGTAATTACTGTCTCGAGTGCTTTTCCTTAACCATATTAATTTCTTAATAGGTTATGCATTAACCTCAGAATATATTTTATCTTTTAGTAATTTTAAGGCTCAGAAGTAAATAACCACGTTTGCAAGTCTCAAACTGACAGCAAGAAATCTTTTCTGCCGGAAACACTATGAAAAATGGCTTAAATATTGGGTTTTAGAAGCATCAACTGAGATCTCTTTTACCAGACACCTAAGATTAATCCTTGATAATACACAACAAGAGTGGATTTCATGAAGAAGCTGATGTGCAGTGTTCTTTGAACCTTCATGAGATTTCTAAGTAACACCTCAGGACAGAGGAGTACCTACCACACAGGCACCCTCTTTACTCATCTGAGCTTAATTTGGGGAGCACCCAAGTGCAGTACAACTTAAAAGTGTGGCAGGATTACTGAGAATTAATTCTTGGCTCTTTTGAGAGTAATAATGTTGTTTTGACAATACTAATTGCAATCATACCATAGTTTTTTTATTATATGCTTTAGGTACCGTGAGGTTTTCCTAAAGTTTATTTTTATTTCTTCTCCAAGAAAGTGCAGGATGCCTTACAAGGTGCAAGGAGTAACTGGGTGGTATGTTTACAACGTGCTAGTAGGTAATACTTATAAGAAAAACAGTTGTATACCTAACACATTTTTTTCAGAACACAAAGATGATAAATCCTTTGTTTCACAGGCTGCTGGTGATTTCCTTACCTCCATAAAACACAGCTCATTGCAGCAATTCCTTTTATGTTCTATTGAAAAAGACCTTGAGAAGGTGACAGTGTCACCAGGAATGTCAGAATGACACACAAGCATCTTACATAAACGAAGAGCAGTGAGAAAGGATTCAAGTTTTAGTTGCTGGCCATAGACCTGGCACTAACCAGGACTTACTTTTCTGATGTCATCTAAAGTGTTGATCTCTGGAGACAAGCCACCGTGTACACACAGGAACTGCTGGTTCATCAGAGCAGCCAAGGGAAGGCAGTCGAAGGCATCCATGCAGGCATCATATACACGTTCTGAATATTTGATTTTACCTTTTAAAGATCAAGATGGCATCAGAAAGTTTCCATCAATACTTAAGAGGGAAAAAGAAATGAGGATGCTGCTTAATATCTCAGTTGTGCTTTCACTACTCTCTCTTGCACTGACTGTATCAAAGCTTGTCTCATGCAAAAAACTATTTAGAATTCTTGTTCTTTACTGCTGAAAAATGTCTTCATATTTTGAGGTGAAACTCTGCCAAATTTAGAGTATTTTTTCTAAAAAAAAAAAGGTACATAGACAATTTAGTATACCATTATATTCTGCCATGAAATCTATACAGAGTCTGCTGAATTATTCTCATTTATAACATTATTGCCTAATATACTCTCTGTGAAGCAATTAGGACTTTAGCCCAGTCCCTTATAATTAATTATCTACAGAAATGCCATTATGCAATGAACGAGGTGGTACAATGAAGCTGAAATGTTAATTTACCAATACACATATCAAACTCAGTAAAGCATGAAGCCTTTGAGCCAATTAACATTTCCTTTATCCTCACTGCTAAAAAAAGGGGAATACAGACTTCTGGCAACAGCTTCAGCTTACAGTGGCACAGGTAAAATAAAAAAGCTTCATTGTGCAGGGGAATGTCTACATCTAATGACATCTACATGTCACTGTCTCCTTTCTTGCAACACAGAAAGGGCTTCCTATAAACACAGCATATCAAAAAGTTTAATAATTCTTACAGGACTAATATGATAATGGTATATTTTAAAGCAATTTAAAACTGATGATGGTTAATGTGAAAAATGACTGATGGTAAATGAGGATAAAGTAGTAAAAAAAACCCACCACCTTCAAATCAAGTTGTAGAGAAAGGAATTAAGAGGAGAAATGTTAAGGTTAGACTTACATTCTTGCTTAAATGTGAAATACTCTGTTAAATGTCTACATTCATGATTCCCACGAAGTAAAAACAGTGTTTTGGGGTAAAGGATTTTCAAGGCCCACAAGTACAGCACACACTGCAGAGGAGAAAGAAGATATATATATATAAAAAAAAGATAATTCATAATTATTGATGTAATCCAAGCACTTCAGTCACCCTCCACCAAGATGAACTAGAGGAAGAAAGAGTGTCCTGTGTTAAATTTCTCTTTTCAATGGGTTAACTTCACTTCTCATATGCTACATGCAAACATTTTTCTCTGTACCTCATCCTGGACCTGGCCACATCTCCTATCAGCACATTGTAACCAAGCTGAGTGCTTTTCCCATGTGGTTCCTCCCTGTTCAGCCCCCAGCACCCCAGCTCTCAAGAAGCAATTCCCAAAAGAAGAGTGCACTCTCCACCTGGAGGCTCAGGCACAAACCCACCCTGGACATTATTTCTCCGGAAGATCCACATTTCCTGGCTTCAGGAAAAGTTGCCCTAGAACAATTTAACCCACTCTTCAGGAAATACCTCAGCTTCCAGCATGTTTTTATAAGAAGGCCTGTTGGCTTTTCACTTAACATGGTTCTGTATAAGCAACTAAGGGGGGAAAAAAAATAATCCACAAAGCTCCTGCTTTAAATGAAGTTGCTACAAAGCTTCTCTTAAACCCTTTTATCTTTCCAAAGGATTTCTATTTGAGATGACATTTCTTCTAGACATGATTTAAAGATAAAAAAAGGAGACTTGGAGAGGTTAACCTCTGCTCAGACCTCAAAACCCTCCGATTAAAACAGTTTTTTGGAAATCAAAGTGGCAGTGATGGCAGAGGATCACCAGCCTCCTGACAAACAAGCAGACTTGCAAACCTCACACAAGTTTTATCCTTTGTGCAGGATGACCCTGCTCAGGGTGACACCTGGCTGCAAAGTCCCAGCTGCAGGAGAGCTGCTGGAAATGAGATCTGTGTTCATCCCAGGAGATGAGCCCAGTGTCTGCAGAACACTCTGCAGCCTGCCATGGTCTCCCAAAAGACAAGAGCTAGAGAACTGCTTAAACAATGTCTCCTTCAATCCTTTCCTTCCCAAATATCCATGAACTCCAGAACTGTTGCACAAGAAACAGGTTAAAAAAAATTATAAATAAACCAAACACAAACCCAACGTGCTTTCATCTGCAACTACTTTCTAACACTCCCCCTTCATTCTGGTGACAAAATTTATTTGCTTTGTTTACCAACCTGGACATCTCTAAGGTGTTCTTGGCCTGTCTCACTTTGTATTGAAATAAATAAATAAAAAACCCATTTCTTAAATGCCAGCCCTCAAACTGCACCCCTGCTTGCTTGCTGAGCACTTTTCAGCTGCTGTAATAGCAGGTACATGAAGTTTATACCAAAGAGGTAACGTGCCCACCTCCAGCTCCCAGCAAGCTGTTGCCCTGCTGAGGCTCTGGCAGCCTTGCCATCAGGAAAGGAAAGGTCCCTGCTATTAAGTGCTGTGTAAGCCAGAAGCATCAATGTTTAAAACAGACTCAGGATTTAACTCCACTGAAATATGCTGAATTTGAGCCTTTGCACAATTCCACAGCTCAGCTCCTTCTGAAAAGGCAAACCAAAAGCCACAGACTTGGCAGGAAAAAGAGGCAGCTTGCTCTGTTGGCTGTGTGGCTCTGTATGGGTAGCAAAAGATGAAATCCCTCTCCAAATGACTGATGAAATTAAATGTGAATAAATGCCAGGTAATTCATACTTGAAAGGATAATTTGAGCCACGCGTTGCTAAGGTCTCTGGTGATGCTCTGTGAACTGCAGAGCCTCTTCACTCTGTAACTAACACACTCATCTAAATACAAAAAGCTGCATTACTTTAACTGCACAGAAATAATTCTACCATCAGAGTACGTAGCAGAGGAACAGCTTTATAAAATGGAACAAGCATCCCAATGGAAGCTGTGTACATTTTTACACATGAGCCACGTTCACACTACTGGTAGGACTATTTATTATGGCTTTATTTCAGACACAAGTGAGCAGACATCACATCCATCACTAAAATACAAGAGATGCACATTCTTGCCATTTCTGAAATACCCCCACTTGAGTACAGAGAAGGAAAACTCAACAGTACTAAAAAGAAACAAAAAACCTTTACTGTCTTAACCACAACCAGGATTTCATTCTTTTTTCAGGACATTAAGGACAATGTCTTCTTGTGCTACTTGCAGCAACCAGATCTTCAGTAATAAAGTAGTCTTTGCCACAACTTTTTTTGCCAACACGTGCTTATTTTACCTTTCATGTTTCTAAACCTAGCACTCACATATGTAAAAGGTTGAGGATTAAAAAATTTAGAAGGTTACTGCTGTGGAGACAGTCTTCTTGTGGAGTGGCAGCAAAGCAACTCCTCATGGCCAGGGTCTCAGCTGTTTCTAAAATATTGCTCAAGAGTCTCATTCTGATAATTCAGCTTGTGTTGATTTATTTTTAACCCCTGTGAATATTCCCCAGCTACTCTGAGATCTTCTTTTGGCACTTGCATGGCATTTTAGCACTTCCAGTCTTCAATTATTCCAACAGCCCCTTCTAGCTTGTCTCCCATTTGATTTCATGGAAAGTTATCACTTCCAAAACATTGCTGCTTGCCTACATAGCTCTTCTCTAGTGTTCAGACCACATTGCTCCCAGGAAAGGACACCAACACGTTCAGAAAGGAAGGATCTTTTTTGCCAACCAAAGTGACTAAAAAGATGTTCCTCTCATTCTTATAGCTACCACTTTCTAAACAGGTATCCAAGTGCTGGCTCCTCATTCTCCTCATTGGACACTGTGTCTTAGCCCTGGCTTTGGAGCTGGATAAACCCCCCAGAGATGGGGAAATGGTGCAAGCATCCTTCAGGGCACCAAGCCCCATGTTCCTTCCCCGGAGCCCAAATAGGTTCTTGGTGTGCTGGGACTTGCTTTGGGAAGAGCTGGCACAGAGCAAGCAAGCTGCAAGGATGGGCCTTGCACAAACAGATGTGCCAGTCTGGGAATCTAATCCATACAAAAATAATCTGAATGTGCTGAATTACTGAATATTCACAGCTCTGAGGAGTGCTGACAGCAAAAATTAGATGTCCTAAGACACAAATTCTTGCTGGAGACAGACATATTTGCTACTGCTACAAGAAAGAAAAGGAAATTTAGGCTTATTAAAGTATTAGGATTATCTTTGCTCTCAGAAAAGTAGAAAAAACCCTGACTGATTTACCTGGTAAATTGTTTCTGACTAGTCACAACTGTTTTAAATTAAGATGCTTATTGGGAAACATTAACAAGGAAAGGTGTTTATCCTTGCAATGAAGTCCTAGAAAGTGCACCTGAGACAAAACAAACACAGGGCTTCACTGATGGTCCCTTCACCCACAGGTTACTGACACAAGTTTATGTACATGTAGCTCTTTTCTTGGGAGAAACCAGTTAATGGCTTCTAACAGTTCACTGTTAGTTCAGAAGCATCTCAAGTGCCAGGTGCTTTTTAAATTGATGTGAGGTCCAATTCCAGACTCACTCCAAACACCTCACTTTGTTCTTGCTAGAAAAACAGGTGCTTCTCCTGGAATTTCCCTCTTTGTGGTCAGAAAATGAAGATATAGGAATGTTTTGAACCATAAAACCCAGCTCTGGTTTTGTTCATTTTGAGCAGTGGTTTAATTCTCCAGATCTTAGCTATCTGCTCTCTCAAAAATGGTTGCTATGTACCTTGGGATCCTCAGTTAATATTTAAGCCTGGATATTTTGATGTGGGACCGAGCAGGGAAACCATTCCAACAGCTCATTTACATAATATTATTAACACCTTGTAGTTAGTATTTACTCTGATTGTAATATTCCCAAGCCAGTGGTGAAAAGAAGTCCCCCTAACACTGGATGGCCTTTCTGCCTGCCTTTCAAGGAGAGTTTTCTTACATTAGTCATTCTTCCTTACAACCCCTTCCTGCAGAACCACTTAGGCTCTAACTATTCTTTGGATTTAAAAATAGCCCTTCTGTTTTGATCATTTGGGTTTCTTTTCTCCATGGCCATAAAACTTGTTTGAAAGTGAGCACGGAGAGGTTGCTCCTCTGGAGCCAAAGCCCTGGAACAGTGCAGAGGCACAAGAAGGAAATGTTATCAGTTACAGAGCTGGGGAAAGAAATGTGCCATATCAGATAGTGCAACTTGCAGAAATTTGTTATACTGAGTGAAGAAATGCTCAGGAGCTGCCAAAAGGTCAAATGGAAAAGAGGGTGCAGCTACAGGATAAACTTTTGGTCCACTCTGAGAAACCTTGTCTCATCCTATCTATAATTTTGACCTTTTATGTTTTACCTGTTGTAAATTTTGAGTCTTTCAACCTGTGATACCTTGCTTAGAAGTAATTTTAAAGATACAAACCATGCCCCCTCCAAACAGTGGAGTTAACTCTGGTAAAAACAAATCACACCTGGGAAGGATTAAGCTCCTGGGTCAAAAGCTCCATGGGGCAAGGACTCCCATTTCTGCTGAGTGCTTTACACAAACACTTTTCTCCTTTCCCCTCTGCTTTACCAAAAGTCTTCCACCTACCTTATGCAATTTCTCCCTCTGTTCTGAATGATAATAGCTGATATTATATAGTACCTTTCACCCAGCAGAATCCCAGATGCTTTGCAGCCCACAGACAAGGATTATCACACCCACCACCAGAACTCAGCTGGGTCTGGGCTCAATGGTGTCACTTCTATACCAGTTATCCCACAGCACTCAAAGGGTATTTTTTTAATTTTTATTTTAAAGCTTACATTACTTGTGATTAGTACCTTGGACCAGCTACTTGATTTTTTTTGGAAAGACCCCAGAAGTGCAATAGCCTCGTGTCTAGGGGAGCAGAAAGTGGAGCCAACAGATGGATAGAATAAAGATCAGTGTGTGACTGACGTGACAGAAACATGCCCTGAGATCAGGCTGGGGCTGTTCACCCCCACAGCCTCCCCAGCACCATGTCCTGGCAAGAGCTGGTGCCTGCTGGATGTGCTCACTCCTTCTGCTCCACAAAAAGCCACCCCCCAGTATGCCAACTTGCATTTTTCACCATTTTCCTCTCCTTGTCACTCCTTACTGACTGTGCTGAGCTCATGCCTGAATGCACACCTCTACACCCAGCTACACTTCATGGAACAGAAAACTGCCTTCCCTTTCAAAAGCATTCTTTAATTAGGGTGACAGGTGAGGAGAACCAGTTAGGTGACCAAAAAAAGTAGTGATTTGAGAACAATACCTAGAAAAAGGAATACAAAAAGCCAGAGTTCAGGTATTTCCTGGGTGCTGGCAGAAGACAGCACAGCTCCCAGTGAAAAAGTGCTGCTTCGGAACAGAAAAACTGAACACAGATTATAATCTGCTAAATATATGTGTGCAGGTTTAGGAATTTTAAGGGGCTTGTGCCCCAGCCATTAGCTATTATTTTGTTATATGGCTTGCTACTGCCTTTAACTGGTCATAGCAACTGGAGTAGATTTTGGCAAACAGTCAGACAGGCACCTGAAAGCTGAAGGGAATCCACTTGACCTATTTCTTGTGTTGAAAACACACAGAGAAATGAAGACAAAACTCTGCTTGTCCAGGTACAGCTTAGCTCAGTGGAAGTCACCAGGAGATACAAATGAAAAATGGCAGTGCAAGATTCACCTGCACAACACTTGAAACCTGGGAAGGCAACCCCCACACTCCCAACTTTTCCCCAGGATCCAGCATGGTCATCCACAGCCACAATCTATCTCACAACACACTGTGGAACAGATTGGGAATCAAGCACATGTGGCTCAAAAAAACCCCAAAACCCACCCAAACCCAATAATGACTGAAATGCTGACTGCAGTATGAGACTAAACCTTGACTACAGTGATTTTTGGCAGGTGAGTGAAAGAGCCTTGCAATTCTTAAATTTTTAGAGCATTTGCACTTGAAACAGTGCGTTTCTGTTTGTAAAATGAGCCAAAAAGTTCTGTTAACATTTGCAACTAAATTTTAAAATTAACTGATCAGGCAAAGGCAGTGTCACTGGTTCTTATTTTTAAGAAACTTCTCCTCATCCTATAAATATAACATTGGCAAGATAATCCACTGTTCCGTTTACAAACACATTATAAATAACTCAGATCCTTGGGATTACGTATTTTTACATCAATATGGCAACAGTGTACCAAGATATGGTATGTAGGATGAAACAGCAGTATGTGTTTTCACATGCTGCCACCTTCTCTAGGCAGAGGCACAGCCACCTATCACAGGACCTAATATTGCTTCCAAGAGATAGAGGGTATTCTCCTGACTCAGAGCAGGGGAAAGTCTGAATTTTCCAGAGAAAGGAGTCAAGCTGTAGCTCAAAAGCTGCTGAAAGTTTTCTGTCTGAGCATTCAGGGACTGAATCAACTATAGCCTGGAGGAACAAATCCAGATTAGGTTTTATTTGATGACACTTGTGCACCTCATCCATCACTTTGCAAAACTAAGCAGTGACACACAAGTAAGAAAAAAAATCCAGTTTGTTTTAGGACAACTGGAACAAAAGATTTGTGCTTGGTATTTGGCTTGCTAAGGTAAAGACATTGTCATTTGACCTCCACATTCTATAACCTGATATTGGAGCCTGCCCAGGTCTCAGGACCTTCCACAGGGCAACTGTGCATCCCTTCTCTGTGTATTCAGGTGCTGCAGCAGAAGTCAGAGATCATGCACTCCAGCATGATCTAAACAGAAATCATTAACCCTCTCCAGCCCAGCATGTTAACTGCTGGGGTTCTGTCCCATTTTGTCCATTCTATTTAGCCCTTCCATTTCTGTAAAATTTTGCATTGAGGAGACTCAGATGAAACAAACCTAAAAATCAAACTAAACTATGAGCTGTTGATTTAATTTTCTAATAACTCATGTCTATTCACCCTATTTAAAGCTGCAGAGCAGGCTGCCTGCCCCACTGTATTTGTATGGCCATTAGTGAGCACCAAGGGCTGATTTCCACCAGCTTTCCAGCTCTGATCAGTAGGAGTGGGCTGGACACAGATCAACCTTTAAGAAAACACCAAGACTGACATTATTGTGGACTTCTTTTTGCTCACATGTGGGATTTGCTAAGAGCCCCAGTATTCCTGAACTGCATAAATTATGGTGCTAAATATACACAATAGGCTGCAAACAGCTTCACAGGCAGAAACAGAAATCAGGAACTTACTTCAATGCTGAAGTACCCTCTGTCCACGTAGTCCCCCAGGAAGAGATACCGTGTGTTGGCAGGAGAGCCTCCCACTTCAAACAGCTTCATCAAGTCAAAGAACTGCCCATGGATGTCTCCACAAACTAGAAAAGAAACAGATAACAGTGTTAAGCAGCAGTGCTGTGTCACAACCTGCTTTGCCTCCTCTTGCTCTGCATCTTCCACCCATGGGAGGAGGAAGAGGAGAACTTCTCTCCCTACCTCTCCTCCCCCCAAGTTTAGGGCCAAGTCCAGGCCTTTTCTGACAATGATCCTTAACAAAGAAAATGTTAACAGCCTTGACTCCCACAGAGTGCTCCCTTCAGTGACTCTAAAATAAGTAATTAAATATTTTAAAAATCCAGTTTTCCAACTGGAATGGTGATTATGAGAAAACGAAAAAACCAAGGATTCAAGATTGACCTTATCTTGCAGCACAGCTTCTTATTAACTGCTGGCACAAAACTCAGTAGAGTTCAGGTGCTCTCTGGGACGTAATGGGCTTCTTCCATCACAGATGCACAAACCTCCCATTTGCTGAATGCTGTGGAGAAGCTGAATTCACAGCTCCCCACAGATACAAAAGGGCTCCAGAGAGCAGCTCTAACACCAACTCCAACAAACTTGCAGTGCAAACAGTGTTCAAAAGTTATTCTTTCATCTCAGTCCAGTGTCACATTATATTTTCTACTTGCATCAGTTTTCCCTGAGTGCATACACTGAGAATTTAATAGTAAACCTACAAAAAAAATTTAAAAATGAAACAAAAAAACCCTCCCCTAACCAATGAAGCACACACTGAGAATTTAATAGTATTGCTACAAAAAATGTAAAAATGAAACAAAAAAGCCTTCCCCAAACCAATGAAACATACACATTGCCAGCCCTGCCTGCCCCAGATGCAGAAGAACACACTGATGTCCCAGCCAGAGGGTGAAACTGTAACATAATTCATGAGAATTCTTCCGTGATAGTAGCAGGGAATTTTGCCCATAAAATAGCATATAATACTCTTGTCACCACTTTGTTATGTTGAATTATCTTTTTCCTAGCTGATCCCCCTCCCAAGAGTTACAACAACCTTCATGTTTCCAGCCATCAACAGTTATAAAACCCTGGGAATAATATCTGCCATTAATAATGCAAAAGAAAACACTATTTAAATCTCCAAGGAGTCTAACACTGCCTCTATTTCACCATAAAAAAATTCTGCACCCCAAAAGAATAAGGTTTCTCTGTTGTTTGGTTGGGTTTTGTAGGATTTTTATTGGAACCCATGAATGTACCAAGCCAACACACAGTGCTCACTGAGCTCCTCTGCACGGACACTGTGGGCAGATGAGGAACACGTGTGGCACGTTGATGGCCAAGCAATCTGCTCTCCCCACTTCCAGCAGGAGAGCTGGTTATATATTTAGTTATGTAACTGTACAGCTCTCCCAATTACCACCCGCCCCCATTTGCTCCAACTGCAAAAACCTGAAGAAGACAGAAAAAAAAATTTTTTTTTTTTTAAAGGGATTTAACTTCTGCTCTTTCCCTAACGCCCGAGGAAAGAGGATTTTTTGCTGTTGGTGGTGGTGTTATGAAGGTTTAAATACATTGAGGCCATTACAGAGGAACCAGGAAGGTTAGGGAGCTTTCTCCAAGCAGCTGTGTATCCATGAATTTGTCACGAGCCAGAAAAGCAGAGAGCAAACTAGTGAAGAGGACAGAAAAAAAAAAAAAGATGCAGAGCCCTGCAATCCCACAACTTGCAAAATTCTGAACTGGGCTAAGAATCAATACTTGATAGACATTCCAGGCACTTAACACACAGCAGCCTACTCTTTTTATACTTGAAAACAGATGCAGAAATGTATCCAGAATAAAAAAGGAAAAAAAAAAAAGAAAAAAAAAAAGCTGAAAAGCCCTCAGACCTAAACCTTGCCAAGCGATTAAAGTAGTTCCAAAAGAGAAGCTCAAAACCAGCAGGTAAAAGCTGTGGGAGGAAGAGAAGACACTCAAAGCTAACAAATTTAATTTAGAATGGTCAGATCCAAGAATTCCTACTGAAAGACTACAGCATTACATACAGTTAATCTAATCAGTATTTTGCCTGACACAGCACAAAACAGCTTTAGGATCTTTTGCTTTCTGGGTTTGAGTGCATAGACCCAAAGCATCCTTACAACCTAAGGACCATGTGCTCGGATGCTGATGGGAGACCTTGTTTAAAAATAAATTAAAGGGCAATTTTATATGTATTACAGGAAGATACTCCATTTGTAGAGTGAAAGCAATTGCTTCTGATAGTTCTGCCACCTTTCTTTTCCAGCTCTTAGGAACCTCAGGACTGGGAGATCTCCCAGGCACTCAGATCAGTGCTGGATCTTTTCTGGGAGGGAGCAGAAGAAATCCAGCACCCATCAAGGCACAGACATCCCTCAGACATGAACTCTGCCTGTCCCACACCTCCCCATCACAAAGGGAGAGCCTTGCAGTGCTGTCCCACCAGAGAGCTTCCATGGCCTCTTCACATTGCCTCTTCAGAGCTCTCTCACACCTTCCCCTGTCCTGAGCCAGACAAGGTACTGCCAGCACATTAATTATCCCACATGGATATGTTTGCTCTGGTCCAAGCATGACCCTTGGATCTCTCATCCCTTTAAATTTTTTAGACTTGCACAGCCCCTCCTTTGGTACTGGAGCACTTGCTTGTGAACATGATAGGAACATTTTTCCATCAAAGAGCAAGAAAATAAAAAACAGGGCAGTGAAGCATGAAATTCAATTCTTAATGATGATCTCCAGGATCAACATACTTATAGATTTAAAGTATGAGCAGAGGGAAAATAAAACTCCATTTTGTATGTGCGTGGGATTAGCATCAAGAGCAGCTGTGTTTGTACAAAACAAATTTATCAAAAGGAGGAACACTGGGTGGTATGCCTCCTATTAGAAATACAGATATCTTACTGCATCACTGGTTTCCCAAAAGTGCCATGGAGTCATGCCCTTTTTACACTCATCAATTTATGATAAAAAAAAAAATCTGACAGATACTAGTTTCCCTAATAAGATTAGTTTTTAGTAATCTAAAAAGTGCTTTTCAACTGACTTGGGGTTTACAGGGATCAGTTCAGGCAGCAAACTTGTTTCCCATGAATTGGTTTATCTGAGCCTGTCAGTAGTGTCCACCTATCTGACCTCAATAAGGTTGAAGGAACATTTGTTGTTTGGGGTCTCCTTAAAAATGTAACTCTGTTCAGGAAGCTTTCAGGGGAGATAAGGTCACCTCCAAAAGATTCAAGCTCAGAGGACTGCCCAAGCACTTACTGGGTAATGTTTCTGATGTTATGATGGGTTATGATGGGTTCTTCATCCACTACACCACCTTACACTATAGCACCAGCACTTGCCCAATGTAGCTGTCTTTAAAGGATTATTTTATTATAAACATAGAAATTGGACACGAGAGAGATCAAGGAGTTGGGATTTTTTGTTTGTTTGTTTTTAGAAACTGTCATCCTAATACAAATCAAACGATGTTTCTGATGGTTTCCCTGAGACACCATCTGATTGATGTCAAAGGAACAACCAACTTTGAACAGGACCCATGGAGTACAGGCTGTACTGGCAGTAAAGGGAGACCAAAGCTTAGCAGTGGTTCTGCCAGCTTATTTATAGAAGACAGAGTGGTAAAAGCAGTGGTTTAGACTGCAGTGCTTGCTGGCAGAAATAAAAAGTCTGAAAATGCTCTTCAGATACTTTCCTTCAGACAACTAAATGCTCTTCACTACATACAAACTTAGTCCAGAGATTATTTTCTGGAGTTTCCCTCTCCAGATGGATATTAAGAACAGAATTTATATTCACAGTATATTAAACACTGTCAATTCAAAAATTTTTTTATCTGCAAGACTTTATATAAACTGTGCTTATGTTCTCATTTATCATGTATATACTAAATTGCTGTAATATTATACTCTGATAGTAAAATATCATGGGCATTTCAGGTGACTTTGCATCCCATGCATCACAAGATTATGTTCCCATCTTCAAATGCCACCAGGGATTAGGAGCAGATATGCAACACTCCATCACCAGCTTCAGACTGCAAACTCATACACATATGGCAATTAACAACCAAGCAAAGACACCTCCTAAAGCAGAAACCCCCAGTGTGTAGGGAACATTATTCATTGCTTGATCACTTGTTCCTTCCAGTCACTGAGCCAGGGATGTCTCAGCAAACCAGCAGGCAACCTGCAAAACCAGAGGGAGACCAACACCCTGTGGAGTTACTGCAAGTTGCCAAGGGGTTTGCTTTGTACAAGGTTGAGGAATTCCACTTGTTAGCACAGGTTTCCAAGAGCTTTCTGTTTTCTGAAGCCCCCAGTAGGTACAAAGCCCTCCTGAAAAAGGGATGAGCACACCCTGTAAACCTGCAACTGCCTGAGCTGACTTGAGATGCTCAGCTGTCCAGGTCTTCCAGGATAACCCTGTAAAGAGGATGCATACCCCCAACCTCTCCTCCAGGCAAGTGGTTTGAGCAATAAAAAGTTCCCAAAGGCTGCATGAAGAAGCCAGGTTAGGAAGGAACACTTAAAAGCAACACTGGACACACAAAGGCAAATAAAAACCAAACCAAACCCAAAACTAGATGAACTCCAAAAAATATGATGGAAAATAACTGCAAGAGCTCTATGCAATGATTTCTCAAGAGCTGAAAGAAAAACTACTGCATTGCTCCTGAAGGGCTCAACTATTGATCAAAAGGCTCTCATTTTCTCCAAGTTTAAGAACAAAGACAGATATGTCACCTACCTGATTACACAGCCTTTGATCACCAGCGAGCTTTGTTTCCAAGCTCACATGTTTCTGAGGAACATTACATACTGACACAGCAGCACAAAATACTCAGAAATCCACAGTTTTGTTCCAGACATTTCTGATTTTTTTTTTTTCTTTAATTTGCTAAAGATTGAGCACTCTTCTTTCTCACTTTTTGGAGAACTAGGAGGTAGGAGAAGTACAAAATAAAAAACTTAAGTTTTTGTTTGTAGCTGCAGACAAAGCCCTACTCAAGGCACAGGCTCAGATGTTTTGTTACATAGATTATTTTCTTGTCATACAGCTCTGTTTCTGTTTATAAGGGAGATGCTTGAAGAACTTGCAGACCTCATTACTCAGAGTCAGAATTTAGATCCTCACTGGGTAACTTATCCAAAGAAAACAGCTACTAGACTCAACATAAAGAGCTTTCATATGAATGTTTGTTCTACTAAGTTTTTATTGAGCAACTTAGCTCTGGATTTCCAAAGGAAGGATGATCTCATTCATATTCATATCTTGTTATCTAACATGATTATAATAGGCTTTCATCTATCTTTTTCCCTTCAATCACTGCATGCAAATTGACAAGTTTATACTACCAGAGTGAACTGACATGAACAAAAATGTGCAATTCCTTATTTTGGTAAAAGCCTGCTTCACCCAAGAGAAAGCCAGAAACCATCAGCCATACAAGTTCAGCAAAGGAAAGCACAAATGGACCATCAATGCCACATCTGAGTGTTGTTTGGCTGCTGACTTCCCTTGTTTGTCCTCCCAAAAAAAAGAGAGAGAGTAAAAAAGAAAAAAATTGGAAAAGGCAGTTTTCTGTGCAACACAGAGGACACTACACTGTGTTCTGCCCTGCCAACACTTGTAACAGTGGTGTCTGTAAAGATCAACCCACTCTCAGTCCTTGTAATAGAAGTTTTCTCCCACCATCCCCTGAAGGCAAGAACAAATTAATGGCATTTGATTTGAAGAGACAGAGTGAGAAAGAGTAGAGAAGGGAAAAGACATAGGAAAAGACTTGCAGGACAATAAGCATTAATATTCTTTGGTAAAGGAAGCAGCAAAAAAACCACGCAGCAGCAGGTCCTTCAAGATGCTAAGGCAACAAAAATGTCTTCAGCACAAAGTTTTTAAAAATGGCTCCACAAACTTCCTTTTTGTGTCACAGAACTATGTGCAGTGTCTCCAAACAAGATAAAACCCCTGCAGACAAGCCTGGCCAGCAGAGGAGCACCTTCCTATATGCAATACCAACAGCAACAGATTCTCAAGTGCTGTAAAACTTCCACTGGCAGAGAAAAATCCCTTCCCTCCATGCTCCTGGCCCTAGCTGAACTTTTCAGGAGAATAAGTGGGTCCTGCAGCAGTGAGCTGCCATATAAAAACCTCCCATTTTAGGTCAAAGCAACAGAGCAGACTTGAAGTCTCTCTTGTGAATATTTCACAGAGCTTTTACAAGATCAGGAAGGAAGAGTGCTCTCATCCCATATACCAGAAGATGCTGAACCACAGCACAGGAAGAGAAACAAAACCATCCCCCAAAGACACAACCAACTCACAGCCCATCAAGGAAACAACCTGTTCTTCCCCTGCCACCCTCCAAACACCCTCCCTGGCAAATGGCAAAACAAAAGTGCTGTCATGATCTCCTCTTGATGCCCCCTCAGTATCAGGGAGCAATGTTTATCCCACAAACCACAGAAGCAGGAGGGGTTGGGAGAGAAGTTCTTCACTGGGGTATGGGTAAGGATTTCCAGCTTGGATGCTCAGATCAAGGTTATTTACAGCAGTAGAGAAATTCCCTTGTCCTCATTTCTACAAAACCCAAAGGCCTGGGGAAGTTCAATGATTTCTAAAGTCATGAGTTTGGTGAGTAGGAGGGCAGGAAGAGCCAGAGGGGGAACAACAGATTCTCATATTTCTCCACCTGATTCAACACATCAGAAGGAGAGAGCCCTTCCAATGAGGAAGGAAGTTGCTCCACAAGAAGCAGCCACCGTCTGACTTCACACATCATGACCCAAATGAAATGTAGAGAAGGGGAAATGAGGCAAAAAGGGAAAAGGGATTTTGAAGGGAAGAAGCTCAAATATGCTCAGCTTGGGAGAAAAAAGCAGCATGAACTTCAACTCTGTGTTTCATTCTGGGAATAGATTTTATTTGCATGGATTGGACCAAAATATTGTTTATCTCTAACACACAGCTTATTGGAATTATTTTTGTTTACATCTTTCTCACGACTCTGACTGAAGAGACCTCCATCAGTTTTTTGCTAACCAATGTATTTTCAGTCAGCAATTTGCCATTAGAAGTAGTCCACAGCCAGTCCCTCACAATTTCATGTTATAAAAGTGAATGTTACTTAATTCAACTCTTAGGGTCAGGTTTCCTTGCAGTGAGCATTTCTCTCAGCAGTGCAATTCCCAACCTCAGTAAAGATCCTACTATAGATCCCTCACTAAAGATCCCTACTATAGGGATACTATTGATAGTTACACAAAGTGCAGAGAAGCCCTTGGTATTTACAAGGGTTTGGTGGGTCCTATTCTTGTTTGCTCTTCTTACTGTACAATTGTAGAACAATATTACCCTAGAAACAATTACCAAGCACCCAACAGTTTAAAATATTTCATGTGTAGAAGCACTAACATGTTGAGCTTTAGTACAGGAATGCCTGGCACCTAAAACCTAACTATAAAACCCAGAGACTTCCATTTTCACATGAAGATAATTTTTGTTGCCAGTTTTCTCACTCTGCCCCACTGCAGACCTCCTTCATCCTCCCTCCCACCCCTCTAAGTGTTTGATTGAGAATCAGAACCAGTATGACAAAAAAACACCCTCCTTCCCTCAGCACAACTATTTGTCTTATCAGTGGTAAAAACATTTGCTTGCCACAACTGAATTTGCTCATTACCTCTGGATCTACAGCACTCTGCCTGCATTTCCCAGGAACAGATGTTAAGGGAAATAAAAATTCTCTTTCTCAAAGGCCTGGGCTCTTAATAAGCAACTGGCAGTACTGACGTGGGGGCTCCCATGCACCTTGAGGTGGAAGGAGCCAGCACAATTACCTTCAAGAAAAACAAACAGGGAAAACAAATAATCTCTAAGCTTCCCATTTCTAGCTTAAGCCACATAAAATGACTTTTTAAAATTCTAAACTCTAAATTCTAACAAAACACTATGTTCATGCAGTGACTGAACAAGTTGAGCCTTTCTTTCAAGAGGAACTTTTCTCTTGCTCTGCAGAATGACTCATTTTTCAGAAAGAACATTGTCTACTTTTGGCTAAGATAAAATATATTATCAGTTTAATTCATTGCAGAAAACCTTCTTTCCAACTACAACTACTACAACACTAACCTCAAATCCAGCCATAGTTTAACTTCTGCCCTGACAAAGAAGAAAAAAAAAGGATCTTTCTCATGATATTAGAACAATTGCATTAATTTTCCTCATCTCTCCAAACACGTGCTTCCTACACCCTTGAATTCAGCTCACAACTGGAGAAGACAAGGATCATGATAACATTTATGGTGGAAAATTATTGGGAAACATTATTTGGGAAAATTATTTGAAAAGCTCACAGCTACAGTATGTCTTTTACTTGAAGCTCTCTGTCCAGAATGTTATTCATCTGTGGGGTGCTTGTGACTCCTCATTAACACTCAAGTTCAGACAGAAATGCCACTTTCCACCACCTCTGCCAGGCTGTGAGGTTCCATCCCACATCAGATGTTTCTGCTCTGGAAAGCTGTGAAATCTCTGGTCAAAGTCAATGAAAAAACAAGGCAAGTGCTCCAAAAGCACAGGCCCTTATCAAGTCAATTTCTGGGACTCACTCTGGCCATAGTCCTGCACTAGAGCAATGAAATAATCAACTAAACCAGTGAATCATCATGGCAGATGAACACTCATTAAAAGAAACAAACAAAACAGCCCCAGAAACTTGTACTAAAAAGCCAACACCAAAACCAAATGAAGAGAGTCAACCTTGTCACAAATTCAGGACAAATGCATTAAACCCAGCATTTTTCCCCATTCTCTTGCAATAAAATGGCTACCATTGGTAAGGAAAACAGCCAGAACATAAGACTTCATTGTTTTTTTCAAGCAATGATATTTTTGGTCTGCATCTGGGTTCATAAACCTTTATGGGTCAACTGATACTTCCAGTTTACATTGCTGATTAAAAAAAAAAAAAAACCAAAAAATAACCCAACAAAGAGAGACGTTTTCAAGAGAATAAAACCTGGTACCTATTGCCTAAGAGAGAGCTGGTATTACCACTATTCACACCGTGTCATCCAGAA
Source organism: Heliangelus exortis (assembly GCF_036169615.1). NCBI lineage: Eukaryota > Metazoa > Chordata > Aves > Apodiformes > Trochilidae > Heliangelus > Heliangelus exortis. Next base: position 1,593,113 of record NC_092425.1, read on the forward strand.
AGTTTGGACTGTAGCAGGTGGCAAGAAATCACAACTCCAGCACAAGCCCAAGAGATCTTCACCATGAAAAATAGGTCAGCTCAGCCTTCCCTGACTACTTCATTCAGTCCCTTCCTTGTGTCTAATGCCCTGTATTTTTTATAATAAAAAGGTGTATGTAGCTTAACTAACTGGTTGCTTTAAAGGAGAAGAACAGCTGACATATCTTTTACACTGAAGATACATTTTCATGATGGAATTTCTATTATTGCTTAATTTATGCATATTTCTGCCTATTCTGTTCCTTGCAAGCAAACAAGAGGACTTGTTCTCAAAGAACATGTTGCCTTGATTTCATGAAACAAAATCTGTTGGCCTCATTATAGATTCCTTCATGCAGCACAGTTTTTTGTGGCTGCTTCTCCCTTGGATGGGTGAGCACAACTGAGGGGTCAAATCTGGCTCCCAGCAGCCCAGGAAAAGTTCTCTCTCTCCTGGTTTTGTTACTGTCAAGTGAAAAAAGTGTGCTGAGAAAAAAACCTATTTGCACTTCAGGGACTTTTCAGGCTGCTTGCTGCTCCCTCTGGATTCCACTTGCACTTTTATTTGAAGTTACTCCAAGGCAAAAACCATACAGGCACATAAAGAAATAAAATTTTCATGTATTCATATGTTTGTTAAAGCTTGCCTGTGCTTAACTGAAACTGGAGAAATTGCTTGGCAGTCTCTCTTTTAGTCTCCTTTATCTGGCCAAGTAATGAAAAAAACCCACCTCCTCTTTGATCACAAGTGTATTCATTACAGCCACAAGTTTTCATGGGCTCTGAAAGTTTTATAAGCTGTGTTTTCACTGAAAATTGTGTATTAGTCTGCATACATATATACATTTTGAACTGAGAGAATTACTGAACTTTATAAAGAAAATGCATTAAAGACCTTCAACTGATAATTGTGTATCTACCATAGTCTGCTAGAAAGCCAAAAAATGTGACCAAAAGTTTTTAAAAAGCCACCTCAACAGAAGCCTCCTATAAAAAAGGAAGACAGATCAGCATGACTAAAAATGTGAGGCAGTGCAGATAGGATCTTATCTTCAGAAAACATACAAGAAAGGTAATCAGGGTAATTGTAACTCACAAAAGAAAATAATTGTGGGTCTTTTTGGTGTCCAAGAGAAGCAGGGATATCTATGGAACACAAGCAGCAGAGCTGATGAGCCTGCTATGAAAAAACACAAGTCAAAAAGAATGGGCTGTCAACCCAGTTTTCTCCTTTTCCATGCAGTCTCAGACAACACACAATTCTAAAATACAATCACAATAAAAAATGTTAATTCTCTTTACCCAAAAGAATGCAGGCCCAGCTAGGAAATATTTGATGTTTTCCATTAAAGAAAGCAGAAAGCTATGTAACAAAAAGCTAAGATAGGTATGAAAATACTGATAGGGAAGGTGTACTCTCTTTGGAATAGCATCTTCTCCAGACTATTAAAGCTGAAATTCATCTCTCCAACTATTGCTAAGGCCAGCAGACAGTGTCACCCTTCATAAATGTCAGTGCTTTGTTCAAGAATTTGTTCAAGGTCATGCAACAGTAAAGAAAGCTGGTTTCACTTTTTTATTTTTCCCCCTGTAAAATCTGTCACCATAAAGTTCTAGTATAAGTATTCACATAACCCTACTAAACCCAACCTGTTTAGATGGCAGGTTCTTAGGGAGCCCTCAGTAGCATCAGTGACAAGAGGATCAGCTGTGGTTTGCATTGGGTCACTGATTATTATGATGATGATGATTATTATTATTATGATTATTATTATTATTATTATTCACTGTACTCCTTGGATCAGGTTGTTCCTTGGCTGCCTTGGCTACAACTGAATACAACAGCTTTCTTACAGAGAATCATGGCAACTAAAGAATGTCTTTTTTTTTGCCATTTAAAGATTTTGGTGGGCAAGTTAGACCCAAGAAACTTAATGACATTCAGCAGTCCCTTCATGATCAAATCTTTATCCACTTAAAACCTGGCTCACTCAGATCTCATTTCCAGGCTACTGTCAGAAATCTTTGCAGAAGAGAAAAAAATAAATCTCCATATAAACTGCTTGTTTTCTGGGTAGTGAGTTTGGAAGTCAAAGTTAGTAAATACGATTATCTTACTTGCCTTTCTTTAATGATGGGGTTATTTCAGGCAGACAAGGGGATGCTGTGAAACATCAAGGGAGTTTCACACCTCTGAGCAGCTATTACAAAACAATCATTAAGAACTGGACAAAGAGCCCTGGTTAAAGATGACTTTCAGCCCCTGAACACGGATGCTCTCCTCACGTAGGCTCACTAAGCAGAAAATTATATAAATCATTACAACAGCAGGAAGCAGACTGCAACATTTAAAACTCAATTAGTGACAATGCAAGCAAGTGGTAGGCTGCAAATCTCAGCTTCTCTCTTGAAAAGAAAAAAAAAAAACCCTAAAAAAATTCAATAGAAGAATTAGCACCAGCCTCCTTTGCTACTTCATTGTGCTGGGAAACCAGGAAATCTTTTTCTGTTGTAAATTACAACATTGAAAAGTTTATTGGGTAACTTAAAAAGCCATTTCTCTTCCCTGTGGGCTCACTTCAGCTTTTCATCATTCTTCTGTACAGTATTCTAATATTCATCACAGGCTGACACAGCTTTTTGAGTTGCTAACCAGTATGAAGTCACTCTGTTAGCATTTCTTAAAAACAGAAAGCTACTTCATACAAGAGCATAACTTGGTTCTTTTTTAATTCAGTAAACCTGTAGAAAACAAACATTCATGTTTTGGAATTGCTGAAGGATCAGAGAAAGAGTGGAAGTGGTGGGAGAAGAGGGAAGAGCAAGGTGCAAGAGCTGGATGTGGTCACTTTACCCTTCTCCCCCTCTGCCACAAGCAAAGTGCTCATTCTGCACATAGAATGGTTCTTTTCTGCATTTAGAATATATAAAAAAACAACAAACTATCTTTTTCTTCCAAGGCTGTGTGTATCTTAAGCAAAATACATATAAAATAAGCAAAAATGTTTCCTTTTGCTGCTTAGGTAATTGCAGGAGGAAAAGGGCTGCCTAAACCAAAATTAAAGGAAAAGATATTTATTCAATCAGAGTGGTTGACCTGACTGTCCAGAAATTAAGGCAGTGAGGGGTGCAGTGTGGTAGATGCAGACTTTGCAAGAAATTACAGAAAGAGCAACACTAAGGAAAAAAAGATGTTGCCAAATTATAGCTACAGTCCTGAAGCCCAGGCACGCTGTTAAAATTGCTCTAAATATGTGATTTACAGCTGTCCTATTTTTTCCTTTATTTTGCTCTTTCCCTTCTGCTTCATTTCACCCTACTTTTCAAGGCATCAGGAGGAAGATGGCAGAGCTCTGCAGGAGGGAAGGGAGCAGCACAGCTCTCAAGGCCTTGGCTTGTCCTGAAATTTGGGCTGCATCAAAACCTGGGACACCCAGGACTGATTCTCAGTTTCAGGGCAGCCCCATGAACATGTAAGTGACAGGCCAAGAATAAATGAAGTGCAGATGTAAAAAATTAATTCCTGAAGGGAATCCTCAGACAACAGCCACCATCTAATAATCCAACACAGTCCTTTATATTTTAGATTATGTAAGACAGAAAAAAAAAATCTGTCAGTCTTAGTGGAATGGGTAAACAAAACCAGAGTATATTTTAAGTCAGAATGAAGTTTTACACTTAGTTCAATGCATTGTTTACAGCAAATATGCTCAGTAATCAGTCTAATGCTACCTGATTTTATACAAATGCTACCAGATTTTATATAAAAAAAAATTCTCTCTCATTGCTTTATTCCTGTTTTCACAGAGTACTTTATCTCAACAGACAACAAAAGAGAATCATGCCATTGCTTACATTTAAAACCATCAGAAAATCAGATGGAAAATAGCAGCTTCACAACACACACACCCACACAGAGCATAAGAGGTCTCTAAACTCTGGGGTCCTGGCTTTTCAGACTTCACATATCAAGCAGAGCTGCATCAGACTCTGATCTGGTATGAACCAGGTGTGCTGGGCTGAAGTCTGCACAAAAACCTCATCACCATGAATCCCCATCCCCTCTTCACTGGCCTCACACTGCAGCCTCCTCCTGCAAAGTCGGGGTGACAGGAGGTGACACACGGACCATGTCACTGCCCCAACCAGTGTGGAGCCAGGTCCCCTGCCTCCTGCTGCCAGGCTGAGACAGAACCACAATAAATCTTCCTTCCCAGAAACCAGATGCATTTCCCTTATTTTTTGTTCAAAAAAAACCCAAAAATAAAAAATACTTCTCTAGCAAGGTTTTGTGCCACTAGTTTCTCAATGAATAGTGCTCACCATGCAGAACAGGAGTCAAACACTGGGTGGATATTCTGTAATAAATTAAGGCAATATCTGCTTCCACCTCTACAGATTAATTTTTAAGGGCTGTGTCAATAAAGTGCAGGGGTAGAGACCACGCTACACTGAGTAGTAAGAGTTACATTATTCACTAAATTAAGCACTTTTGCAGCTTACAATACAATACACTCAACCTTCATCTCATGCCAGTTCTTTCTCACTCCTCAGTTCAGCTTTATTTGATTTTTCCATCCAACCTACTTCTGTTTCTTTGCATGTTCAGAGTTCCTGGGGAGCTGGGTGTAGAGAGGGTCTGCCTGATGCTCATCCTACAGACACAGGAATACATCCCACAGGCAAATTATTTGAGAAGGATTTACAGCATTTCCAGTTGCAAAGAAATAACAAAAAGTAAACAAAACTTGTTTTTCAGCTGCCTGGCCACGAAGAAGAGTTAAGGAAGACATCCAGAGTACAATCTATCTTTTCCAGCAAGCAGAATTTTTTTTATCCATCACCTCACCTTGTCATCTCAAAGGTTCCCCTTTGGCAGGGTGACAGCTGAAGAGAAAAAATTCTACTAAATTCAAGCCTATAGTCAGTTAAGTCAACTTGTGTTTAAAGAGCAGAAGTCTACAGCTCAAAATAATGCTGCCTGTATAGCACAATAAACTAACTTCAAACCAGCAATATTATTTTACTTGGAACAGTAATGATTACCCTGGGAATGACTGGAACTGCCAGAAGGACCTAGATGCTGTAACAAACAACATCTGTAGATATGAAATAAAGTGAAAGACCTGTAAGATATGACTTCATTTTCATAAAGTAAAGCTTTGAGATCAGCACCAGCATAATCCACACAGCATAAAGTATGAGGGTTAAGTGCTAATCAAGACAAGCTGAAAATAGACCAGAAGACTACAAGTAAATGGGAAGTTCATAGGAAGTAACCTCCTCATCCTTATATTTCCTTTGTCTAGGCACTGTTCCTCAGCTGGACATCCTAGCAATATTAGAGATTAGCAGCAGTTGTCATGCAGAAACAGGTAAAGGCCCTGAAAAAGGAGGTAAATTAGCAGAGATGGAGCTCCAGGCTCTGCAGCCAAGTTGATGTGCATCAAGTTGAACCAATGACTTCTGGTTTCTCTACTGCAGATCCCTGCAGCTGCAGGGAGGAGGAAAAACCTTTCCAGGTTTGAGCTTTCCCTGGGCAGGCGAGGGGAGCTGTGCTGAGGGAGGCATCTACCTGGAGCACTGCGTCAGAGAATGCTTTGGGTTTCTTCCCACCCAGAGTGTGGCTTTTAAAAGACCAAAGAAACCAAAGCCCGTGGTCCAGGGCTGACTGCCAGCAAACTGCCAAGCACCAAACAAGCATCCAAGTGATGATGGGAGAAGTATTTTTTCCCCCATCTTATGAAATGCTACCCCAGTAACAGCAGCTTTACAGAAATCTGGAGAGTGTTACAGAAATGCTATCTTGCCCTTGGCAGCTCACATTGCTCTCACACAGAAATCTCTTATCACACATTCTGAAAGATGGAGAAGAGTCCCATTAGCATCTCTATTAAAAGGGTTCTGAAACCAAATCCTGGAGTTAACAAGCATCAAACATCAACCACAGAACACATCTTAAAAGCTTTCGGTTTCCCAGGAGGATTTTGGCTTTTTCTTCCCCCTTGCTATTTTCCTTCACAGCAAATGAAATAATAATAACAAAGGGTTCTGATAATTAAATGCCTCCACATGTTTCTGGAGGTGTTCCTTTCTTTGCACTTGCACACAAGTAAAATATCTATGGTGTGATGCAGAATTTATTCTACAAGAGTGTTCCATATGCACTTCCTCAGGAAAGAAATGATTAAGTCAAAGAACCCAAAAGAGATTGACTTTTCTCCATCATCAGGATTACATGAAAGCATTCACACAACTCAAATTACTAACTACTAAACTAAATTCTCCTGTATTAAAGGGAAAAAATGAGGTGTAAATAAGAAGAGCTATTCCTTGCTTGATGATATTCCCTGAGTGCAAACCCCTAGAAGCACTAGGAAATTTCAGCAATTCCTCATTCACTTCTGAGACTTAACCCATGTCTTCACCTAACAAATGACTTCTGGATCAACTCATAAAGATGGCTGGAGAGGCTTTGTTGGCTTTCTGAAAACAAACAAACCACTAACAAACAAAAAGCACAGTAGAAAATTCAAGAAAAGGTCCTAAAAGACAGCATGGTGCCTCATGACTGGAGAGATGACCAAGCAGGTCACCACAAACAAGAAAAACTGAAGTACCACAGAAAACATTTTTTTCTTCCCTAATATTAGTGGGTAAAAAAGGAAAATGTCTCTGTGAGCTTGTGATGCTGAGAGCTACAAGTGGACAGAACAACTTAAACCTGCCTTCATTAACTTTCAGAGCCTAGGAACTTTGGAAAACTCATAAAAGTATTGAAACCACTTCAGAAATATCAGCGTCCATCTTCTTACCACTCTCAATTAAAAGCAATCACTGTTAATTAGAAGTAAGCAATCTTATAATGGAATTTGTCCCCTATTTTCCATCTTACTGAACTCACCAAATGAGCCACCTGACCTCTCACTGGCTCTGGCCACACCATGCCCAGCTTGCAGAAAGAGCCTTTCCAGCTATGGCAACACTGCACCTTTCTGGTTCCTGACAGACACCTGGTGCTAAAATAATAAATAGATATATATATAAAAAAGAGCACAGCACACTTTGCAGGAATGAATCTGTATCTTCTTTAAATCAGCTCCCTGCAATTCACTTCTCCAGCATGTAATAGCCAAGTTTATAACCTCAGCAGGAGGTTATGTTAATAGCACTGCATTTCCCACACATGGGAAGAACTGTGAGTACAAGTGCATTAGCAGCTCCAAAACATGCAATTATTGGCCTGAATAAGACACCAAGGATCTTAACGAAAAAAAAGAAAACCAAAAATGGTTTCACAAGGATATTATATGATGCACAGGAAAGACTTTTAGGTGCTGTTGTTTTGTTTTGTTTTTTTTTAAATTGATAGCATCCCCTCCTGGCACAAGTTGTTTTTATTACTCACAGAAGCTTTCTATTTATCTGTTTATTTATTTACTCAAGTTTCTCCTGCCAAGAAATCTCAGGCATGTAACCCCACCAGCAGGGAGAACAGAGGGACATTCCCAACAGAGTCTCCTGTTCCCACAGCCTGGCCACCTCCTCCTCCTCCTCTTCCTCTTCCTCCCAGCATACTTGATACTCTCAAGTGATGGGATGGAGGTTTGGCTGCCAGCACCCCTACCCATGTGCTTGATTTGTAGAGTGCCCACTTCAGTCACTTGGCTCACTCAGCTGTGGCACAGGTGCCAAATCCTGGTGACTTAGGATGCTTGGGCTGCCTTCCTTTTCTGCTGACAGTGCACTGCTCTTCCCTCACTGGAGGTGCAATGCCAAAAGATAGCAGAGTAAATAAAAAGAATGCAACTGACCTCATCTCTTAGTATTATCTTTGCCCATTCCATCTGAAGTGAAAGTAGAGAACTTCATGGCCTTTTTTGAACTAAAATAATCTATGCTTGTCAATGTCAACCCAAAAAAAAAACCCAATACTAAATTGTAGGCATGGTAAAAGAGTCAAAAGACCACTGTGGTGGCAAAGCCATGTGTTCAGTGCCAGGAATCAGCCTGCTTTCCAAACCTGCCATCACCATTTTCAATGAAGAGACCCCAGCATCCCCTCCTTTCTCCCTGGCCATACAAACCAGGGACTGCAGAGACTCTCAAAGAGCAATATTTTGGCTTTCTCCTGCTTCAACATTTGGCTCCATGCTGAACCCTTGCACTCTCTCAGCCCAGTGTTCAAACACAGAGCCCCTTATTCCTCCAGGAGCTCTCCCAAGGCATCAGGCACAGAGGGGGCTCCCAGTGGAAAGTTTAACAATCTCTTCTCAGGAGCTTGGCCTCCTTAAATACCCCCCAGGTCTGCATGTCAATCTGAGACACTCAAGGCTAAGGCAAACTCTCAAGGAAAAAAAACAACCAAAAAAAACCCCAAACCAACCAAAAAAATACAGAACCCTAAAGCACTCAGGACGTGAAGAACTGAAATACTCTCCCCAGCAACTTCATGTGCTGAGCTATGTAATCAGTAATTGAGTCAAGCTCTAAGCCAGGTTTGCAAGAGGAGTGCTCATACAGTGACAAAGATGTAATGAAGAGGCAGCTGGGCCATGTCTGGGCTGTGGTGACAAGCAGGGATGTGCACCTTGTCTGTACTGGAATTTTAACAGCATCAGTGGGGGGTCCCTAGTTCCTACTACGAATGAAATAATAAAGCCTAAAGGTGACTGTGTGGCTGGAGTTACCCCAGATCCCCTAAGTGAACATCCCTGTCACTTGCACCAATGCCACACTGCAGAGCTGAAGTGCAGCACGAGCTGGCTGCTCTGATCCTGATCCTCACAGCCTCCACGCTGCAAAAGCTGACAAAATTCCTGTTGGGCTTGTGCAGTAACACCTCCACTGGCTTAACCTACAATTCACAATACAATAGCATTTCAACCCTTTAAGTATGCCAGCAGTGTTTTGAAAAGGAAATACTGTTTAATTAAGTGGACTGATAGTTCTTTCACTCTTCTGTTTTTCTTCTTAATTCTGTTCCCTGTCCAGCAAACCTCTGGGGATCAGGCAGCTCTGCTGAAGCTCAATAAAGAACTTTCTGTTTCTTCTTATGTGCCTGCCATGAATAATACATCCACATGCTCCCAGAAAAATCCTAAGGGCTTGCTTCACACCTCACTTGTGCTGAGAGAAACCACACACAAAAAAACCATTCAGTGTACCTTGCAGTCAGTCTCACAGGTGCACGGGCAGCACCCACTCAGCAGCAGGGCAAACAAAGCTCCTTCCCAAAGACCCAACACTCCTGCATCCACTGGTTCCTAACAGTTCATCATCTAATGCTTCATTAGGATGGCAAAAGTCCAGATGGACAGGAAAAGCCACACTTCTTCCAACCCCCCTGTGAGATGCTCTCCTGCTCGCGTGCTGCTGCAGCATTTGAGGGCAGGTTCTGATATCTGCAAGAAAAGCCCCTGGCTGACCCAAATGCTGGTAACCCAGATCACCCCAGTTTTGACACACACCCTGATCCTGCCAAGCAGCTCTTGCCACAGGGAGAGGCTTTTCCTGGGAAGATGACCACAGCTCTCGACAGCTGGTTGAGCTTTTTAACCTTAGGTGCTTTTTTTTTTTTGGGGTGCAACTCCAGCTGAGAGACATTGCTGCAGACATGAGTGCCAGTGCTGCAGGTCAAGTCCTCTCATGGCACATCAGCTGCCACCACAGCCACCACACAGCAACTGGGCAAACATCTGCACAGCTGCCCACCAGCAGCATCACAAGGAGAGCACCATTTGCCAGCAACAAGCCTTGACCTATCTGCCAAAAGCATCAGCCACACAGCCCGAGTCAGACACCTCCCTGGGGGACTCAGGAGAGGAATTATGGGTTGGTTTGCTTTGCTTGACATTGACACCCAGGCAGGGAACTGCAGAATTCCCTCCTCACCTCTGCTTCACAGCAAGAGCCACCCCAGAGCCAGCAGCAGTGAGCAGCATGGGCACTACCTGAAGACCTTCCAGTGCCACCATGCCATGGGAAGAATTAATTTGTGCACTGGATCATCTCCAGGTGACTCAATCCATGATCAAGAATTCACATGCTTTTTCCCCACAGCAGTGCCAGTTCAAGCCACAAGTACATATACACATTAAATGTTTTAAAATAAATTTAAAAAAAATGCCCCACATTTTATCAGCCATCATGGTAAACACACACACACATATGTACATATATATATATATATATATATATACACATTCTGGGGCATCCCTGCAGTCTCACCCAGGCATGTAGGATCTAAATGATACTCCTCAAACCATGAGTTAAGCAGTGGCCCATCAACCATGTGTCTGCTCCCCAGACAGCTTTCCAGGATGAGTGTGTTTTATTGTTTCAGTTTCAAGGGACTCCTCATAAATATTTGGTGTACACATCCTAACTCAGTCACACAGCCTGCACTGGCAGTTAGGATGACAACAGTGTAAACCAATACTCTAAGAGCAAGTCTATTTTCCTGTTACATACCAAATTCCCTCAGATCAGTTTTAAATACAGGCATTTTTCTGAGTGCTAGTGGTTAGGCTCCCCTCTCCTCCCTGGCATTTCTTTCATGCAGTGCACCTGCACCAAAACCTGGTGAGTAATGCAGTACAAAATGGATTTTGCCCCAAATGCTGGTTATGTCAAATTATTGCACTGATTACTTAGAATAAGTTATAACACATAAGGAAAAGAAAACAAAACACCAAAACCCTGCAATGGCAGAGGGGACAAGAAGTAGTGGGTCAGACTGATGTGTGAAGCAGCAGTGTCTCCTGGCAGATGAGAGCAGAGAGCCTGGCATGATGGCACTGCCATCTGATTCCCATGGAGCACTACTGCTTTTAGCCAGTAATCATTTAGAATAATGAATGTTCAGCTTGTAGATAGAAGAATTCAATTCCCCAGTAAGTTCAGGTGGTACTTAATACATGACCATCTCTGGTTCTTAGAAGAAATTCTACCATGTATGTTAAGCCATCACCAGGACTGCTCTGAATTAAGTGCTCCGTGTCAGCTGTGTGGATACATCACATCAGGAACACCAATTCCTTCATCTCCAGTTCTGCCCCCTCATTGACACAGGGACACATCTGCACAGCTAACAGCAGCCTTCCTCTCCAGGGGATATACAGATAAAACAAAGCCCACCCATCAGCCCAACACCTCCTCTCCACTGCAGGAGTCACAAGGTCTTCTCAAAAAGGAGAACTTGGTTATCTTAGGATGTGCACAAGAAGTCCCCAAGGCTGAGGCTTGTGTTTCAGCATCATGCTGAGCCCCACAGCCTCCTGCCAGAGTCACCTACAGCCAGCTAAACAAGACATCAAAGCTTTGACAAGAGTCACACGTAACACGGGGGGAAAGCAGGAAGGACCTCAAGTTCAACCCTGGAAGAAAATATATTGCTACCTGCTCTCTCTCAGATCCTTCAGAATAGGGGCCAGGGAAAAGTCTTACTCAAAAAAAGACCATAAAAACCTGAATTTCTTTTTGGCAGCCTCACACATACACAAGCAAAAGGAAGCATAAAAGCAAAATCTGAAAAACTGCCCCAAGTAGAAGGCAACACGTGCTTATAAATTAATGATATTCTTTCAAGCACCGTCTGCTTGAAAAGGACAACTGCACAGATCAAAGCACCCCGTTACACACCAGAATTTTTATTGCTGCAAACAGAATTAATTCAAAAGGAAAAACATCTCATTCATCTTAAATTTTAGGATGGAGCAATAGCCATTAATCACGTCAAGAATGGATGTAATACAACTCTTCAAGAGTGCTCTCCAGCCAAGGATGCTGCAAGCCACATTCCTTCCTGCTTCCATTCCTAGCTGAGATTCCATCTGCTGCCAGACTTCCACCAAACCTACCTACTTGCTACAGGGATAATAAATTAACACTTGCCTGCATTTGCAGCCTTTGGTCCAAGACTGGAGGCTGCCTTCAGAGAAGGGAAGATTTACAGGGCCTACTGTAAGGCCAGGAACAGAAGTTTTCCTCCTGCATCTGTTCACCTTTCCTCACTGTATATGTTTAGCAGCTCAATAGATAAAAAAAAAAACAGGGAATCAACCTCAAGGACAATTATAGATTCAAAATCCATTCTCACCTGCTGCTATTCAATTATTTGTGTTCCCCAAGATAGGATCCCATAAACTATGTTCAGTCCCACTTTGATCTGTAACTATTTTTCATCTGTGAATTCTGAGTTGTTCCTGTTCTGCTTTTAAGGCAAGTTCAGGCAGCAGATTGTCCTCTGTGGTCTGGCATCATTAGACTGCACTCTGCAATTCTGCATTTCACTCTCCTGGAGAGAACCATCTGCCCCACAGGTTTTAAATGCTGACCACCTGCATGGAAGCAACTTCATTAAAATAATGAAAAAACCCCAAGCAAACATACTTTTACACTTAAGATATACATATTTTTTAAAAATGCTCTCCGTGGTTTTAAAAATACATTACATACCAATTTTCTAGTAGCAGTAATCAAGGAGTTCTTAATTTTATTATTTTGTTTCAATTTCATGCATTTATCTGCAGTGCCTTAAACTACTGCAGAAATTTCATGGATCCTTTCACATCAGCACCACTTAATTCTCATTGGAGCAGATATCTAGAAAATATATATGAAGGCTCCAAATGAGTTTAAAAGCCATAAGGAATAGCCAATAGTGAAGTTATAGCAAAGAAGAAATTAAAAAGGGAACTCGCTTTTTTTTTTTTTAGTTGAAAAAAAAAATAAACAGCATATTAAAACTCATGCTCTGAGCTGGTGTTTCATTAATCCAGTCAGCATGCATCAACGGGGAGTTTTTCAAAGCCTTTTAACATCTGCCCAGTTCTGTCCCTCGGAAACCCTTTTCAGTTCCATGGGATGAAACAAAGACCTAGGCAGAGTACTTTGTAAAAGCCTTTGCCTACAGCCAGCCCACTGCATACATCATTATACACAAATCCTTGGGGGAGGAAAAAAACCACCAAAAGTACAAGGACATTAACTCAGAGTCTTTAAACCTTACTCTTTGCTTAGCCTTTTAACCTCTTTTTTAACCCTTTTTAGCATTATTACTTGTCTGACACTGCTCCTCTGAACAGTAAAAAGCAAACTCCACGTTTCATCTGTCCCTAACCCATTAACCTTTACAGAGCACTCTACCTGAGCCAGCTACTGCCAAAAACCTGGATGACAACCACCAAATTAATACACCTTTCCAAAGGATAAAGCACCAAACCTCCACAGGCTCCAAGGAAATGCAAACAGCCACACCACACGCTTTTCAAGGGTTTTTAAAATATGGATTTTTTTTCTTTTTGAAGAATTTGGCACCAAGAGTAGAGCAACGTATCTAAGCCACTCCACAGAGCAAACATGTCCTGCTGTTCCTAGAAGTGTTTCTTTCAAATTTATTTCCATCACAGCATCTAAACCAGGCTGTTCTTTAGCTCTTCCTCATGTCTGCTGGTAAGAAACAGCAACCCAAGGGAACAAAGCCTAATGAAAATAAGTAAAATAAATAGAGAGATACACATGAACTGTAACAAACACAATTTAAAATAATGGTTAAATATCATGGAGGGTTCCTATGTTCTCAAGTGACTATACTAAACATTGTAAAATAGCATTTGCAATTCCTGTGCTTGACCCAAAGCCTTCAGGAAGGGTAATAGTGACACACCAAAGAGCATTCCCAGCAGGCATGTTCAGACTAAGGAACACTGATCCATGTTCTTCCCAGGTCAACTGCACAAATAAAAGAAGTCACTACTAATGTAGGAGACCAGAACAGCCTTAATGCTTCATTCTATGTGATATTTCTTGCTACACAGTGTACCTACCTCAGAGAATAGAAGATGAGACAGAACTCAGCACAACTTTCTCTGACTTCTAGAAAAGCCAAAGCAGGGGGGTTGGGAGAACAAGCACTTAGAGAATGCCTACTTCAACCTTGCTTGCATGCATGCTATTAGGAAATTAGGAGAGCCCTAAAAGGCACTTGCCAGACAAAATAATTGGAACAAAATGTTAATGAGCCCATAAAAGCAGAGCTGAAAGCTCTGCAAACGTGAGCAGCGAGACGCGGAGATCCGGGCTCTGCTGCACAGAGGTTCAGGGCCCTTGTATCAAAACTTCAGAGCCCTCTGTATTAGAACTCCCTTCAGCAGAAACTCAGCCTGGTTATGAAATATTAACCACAGCAGGAATCATCTCTGGGGATTAACAGCAGCCACCCATTAAGCAGAGGGCCAAGCTTTATGTCCCCTTTGAGAAGTGGAGCAAATGGTGCTGGCTGCCACCCTCAGTAAATCAACTACAACTTCAGCCTTCCTAGGCTGGGAGTGGAGAACACACGTGCCCAATTCCAGAACAAAACAAGGGCTTTCAATATCCAGTTGCAGAGGATAAAAGGCCACTGAGTACCTTTTTAAATGAGACACCATATTAAGCTCTTGCGTGGTGTCACATCGTTGCCCTGAATGCAGTGTAAAATGTCGTGACATAGCAGCGTGTCATGACTCCTTGCTGTAGCACAACTATAACTGCTACCATTACCAAATGCAGACAGCCTATATTCCATGCTATGGAATATGAGATTGAAAAAAAAAAAAAAAAAAAAAAAAGCAAAAAGCAAAAAGCTAGGGCCTAGCGTGGTGTATCTGCTTACATTTCAAAGCATCACGACTCAAAAGAAAAGTCAGAGATGAGAGAAGTAATGAATTATAGCTCCTTTGTGAGTGTATTTTAATGAACATAAAAAACCAAACCCTCACCCTCAGGGACATCTAAAGCAGGCTCCATTTTTCTTTAGGGGAGAGTCAGGCATTCTTCCTCACTTTAGGATTTTGCCCGTTTTTTTTATTAAAATCTTGTAACAAACATATTTATTTGAGACTGACTAATGCACCTTCACATATCCTCCCACCCCAGGAGTCAATTTAAGCAGCTTGCTTTCAAAGGGAGACTTTGTGTTCCCTTCATGAATTTGTGTTCCCTTCATGAATTTGTGTTCCCTTCATGAATTTAACTGGTGCTCGGGCAAGTCCAAAACCCAAGGTAAGGCAGCCTGTTGAAGCAGTCTCATTAAAGACAGCTCTAAAATGGGTTTTCTTTTTCCTCTTTACAATGCAAGTCCTTCCAGCTCTGTTTATAATGCTACAAATACAACAAGCTGCCTTGGAAAAGACAGGACCAGCCATAGGTGGTGGCAGGAACTTTTCTCCACCTAATTATATGTTTCTTCAAAACTAGGTTTAAACCATCTTAAACAGCCACAATAGTTATAAAAAGGACAGGAGACAGCACTTTTCCTGCAATGTAGTCTAAGTTTTCCTGCATTATTAAGCTAAAAGGACAACCATCATTTGTCATAATGTCCATCAGAAGATTTAAAAGTCACTGGCAGTGTATGATGATAACAGAGAATTAGGATTTTCTCATCTCTCAAATAGATTTTTTTTTTCACCACCTTACTCATCATTTTCTCCTCTGGAAGAGGATAAAAGGTTTCTACCCTGGACAACATTTAGTAAGTAGATTTCTGGTTTCCCTGAGATAGCTTATTAATGAAGAATGCAATCTTAGTTTTAAAGTTCACCATAGTCCAAAAGGACTATTTTTTTCCTTTTTTGTGAGGGATTTTTTCTTCTCATTTCTTATCCATACTTTCAAAACCAAACAACTGTTTATTTGTGACACAAAACACATGGTATTTCAGCAAAAATAATAACAAAAAACCCCTGTCCTACATTCATCATTATGAAGAATTTTCCTCTCCTATTTGTTGGACCAGTCCTTTTGCCACAGCACTGCAGGGAAAGGATGAACTCTTGGAACATCTGATGCATCAAAATACAAAGGTGCTGGGCAGAAAGTGTCACACATTACTAAATACTCTCATAAATACCAGTCTCACAGGCTCCTGAAGCAGTCTCATAAAATAAAGGTTTTTTTTTAAAAAAAATATAGAACTATAGAAGTTTATTCTTCAGTGAAAGTGCCAAAATATACCTTAAAATAACTTAGAGGAAAGTCTCAATCTTGGGAGGAGGTTTACCCCCTCACCACTCAACTTTCAGCAGAAATTTCTCATTGGAGTGTGAGCAATGCAAAGAATCAGCTCCTGAATTCCTCTTGGTAAAGCTTCCTAAAGCATTCTCCTCCACCTTCTCCTTTCTAATATTTACTTTTATACCAGGCTTTATGTGCCTGCTTCTCCATGAGATGGATATCATGTGAACTATCTCTTCTGCTTGAAAATGTAATTTATTTTAATTGGAACTGAAAACTCGTTGGAGTGGTGGCAGGAGGAAAGGGTTCCTATTTCCTGCTATAGTTCTCTCAGCATCAAATTACAGCCATAAAGAGGAACAATGGGGAGGCTGTGTGTTATTCAGTTTAATGTGGTTAATTACACGATTCCCTCTATGCATGCAAATATACCAGAGCCTCACAACTGCTCCAGCACCCACACAAGCATATTTATCAGCTGAAACCATTGTGCTTGGAGATCACATATGGCACACCCCCTGGTTTTAACACTTATTTACTGGAAAAGGGCTCTAAGTTCACAAGAACAAAAGGAAAATGCCACAGAACAGACAATGAATAAAAAACCTTAACATTAGCATCTGTCTTTTCCACAAATTCTTGTCAATACAAACTAATTCTATTCCACTCTTGTGAGACCCCACCTGGAGCTCTGTGTCCAGTTCTGGATTCCCTGTTACAAGAAAGCCATGGATGTGCTGGAGTGTGTCCAGGGAAGGGCCAGGAGGATGCTCAGAGGGCTGGAGCAGCTCTGCTGTGAGGACACTGAGAGAGAGTTGGGGTTGTTCAGTCTGGAGAGGAGAAGGCTCTGAGGAGACCTCAGTGTGGCCTTCCAGGATCTGAAGGGGCTACAGGAAAGCTGGGGAGGGACTTTTTAGGATGTCAGGGATAGGAGATGGGGGAATGGATTCAAACTGGAGGCTGGGAGATCCAGATGAGAGGTTAGGAGGAAGCTCTTCCCCAAGAGGGTGCTGAGCCCCTGTCCCAGGTTTCCCAGGGAAGCTGTGGCTGCCCCATCCCTGGCAGTGTCCAAGGTTGGATGGGGCTTGGAGCAACCTGGGCTGGTGGGAGGGGTCCCTGCCCATGCAGGGGGTTGGAACTGGGTGAGCTGTAAGGCCCCTTCCAACCTTGAAGCCTTTTTCCACACTTAGATTATCACCAACAGTATGAAAGTCATTTTGGGCTGCTAAAGTCATCAGTTTAAAGAGGATACATTTGCTTCCTCTACAGGGATTCAGGGAACCCCAGAACTTCTGCACCACACTTGTCCCCGTGCATCTCTTTAATGTTTCTTCTCTAATTTTACAAGAAAACCTAGGTGCAATGCCATTGGATTTCCACAGAGGGACTACTGCTTTACACAGGATTAGGTTACATTTGATGCTGGCTCTGTCTATTAAGAGCTGGGTTTGGCCATAAATAAACTCTGTATGTGTTTGGAAATTAAATTGTTCCAGTGCATTAAGCAGGTTCTCTCCTGTAGCAGATACCTCAATTAAACAAGATAAACAAAAAAAAAGCAAAAATGCCCAAACCCAATTAAGTCTAAGAGAAACAGTAGACTACAAACTAATTTTTAGTCAATAATTAAAATGAGTATAACATACAAACCACCCTCACATCCTTAGCAGTGTATGTTACTGTACTTATTAGTCTCACCTCAACACTTGTTCATTATGCTAATTTCATTGCAAATTTTGGTATGCACTTCAATCATTAACTGCAGTTCAGTCACCTGTTCTCCTATTTGTTCAAAATCTAATAA
Organism: Heliangelus exortis; assembly: GCF_036169615.1. Classification (NCBI taxonomy): domain Eukaryota; kingdom Metazoa; phylum Chordata; class Aves; order Apodiformes; family Trochilidae; genus Heliangelus; species Heliangelus exortis. Next base: position 1,610,936 of record NC_092425.1, read on the forward strand.
TGTGTTTCCCCTCAAAGGAGTTTTACCCTTTCAACTCCAGTTCTTGAGATGGTTTGGGGGAAAAAAAATAAAACTTAATTTTAAGTTTATAGGCTGCTCCCAAACCCAGCTCTTAGGTCTACTTCTCTGCACTTTTAACTGAATAATGATGATGAGAGCCAAGGGAAGTGAAGTGGAACAAAGATGCAACATTAGCTTTCATAATTTATTGCTCTAGACAAGTCAGACTATTGCCCCTGACAGAAAGCAAGCCAAGCAGAAAGCAAATGGAAGTGTTCTTGCACAGCCACTTCATGAAAGGCTCAAGTCAGAGGATTGATTGCTGTGGCCACCAGCAACACCCCCAGCTCACGTTGCCACCCCACAGGGCTTGGGCTGTATGGACCTGCAGCCTGGAGGTATGAGGCCCTGAGCACAGAGCAGAAAATGCATGAAAGATGAGCTGAAATGTCTTGTGGGTTGCTTGCTTTTTTTTCCTTAAGGTTATAGCATAAAGTGATACTTAAAAGTATCTTCGTTAATACAGATTAATAAAGAACAAATCTGATACACTTCACTCAACTTTATCTCCCTGATTCTTCAGAAAAAAAGTATTTTTGGTCTGGCTGGATAAACTGCTTAGTTGGATTTCTGAGTTCAACCTGTTTTGACTTAAGGAACCTTTTGTGTGTGTGGGTTTTTTTTCCACTTGTAAATGTAGAGTTTCTTCCAGAGGTAGATCTGGAAGAAGAAAGGAGCAAGAGTGCCTGTCAGCTACCCCACATGGCAGAGGTCAGAAGTAAGACCAGAAAGTGCTCATGCTGATGCATCTCCTGAGCCAGAAGGCTTGTTTGCCTTCCTTGGGCTGAGCACCACCAGACTTGTTTGGACTCTCAGTCACAGGCTCTTAAATTGGACCTGAATCCACTGCCACTGTGCCCTTGGGTTACCTGCTCTGAAGATAATGATGTAGCAGGGTCAAAGAAGGAACAACACTGATTAAACCAAGCAAGCAACAAGGTTCAACACAACTGCTGAGCTCAAGGCATTACTTACAAGAGAACAGGCAAAAGACCAAACAGCACAGGACTTAGATTCCTCTGGGAAATTTATTTCTTTCTGAATCCTCATCAGAGGATGAGGAACAAGATCCTCACGTCAAGTATAATTTTTCAGGAAGTTATCAGAAGGCTGAATGATATCAATATGTGAATTTCAACTAGATTTAGATGCCTGAAGATAAGGGAGAAGCAGGAGCCAACATGGTCATTCTGGAGGCAGCACCAAGAACAATTTGAAACTCACCATTTAATGATTTGATGCCCTGGAACAGGCAGGTGGCACAATGAGAAAAATCTTATGACTCTACAGACTACCAGTGCTATTGCCACAACTCCCTGTGACACTTCCCAAAATCAGCTGCAGATTGAAAACATGCTCCTCTTCAGCACAATTCATCAATCAATTTATGTTAAGAGCACGGAATTTATAGGGTTTAGACACAAGTTTAAAAAGTGAGATTTTTTTAAAACTAAGTAAAAAGCTTTGAACTAGAGATTTCCTGTCATTTTAAAAGGCAAAGTTTTCAGAATATATTATTTATCTCTGGAAATAATTCCAGAAATGTTTTATCTAAATAAATGGCTCACAACCAGATAGATAAAGTATTTGGCTCACCTCCAGTAGTGTTTTTTTAGAATTATGCAAATGCTAATGAAAAAGCACCTAAAGGCAGGAAGAAGTAGAAGAAGCACCCATCCCAGAATAACATCCTTCTAGAAGCATAATGCTGAGTTATTCTCTTCCCAAGTGATGACAGGTGATGTTTATGATATCCCTCAAGAACAAAACCTGCTACTTATCTCCTCTGCACTCACCAGTACTTCCCAGTCAGGTTTTGGTGAAAGGTTAGAGACACAAAGGCAAAGCACAGCCAAAGGGAAGAGATGGCTGGGGTCAGGTCCAGAAGCACAACTGGACTCTAAACAACAGCAGCACACACCTGCACAGGAATTCCCAGAGCAGGTGAACACAGTGGTACCCACAAGTGGTCATGATCAGCTGACACAAAATGCTGATTTTGTCTTTGTATTACTGAGAGCCCACATCCTTGCCCTCCTCCAGATCCTTTTCTCTCTCCTACCTCTTCCCAGCTGGATTTCTGCACCAGGGCTGCTCTGGAGCTGCTGCAGGTACCATGTGATTAAAACAGAATAAACTCCCCTCCCAGCCTCATGTAGAAATCATTGTCCTCTACAGTGTCACACCCACAGAAAGCAAGGAAGGATGGTTTGCATGGTAGGTTTTTGTTCAGCTGGGGTGGGGGGGAAGGCAAACATAGGCTGGAATTTCCTTCTGCCCCCTTCTAGCTCTTCCTCCCTGCAGTATCTCCTCCATCCAAAACGGGGGAGGAAGGAACGTGGGTTGGCTGCAACTTCAGCACTGATCCCACTACATTCCCACACCCTTTGCCAACATCAACTACAACCTAAGATTGAGTCAAATTAACCTGGGGCCAGAATGGAAAGGAGGAACAACCAGGCAAATCTAAGAGAACACAAAAGGTGAGAACAAAGGATCTCTTTCTTTCTAATAGCATTACACAGTGCAAACATCATGGTTACTCTTAAAAACAAGAGAATCCAAGTGTCCAAGACCCAGAACTATCCAGTTCTAACACAAGCTGCACCACTGACTACATAGTGGCAAACAAACAGAAAACCAGATTTACAAGTTTCAGAAAAATCTTTGAGCAGCTACCATAAACATCACTGCTAAATCTCTGAGAAGCTATCATAAATATCACTATAAAAATCTTTGAGAAGCCATCATAAACAGCACTGCTACAATATACTGTGTCTTCTTGGAACAGCCTGCTATACTGTGCCATCAGGATTTATGTGATAAGAGCACCCACACACTAAATAAAAGATGGTAAGGACCAACTCCTAAAGACTTTGGTATTTGTAAGCAGTTGTTTCTGGTTTTTTGCTGGTGGTTATTTTTCAATCAATGCAATTTCTGTGCTGCCTGGAAGCCCAGCACATACTTCATCCACCATTTCACAGCATCAAATTCAGCTCCATGTCTGAAGGGCATCTCAGACTCTGTGATTTCACTTTGCCTTATTCCAATGTGATTTTTGTACCAAAGCAAGTGAACTAGAGATGGATTATTTAGAAGAATAAGTGAGGTAGTTGTACAGAGTACAGTCTGTAGTATCCACTGTCTTGGCAACAATGATAGATTTAAGCAGCTGCTACTAGAAAACATAAGCTCTGCCAAAATGTCAGATGCTAATGTCTGAAGCAGCTCAATTAAGCTGCAAGATGCCATCATTTTGTTCTCCCAGGGATGCAGGCAGGCATATTTCAATTCATATCTGGAACTGACAGAAGCATTTATAGAAGGAACAGATCAACAAAATGTGAATACATGCAGCTTTACATCTTTACCCCTCTCAGAAGTCCCAGTCTTCAAGCCACAAGTGAGTTTATGTAGTATGAGTTCTCAATAAAGCCTCCAAACTATCAGGAGCAGTGTCAGTTTCAATCAGCAAGCTAATTAAAGGAGCCAACCAAGTTCACTTTAGCTCTCCAATACTATGCTTATATCATAAACTACTTTTAACAGTTTAACATGCAGGTTCTCTTTATTTTAGTAACATATTCACCAGCAATATGTAAAGGGAAGTAATCACTGCAAGAGCAATGTGCACTCATGTGGACACTGAGAAAAGACTACATCTAACATAAATATGGCAAATATTTCTTCATAAATGACTTTATAAAGTCAGAGAACACATCTGCCTTATTCAGACATGTAGAAAGAATTGGACTACCATTGGTTTAAGAAGAATGCAAGAGGAGATGGTGGTGTTACTACTTTCCCTTTCCTCCTCTTCCACTGTTTTGACCCATTTTGTTGAAACCTTGTGTTATTTATGCAAAAAAGATTGGGAATTATTATTAGGACACAAGCCAAAGTTTATTCCAAACTAGAATTTACCTCAGTGCAGCCAAAGCTAAGTTTCCTATGCTGAAGGACAACTAAATGCAGGCAATTTATCCTGAAAGTGAGAATAATTTACTGAAACATGCCTGGTCCACACAGGGAGTATATACCTGTATAATCCCATATTATCTAAGTCATTAATACAGATCCTTTGTGGTACATGAATTCATCTGGTTTACTTTTGACAGAATTCTCCAGAAACAGAAGTGACAAGAGGATCTACCTTTCCAAACCATGCTTATCATTTGGTCTCATACTTCAAGCTGGGTGGAATAATTTTGCCCCACAGCTAACTTTCTATGCCACTCATCAATTTCTTGCCAAAAAAATGCATTCACCTCCAGGAACAATAACACAAGAGGGGAGGAAGCACACTAGAGCAAGTGAGTGCATTTGGACATGCAGAGCCAGCTGGAGAGGGAAATTCCAAGTACCAGGCATTTCCTGAGGATTAATGAGTGCATGGTAGTGCCTGATAGCCAAAAGCAGGATAGGCCCTGCAAACACCTCCATTCATTAATCCCCCAGGCAACATAAACTGGGATTCTGCTCCTTTTTTTTTTTTTTCTTCTCCCCTTTTTTTCTGCCCTCATTATTTTCCTTAGCATTTAATTACAAATTCCATCTTCTGTGACACCACTGTTCTTTCAGAGCCCAGTGCTGTCTCTATGTCTAAACAGTGCTGCTATGGTGAATGACATCTATAAAATCATAGAATTAACACCTGGTAAAAAAAGGCAAGATAACTTTGCAAGTTAAGAAAGTTCTCTTCCTGACTAAAACCCTTCTCTGCCTTAGGAACAGCAAGGGCTCAGCAGATGTGATCCTTTCTAATGCACAAGCTGCTTGATGGCCTCCATTATCCTAGGGGTAGCAGAGAAAGAGAGAACTGAATATTGGAGGGAGCAAATGATTTTCAAGCAGCTTTTCAGCTCCTCAGGAAGCCAGATACACTGATGCATCCCTTATAACACGTCCCAAAGCAGCAACCATGCCCTCCACCCTCAGAACTCCCCACTGACCTGTGACTGGGGCATCTATGTCCAGCAAGTTTTTTTCCTGGCGGAGGATGGAAGCTCCCTCTGTTATTATTCTCAAAGCAACACTCTCTTCCAGTCTCCCTTCTTTCATCAGGTGTGCTTTTAAGATATCCACTCGAGGTTTCCCATCGTTATCAAACACTTCCTTAGCTGTGAGCCGGTGACTTGGAGGAAATGGGACAGCTGGGTGGAAAAACACAACAAAAATAGCCAGTCATTTCTTTACAGCAAAACCTCTGTTCAAGATAATGAAACGTTCCAAAGACATCTCTGTTTCTAAACAGTGTTTCTCTACCTCCTCTTGTAATTTGTGGCTTACATTTTATTCTCAAAGATAGCATTAGAGGTGATGTGTGCATGAATCAAGTAGCCAGCAGAATGGAAGAACAACTGAGTCACGCTTACCAAAATTTGAGAGGACAATTTAGGCCATATTTACAGATATATACACATTCAAACAAGGCCCCCCAAAGGCACAGGCATATCAGAGAAAGAAGGGAACGTAGATTAAAAGGCTCTAGTAGCTCTAGAAAACATCAGTATAATGTTTGCTTCTAGTATGAGCATAAAATGCACAGAACAAGTGGAATATTTAATTCCCATACACGGATATGTGCAGATTCACCCCAATTAAAATGCTAAAACCCAAGAAGACCTCTCTCTAACGACTTGGGGCAGGGTGATGAATGATGTTTTCCCTGTGTAAGCACCAGTGAGGTACCCCAGATCCACTGGAAGCCCCCCAGAGCACACCTGAGAGCCCAGCACCCAGCAGAGGGAGGGCACTGGGTGTACCAGAAGCTGGTAGCACAGGAGTCAGTAAATGGGTTGCCCTAGCAACATGGCAGCAACCACTGATCCATCACATCGGGTCTGAGGTGGACAGCAAATTCCAGCTGCTCCTGCTCTCCAGCCTCTGGAGCCAGCTGGAGCAAGCAGGCTTGGGGGTGATGCCAGCAGCTGCCAGGATGAGGCTGCAGCATGATCCCGGCTTAACCCCCTTTCCCTTGCAGCTCCTGCCTTGCCAGCCACGGGGGCATTACAGTGATCCCTGCCACAGGCCTGCCAGGGTCACACACCTCCTCTTACATTTAGTTCTTCACACTGGCATTAAAAAAAACCAAAAAAAAATCTCCCTAAAATACAACCAACAGAACAACAACCAACTATTCTCCATGTGAAGTACTGCTCTGGTAGTTCGGTAATAAAATACAGACCACAAGAAAAAGCAAAGAAAGTTTTTAACCCTTTAACTCAGCCTGTCAGTACTACCCTCCCAAGAGCTGAAAACACAAGAAAATGCTCTTTAGCCACTTTTTTTCCCTCCTGTGCTTTCAGCTCTCTTGAGCATGTTCCAGCAAATGGAGAAAAAGATCAACCTGCTATTTCACTGTTCCAGCAAGCTCCTGCAAAACCCATCTTCTGTTAACACAGCCTCTGCAAAGGTCAGACACATCCTTACTGTTTCCCTCAAATATTAAGCAGCCTCTCTAGAACAAATAAATAAACCATAAAGAGCTGTGCTTAATTAGAGTGGACCATGTGTGCACACATAAATAAAATACAAGCAAGTGGCAAAGCAAGTATTATTTTGTTTATATATTATTCATTTTCAAATGAAGCTGTACACTAAATTAATACTCTCAGAGGAGGCTGCCCACGAGAAAAACACTCTCTGCCACCAATATTCAAGTTCCCTGCAAATTATCCCCCCCTTGTAATGCCTGCCCTCTCATTTCAGACAAATGCTGGATGTACCTCAGTTTATAGCACACCACACATGTATTAAGAAGAAATGCTCTTGCCTTCATTTGTAGGGAAAACCCAGCAATAACTGCTATATCTCAATAACCCAATGCTTTGCATTTGTCTAAAGGCAATTCTGCATTTTGCACCAGAGCAGTGGCCAGAGCACAGGTTATTAAATGGGTCAACACATGCAAAAAAAAATGAAAATAAAGGTCATACTGCAGCTTGTTTATAACCTTCAGATTTTGTATCCATAAAATTTTCCCATCATCTCTGAAAGTCCAACAAAACTCTGCTTTTGAATGCCAGGAACATTTTTAATAGCTAACTCAGGTTTTTTTGCAGCCTGACTTGGAAAGTCTACCCCCATTTTACAACAGGAATGAACACCTGGCATATTTTTGGGCATTCTTGCTGAACAACAACCACCACATCCCCACTGGAGTTATTTACTATTTTCTCAGAGCTCTGCATTTCTGTACCATGCTGTGTCTGACCAAAGCCATGCTCCAGCCTACAGAGCAGCACCCAAACATCAACTTTTTGACATCATGGCAACAGCTCAGCACTGCATAAATCTGAGGGTGTTCCTGGACAGTTGCCCACACATTTCTGGCTTACGTGGTTACTATGATTTAGAGTGGATGTTAGGAAAAAAAATAAAATTATTATAAGGTAAAGCAGGGGACCAGGCTGCTTATGGAGGTGGCTGATAACCTGGAGATGTTCAAGGTGAGGCTTGAGGAGGCTCTGAGCACCCTGAACTGGGTGAAGGTGTTGGACTGGGTGAGCTTTAGAGCTCCCTCCCAACCCAAATCCTTCTGTGTTTCTATGAAGCAAAAGGGAAAGAACAAGGAATTTGTTGTTTTTAAGAGCACCTTACTGCAGGTGACAGACAGGAACACAAGGATGAGCCACCCCCAGCTGCTGAGGGGAAGAGAGGGAAGCAGGAGGCAAGGGGAAGGATGCTGCCAGAAACACTGGGGCAGGCAGGACACAGAGTTCTCCCATGACAAACATCCCCTCCATGCATCTCCCCAGCCAGCACACAGAGGATGCTCTCATCTCCATGCAGAAGTTACCTGGTGACAGATTCACCACTAAAACACACGGGATCACTGGCAACCTTTTGTAACCTCAACTTTTGTTTTCTTCCTAGCAAGTTTTTATAAAGAGTAACAGACAAAAGGGTGAGTTATATAGAAGACAAAACGATTTTGCAAACTAAAAATGTGTAGTATAGCATTCATGATGTGCAATCTCCTTTCAGTTTTTTGTCCCCTTTCATTTTTTACAGGACAAAAAGTCTCTACCTGCTTAAAAACAAAACACCAACTATTTACATGACAGCATAAGACTCAAATTTTTGATTCTGCAACAAAATGAAGGGTCATTTAGATGTGGTGTTGGGGGATGGGGTTTAGGGGAGAACTTTGCAGAGTAGGGATGATGGTTGGACTCCATGATCCCAAGGGGCTTTTCCAGCCTAAAAGATTCTATGATTCTATTCCATATAAAAAAAAAAAAATTCTCAGTGGAACAAGAAGTAGAACACCTGATGTTTTCCAACAAAAATTACTGTTTCATTTCACTTTAGCTGCTTTCAGAGTAGGCACATGTGATGCAAAGCCTGACTGGAAGCTACTCCTGACTCCAAAATATCACTGGAATTAGCAACCCCTTTCTAAAAGATGAAACTTTCAGCTGCCATTTTAAGACATGCTGTATTTCAGGGCTGTTTTTTAATAAATCTGTTTTACTGGATGGTTAAAGCTTTGGAAATTGGTATCTGGAAAATAAATCTATGATATAAGGTAATAGGAAACTGATGATTCCTACAGAAATTTAGCATTAATTTTTCCCCCACAGCCCAGAATTCCACACAGCGTAATCAGGAGTGCTCACAGCTTGATTTGTTTCAAGACAGAATAAATCCAGGTGCCTCAAAACAAGGTATGGAGCTTCCCAGAAAGCTGAGGGTTGTACCAGGTGAGCAGAACCAGAGTCCCCCAAAAGAGGGGGTTATAGGATGAGATGACCTTAGCCTACCAGCACCTGTGAGTCAGATTAGGAGCAGACAAGAGGTTCATTCCTCAACAAAGCCCAGAGACTCCAAATGTAGAGAGAAAATAGAAAAGAAGCTGCTTTGGCAGGCAGCTCAGTGTGGAAAGCAAGCCACTTGAGAAGGGGCAGGAAGGACCCAGAAATAACCCTCACCAGTAGAACTGGCTGTGGTAACAATGGGCAAAGATCACTGCCTCCTCTGCATGTGCACTGCCAAGGGGAGCATCTTCCTCAGAGAAGCTGGGGGCAATTAAACCCCCCACAAGATAGCTGCTTAATTGCTGATGAAGCCATTAAGCAAGTGGAGGCCATTCCTGGTGTCATCACCAGGAGGTACTACAGGTTGGCAAGGAAACTGCTTCACAGCAGCCAGAGATGAGCCTTGCTAATGCAACTTCTTGATGTATTAAGGCTCAAAATAGAAAAGAAAATAACAAAATACACGTCACCAAACATCCCAGCTCTGATGACTATTTTTAATGTTTTCTGACATTTCAATGGTAACTGGAGAACACGGCAGCAAAGCAAGAGCTGCCTCAGAGAAGGTCACCTAACTCCAGACAGGAGCTATGCAAGGAAGGTGTTGGTGAAGGGAAGGGCTCTGCCAGCTGTGCTGTGTCCCCAACTACTGCCACCAAACGCTGAAGCACTTGAGGTGGCCTCCTAACCCCCAGGCTTCACCTCTTCACTTCACCTCCCCACCCTAAGCCCACTCACCTGAGTGGGGAAGCAGTCCTCATGCACCATCACTGATAACTAAGGGGAGCAAATTCCTCACACAAAATGCTTTTTTTGCAGGATCTGAGCTTCAAACTTGCAAAGCAAAGGTGAAGTCTCTGCTCCTGCAGCCCCCTGACACTTCCCAGCTGTGCAGCCAGCACTGCACATGGTGCCAGCAGCTGTTTGTGACATGGGTGACAAGATGATCTCCTCCCAGCTACCTCCATCATTGCCATGAGCATGCAGGGATCTTTTTGTCAAGGCACTGAAAGTCATCAGTAACTTGGAACCACACAACACATCTGAAACCTTCTGGTTTCTCTGGACCCTGGCTGGACATCAGGTGCCCACCCAAGCCACTCTGTCACCTCCCTCCTCTGCTGGACGGAGAAGAGAGAACAAAACAAAAGGTTTGTGGGTCCAGAGAAGGGCTGGGAGAGATCCCTCACCAATTATTGTCATAGGCCAAACAAACTCAGAGGAAATTAATTTATCACCAATCAGTCCTACTCTGATGAGTAGGACAATGATAAAACAAGCTACCATGAGTAGCTATGGCACCTGAAGTCATAGTATACACAAAAAAGTCATTTAAAATATTTTTAAATATTAAAAAACAGGTTTTTCTGTTCTTCGTATTCAGCCAGGGAGACCTTAAAAACCTTAAAGAAGAATTTACATAGAAGTGTTTTTCAGAAGGGTTTGAGCAGTGACACATTATTTTTACTCTGGGCTCAAATGAGGAGTAAGAAAACACACAGAAGTCTGGATAAATACCAGATGAAAACCAACAGACTAAGGGAATCTTGTGTGAACCCATCTGACATGCAGCCATCCCAACCACTCCAAACACTTTCCTAATAAATAAAGCATTGATGTCAATAACACACATGTAATATGATAACTGTAATCATCCAAACCTAACTACTCTTCAATCAGTATCAAAGAAGCAATGAAAAGGTTTCACAATTTCTCAAAAAAAATCTGAAAAAAAGCCCCAAAACCTTTTACAGAGGAACATTTACAGCCACATCACAGAGCATGCCCTGAGAACCTAAAAAAAGGTCTAGGCTGGAAAGGGAGGGACACCTGCATCAAAGGAAAGCCTCAGTTAAAAAACACAGGGGGCTGTTGGAAATTCCAAATTTTAGGGTATGTGGTTATTTATTAACAGCAGTATCTCAAGTGTATAGAAGTATATAACATATATATATATATATTAAGCAGTATATATGTGCCAGTACATAAGTCTATCTTTTGGCCAACTACTGGAATAGGCAAACAAATCCTACCCATCTTACTGAGCACAAGGCAACATTTATAACTATGAAATATTGCAAAAATATATCCTTTCCCTGTGTTCCAGATCACACAACTACCTTTGACATTTATTATTCCCTCCTGTCCACAGTTTCTGGATAAAATAACAGCTACAAAAGAAATTAAGAGAGGAAAAATTCAGTTTAACAGGAAACATTCCCAGTTAGGACCAACACATACAGTTAAAACTGGAAAATGTGATCGTAGCTTCCTGGCCTCATCAGCAAAGTTTGTTTTTCTACTTTGTGTGTTACACCCAAGTTTTTCCATAGGCCTCCAACTGCATACTGTTGAGCTTTGTTTTTATGAGTTTTTGGAACAGAGAACAATAATTATCCAGAGTTTAGATTCTTTATGGGAACAACTCATTTGGAGAAAAAGTCAAAGGGGAAAAAAAAAAAACCCTGTGAACAATGAAAAATACCAAAAGGTCTTCCAAGACGTAGATGAGGAGTTGGGCACACACCTCTATCCCCCAAAATACTTCAGCAATGGATCATGTCCTTTTCTGCAGCAAGAGCTCACTAATGTTCTGAATTGGAAGCAATTAGGGAATGATTGCATGTGAAATTACATCTGCCTATTGGGGGAAAAAGAATGGATTCTAGGACCTGAAGAACTTTCAGGTGTCAATACAGATTCATGGCATCAGCTTCTTCTGACTTACTGGTTCAAGCTACTCATAGAATCACAGGATGGGTTGGGCTGGAAGGGACCTTAAAGCTCATCCAGTTCCATGGGCAGGGACACCTCCCACCAGCCCAGGCTGTTCAAGGCTCCATCCAACCTTGGACACTGCCAGGGATGGGGCAGCCACAGCTTCCCTGTGTCTCACCTCCCTCAAATCAAAGAATTTTTTCCTCATGTCTGACATAAATATCCCCTCCTCATCCTGGTTTTAACCCATTTCCCTTGTCCTCTCCCTACCCCTCCATGTCCAAAGCCCTCCCCCAGCTTCCTTGTAGCCCCTTCAGATATTGGAAGGTTGCTCTGAGCTCACCTGGGAGCCTCCTCTTCTCCAGGCTGAACAACCCCAATCCCTCAGCCTGGCTTCCCAGGGAGCTGCTCAGCCCTCTGAGCATTTCAGTGCCTCCTCTGGACACCTTCCAGGAGCTCTGTGTCCTTCTGGTGCTGGGGACTCCAGAACTGGACACAGAGCTGCTGGTGGGGTCTCAGCAGAGCAGAGGGGGGGAATCCCCTCTCCTGATGCCCCCAGGACATGGGGGGGTTCAGGGGTGCAAGGGCACACTGATGGCTCAGGGTGGGCTTCTGCTCCACCACCACCCCCAAGTCCTTCTCCTCAGGGCTGCCCATAATCTTTTCCCCTCCCAAACTGTACTAATGAATGGGATTGCCTCGCCCCAGGCAGAACCCTGCCCTTGGCCATGCTGAGCTTCCTGCAGTTTGTAGGAGCCCAGGTCCCTCTGGATGCCATCCCTTCCCTCCAGCCTGGTGACCTCCCTCCCCACACAGTTTGGCTTCTCCTAGAACTGAACTTGAATCAACTCAGTCCATGCTCAGCACAATTTGTTTCATCATTTGTTTCATCAGAGACGCTGCTAGCCAGTCCCAACTAATCCCCCCAGTTCAAACTGGAACATTTAATGGGGAAATCCATTTTGAGAAAGGGCAGAAGCAGCAGCCAAAGGGTACATCAGCCCTCCAAAGGCCCTGTAAACATAGATCCCTTCCTTTCATTCCCAATTAAAACAACTCCAGCACACTGCATGAAATCATTCCCAACTAGGACTTGTTCTTCTTCAACAGGCTCAAAGAAGTAATTTTCTGGTGATGTTCTTACACTTTGCATAGATCAATGCTAAAGATTAAGGACCTCATTCCCCACCACACGATGCTGCTGCAATGCCATTAAACAAATGTTCTTCCTAATCCAGCATTAACAGATCACACCAGGAGCTTTACAATGGCATTTGGGCTGCTCTCAATGTCTAAATACAACTTACCAAATCAATCCCAGTGACACGAGCACTTGCCTGAAGTAAGGTGGCTAAATAAGGTGCCTGTGCAACAGCCCTGGGAGTTTTGTTTGGTTTTCGTGGCTCAGCTCTACAGCTCTACCTTGGAGAATCCACGTGGCAATTCTGCCATGGACTCATCTCCAAAGCACACTCATTCCCACCAATAAACCTCAACAGCTCTAAAAAGTTGCTTGTTACTTTAAAAATTACACACGCAAGATTTGTAAAAAAGAATCATTTAAAAAAACTTAAAATTGAGGTTTTGTTCTTCAGACCATTATGTACTTTAATAGGTTCTTTTATTTTAACTGTTCTTTTGGGTTTTATCTGGGTACACATGGCAGCAAGATAGACTCAAAGCCCTCGGTATAAGCTTCCAGTCCTGTATTTAAAAGGATATTTAATCCAAATCCTCCTTTTATTTATTAAAGATGCTTTTGTATTTTTTTGTAAACCATACCTTCCCTCAAATCCCAATTGCTGCGTAATAAACGTGCCGGATAAAAATAAATCTGTCTAAACTTATCCTTTTGCTGATACTCACTGAAACATCCTGTTCTGAGGCAGAGCAGAGTTTAAAAAAGCAGCTTTATGAGGCTATGAGAGAATCAGAGCTCTGCTGTGTGCATCCAACTTCATCTTCACCTGCTGATGACTACAGAGAGAGCCCAGCACTGGGGCAGCTCGGGTCTCCTTGTCCAAGGTGAGGTTCAGAAGCTCCTCTCAGTCTTACCAAGCTGAAAATACTTTTGAAAAGATGACTCAAAAGACAGCAGGATGGGAACTGTGACTCCACAGCCGTGGCAGATGCAGGCACCAGGCAGCAGGAAAACTGCACTCATGACTTGTGCTCCAAAGGTCACTTCCACATTTGACATTTGGTGGTCACCAGGCACAGAAAATGGCCTCATCTTTCTTGGGGTCAAGAATTTTGACAACAGCATTCCTTTCCTTCATCAGCAACTTTCCTCTGGTCCCAAGGAATCTGTAATAATTTTATTTTTTTTATGCTAAGCAGTTGAGTTTTTAAGAAAGCTGAGGAGAATGTTAGTGTTACTGTACCTTCCCAGCACCTGAAAAATTTTACTCCTCCTTGAACTGAAAATTTTGTCAGCCTGAGATGCAGATGGGGCTACAAGATGAAGAAGGGAAACAAATGAAGAGACAAATGTGCCAGTTACTGCTGCAGCATGGCAGGACAGCAGTGTGTGCACACATGTATAGAAGTTATTATTCATAATTAATGCAAGGACAAATAGAATTGTTTTCCACATAAAGAACAGTAAAAACCAAAAATGGCAAACAGGACTCGGGTGCTCTGGCAAAGACCTCGAGTCAGGTTTTGTGTTAAGATTTCTGCTTATACATGAAATAAAAAACCATTAGCCAGAGGAGAATCCACAGATGCTATTTCTCATGGGAACATAAAACCAGATCCATTCACCAATGGATTGCAAAGGACAAAATTAAGCCTACACATTTTCACTAGTTCTTAATCTCTCAAGACCATTTGTATTACCAGGAGATGACCTTATCTGTAAGGTTCATCAGAACTTCTTTATTGAATGACTGCAGGACACAAGAATATATCTGAAATATTTTTATACTGCCCTTTCTAATCTAACTAATATAGCTGCCTACTGTGTTATTCCTCTAATGAAGCACAGCAGCAAAAGGCAAAAGAGGACCTAAAGAATTAAAGAATTAGCCTAAAGGGCTAATTCCTGCTACTCATAAATGAAGCAGCATCTTTCCAAGGCTGCAGTTACTTCTCATACTGAGCAATGGGTTTGCATCAAGCCTGTAAGACAGACCTGCAGGTAAAAGTCACACTTCACATCTCAAACAAGGGGTGGCACGAGGCTGGAGAATTCACTGGTTCTTGTTTCATGCACATCTCCCCACAGGTGCCAGCCAGCAGCTGGAAGGTCAGAGAACAAGTGGTGGGAACACAAGTATGAAAAAAAAAAAAAAATAGGGAAGAGAGTTTGGGTGCTCAACACCTCCTGAAACCAATTACAAAAGTCTTGCTCCTGTTTGATTACACTCTTTTCCATTTGTATGCACTCATGCAAGTTTTAATAAACCCTTAGGAAACAACAGTGAACAAAATGACTCCTCACACACTTTGTTTTTTCTAGGAGAAATAAAATCTCCAAGACCTCTGATGCAGAGCTGGCCACAGCTTCCTCACTACAAAAAAACTGGAGTTGGAATATATTCCTTACTGACCTGACAGGTACAGGAAGATTTGAATAACCTCAGCACCACCTCTCTGAACACAAAAGCAGAGTACAAATCAACATAAAACCTGGTCGTTCCCAAAGCATCCAAAATTCTCAAGTATTTAGGTTTTGGAGTTGCCCCCTTTTTTCCCTCCATTTTAAAATCCAAACTTCTAATGTACCATATATTCAAAACCCCTGGCACAGCCTCACTCTCCTGTGAGCTCAACCTGTGACTTGATAATTTGATAATACACTTGCAGCAAAATCTCTGAGGCGACGTTGTGTGCTGCCCAATGCCCTGATGCAACCCCAGCGAGGTTGGCTGAGAGCATCACAGGAGGAAAATATTTGCTGCATCTCACAGCTGAGCCTCCAGCACAGCTTCAGGGGTCCTGAAGATGCCTGGTTTTTACTCACAAGATGAGCATTTCAAGACTTGCCATGGTTCTCTCCTTGATAAGAGGATGAGCACCTTTTCCAAGTGGTTTGTTGTTCAGAGGAAGGGCAAAGCTTGCCCAGTTTTGACCATGGGAGAGAATGACATTAAAAAAAAGGGGACACATCATTAACTGGAAGATGGAGTCAAAATATAAGCCTTACTGACCTGAAAGGGTGAAGATTTGAATGCCTAGTGCCTCATCTCTACCTCTCTGAACATGCTGTGACCAAGGCAACAGTTACCCCAGGGAACAGTGTGACAAAAGAAGAACCTTTAAAAGGCACTCAGAGCAATTTGCCCAACACGCTTCCAAAATCAGAAGGTTTGGGGGTTTTGTGGTTTTGTTATTTGTTTGGCCTTTGTTGTTTTTTTTAAACATATATCCACCCTTTAAAATTTATGAAGAATCAGAAATTAAAATTATTATGCTTCTTAAAATGATTTTTAGCTTCTCTTACTGCAGCAAATACAGAAGTACCTGTAAGGCAGACAGAGGGCACACAGACATCAACAGCTTCCAACACCTATCTTTCCAATACACTGATCTGGTTTTGCATTTAATACACAACCTAGTGAGGAAACACTGCACACCATAACACCACTAACACCCCTGATACACACTCTTACTTAAATAAAAAAGCAGTGAATTCCAATTACTGAAATTGCAATGAACTTACATACCTGTGTGCCTGTGTTTTACCTTTCCAGGTTATGGATTTTATCTTTACAGAACTACAGAGAAGTACCAAAGTGTACAGCCTGCTGTTTCCTTCTCACACACACACAAAAATAAAAGTTTATCAGCTGTGCATGATGGCAGTGCTTACAGTGAGCTTGCAACAGGCAGCACAGCACTGTGCAGGTGTGAACAACTTGCCACTTCCCAAAATGCCAACCCAAGACATGAAAGCAATTTTGTCAATATTTGGGAAAGTGCAGGTCTCAGTCTCACCTCAAAGAAAGGTTCCAGCTGAATTCCAAGGGTAATGAACACTCATCCACCTGCTCCTTAGAGCCTCCAGGATGGTATTCAGCAAACACACTGAGTACCTGAAAGGCTGACACTCTGCTAACTTGTGATCAATACAAATTCAAGCACAACCCCCCAAAAAATACCACTAGAAATTTCTATTCCGTTCGAGTAAGTTTTTGATGGGTAAAAAAAAAAAAAGCAACTTGGGGCTGAGCACCCTGGGCAATTTGTATCCTTCAGCTCCTTCTGAAGTAATGTGTATTGTAGCTGAAGTGCAGGCCTCAGTAGAGGATAGCTTCATTTTTACCCAAATCAGTACAACAGCCTTGTCTGTGTTCAAACAGCATCTTCACCAAAGCCCTGAGTGCCAGGAGTGATCCTGCTCTAAGAGGAGAACACAAAAGAATCTTCTCATGTTCTATGGGCAGCCAGTGGGTAGCTCCAGGTTTGAAGTACTCAAGTATCCTCTTGTATCACCAGAAAACTCAAGGGAGCTTTTCAAAAGCCCTCCCTGTTTCACAGAAAGTGCCTGTACAACCAAAGTGAACCCAGGCAGATGTTCCAGGTTAGTGCTCAACTGAGGCACAGATGCTTCTCTCCTCCTTGCCCCAAGGAGTCATTTGTCATCAGGCATAAAACACTTGCCCTATTATGATGGTCTCCAAAACACAACCAAAAAGGTACAGAGTACCTTTGTTCCCAAGTTAATTAACTATTTTTTTAATAAGTTTTCCAGCACAGAACAAATTAAAGAGGTGGTATCAGTTCCCAGCCTTCCCATTCTGCTAACTGTTCCTCTGGAATACCACTGGAGAGCTGAAACATTAGTTAGACTTGCTTCCACATTTTTAATTTTGTTTTTTTTTTTTTTCATGTTTGCAGCACAACAAATACTGAGCAGAGTGGAATGGCTGCTTTTCCTGACTTAACTCCAGCTTGCCAGAATGGCCTACAGTATTCCCTTGGAAATGCAGCTAAAAGTTGTCATAATTAACATACTGTATACATGTCACCAAAGAGATCAAACATTCAAGTAGAAGAAGAAAATAGTTTTAAAAATTTATAAAATTTTTAAAAAATTATAAAGAGTGATTAGAGGTGAATAACTACCTTTGAATGAGGCAATGACTGCTTTTTAGATGCTCCAGCAGCTCTGGGCTCAGTCAATAAATGGCTTACTTTCCAGCATCATTCACATTACAAATAAGATCCATTGACCTTTAAGACGGAGCAGGGGGGAAAAAAAAGAGCAAACCAAAGTCTGGTTTAACTACAAGTACTGAAGCTCAAGTTGAGGCATTTTTAATTATCTTTTATCAAATACTCAGTGAAACAGAGGAGATTCAATTAAGTGCACTTCAACTGAATCAGCTTCTGGAGAAAGAAGCAGTCTCAAATTGCTCGGGCACTTGATAAAGAGTAGAAAATCCTGCCCTTCTATCACTGAAGTGAAAGGCAAGAAAAAATGTACTTTATATTACAGTTGTATGACACGAGGGCTTTCCTACGATTAGCTTTAAGAATATAAAGATACTAATGTTTACTAAGTAGGATTTAGCAGTCAAGAAACAAAATCCTTCGTGCTCAATTTCTTGAACGTGTGTTAACAAAGTCCGAGACTGCCTCTGGGAATTTCCCAAAGCAGTAGGGAAGGGAATCCATCCCTTGGCCAGATCCAGGCAAGTCAGCAAGCTTCAACTCCTGGTTCTCAAATTTTATTGTGGTCAATCATGCTGTTGTCACAGAATAACTTTCATGTTTGTCTTTGTTTAAAGACCGAACCCAAACTAATGTTAATGTTGCTCTAATCACAGAGCCAGGCAAAGAGCAGTAACACGAGCCTAAAAGATTTATCCTAAACTATTCCTTGGCTCCCCTACATGCAGAGGTTGTAGTTTCTGTCCTTCCTCATTGCCAGTTCAGTATGGCTTGTCAGATTTAAACCTTGTAATCTAAATAATGACAACTTTTAGTAATATTAGTTCTCAACACCTGCATTGCTGCCATTTTCTACCTGAAGCACCACTGCACAATGTGCTTTGGCAAAGCTCACCCCATCATCTTTAACCTCTTCCGAGCCCCTGCTTTGAAGTTCCCCTTTTATAGCCTTCATTTTCTAGCAAGTCTGTCAGCCTGAAGACCAAGAGACTCAGCTGCAGGAGAGCACTTACCAAAAACTTTTAAGGCCTTGGAGTTCAAGCTCAAACCTGTTTTACAGTTGAGCCCTGTGGGATGCATTAAAGAACCACAGCATGGGGATATCCAGCCTGGTTTTTTTCATTACCTGAAAATCTGAAAACCTGTGTCACTGTCCCAATCATTTAAAGAGATTTAAATACTAAAATGAATACTTCATGGCAAATTCAAAGGGATAAATTCTACGTTTAAAGTTTTATGGTCAAACTCAGTAGCTTCTGATTTATGTCATTAAGGGGGTGGAGGGAAACCAACCCTCCACTTATTAAATTCTCAGTCTTACAAAAATGCTACTTCTGAATTCCTGGATTCCCAGGCTCTCCCTTGGCATGTCAGTAGCATCCCTGTCAGAATCCACAGGGGCAGATACACAGGGAGATCTGGGAAATCCAATCACCAACTCCTAACCAGTAATCATCACTTGAATTGGCAACCTCAGCTGACAGGCCAAACAAACCAGCACTGAATTTGGGGCTTTAGTGTTTCTCTCTGCTGCAGACAGCCAAAATGATCTGACACACTGCTGCACGTCAACTTTAGCAGCAGATGTCAAGCAAGTTAAATTGTTTGTCTATTTTTTCCCTCCTCTCATGCTTAAAACTTTCCAAATGGAATCCCAGAATGTTTCCTGGCTATGTATGAAGTTGAGTTTTTAAGAGGGAAAAAAAAAAAAAAAAAGAAATTAAAAATTGTCAGAGTAATCCAGCAGGCAAGAAGAACATGTTCCTCACAGCAAATGCAAGGGATGATGAATAGGTTTTCTGAGGTTCGTGGAGTCCCTGAGAATGGAAGGAAAACACTGCATATCCATCTTTTCCATCTGAGGAACTGTGCTTTATTTTATAATGCCACAGTGTAGATAAAACATATTATGATTTACACATGATGGGCCTTGGCAGAGAACCTGCAAAACAGAAATGATCTCTTTTTCACTGAGTCCCTCTTCCCTCAACTTCACCCTGAAATTTTTGGGATGCACACTGGGCTGCATTCAAAGTTACTCACCTCACTCACTCCATACTACCCTCAGTATTGGGAGGAACATACTGAAAATCACAGCTCCAGCAATGCTTACACACAACAACTTCACAATTAGATTTAATTGATTTGTGCCACAGAGACATTCCAGCACAAGAGCCAAAGGCTTCATAGAGCCACAGAATGCTTTAGGTTGGAAAAGCCCCTTGGGGTGATGGAGTCCAACCATCATCCCTACTCTGCCAAGTTCTCCCCTAAACCACATCCCCCAACACCACATCCAAAGGACCCTTAAACCCCTCCAGGGCTGGTGACTCCACCACCTCCCTGGGCAGCCTATTCCCCTGTCTCACCACTCTTGCTCTGAACATTTTTTTCCTACTTTCCAGTCTAACCCTTCCCTGGTGCAGCTGGAAGCCATTCCCTCTTGTTCTATCCCTGATTCCCTGGGAGAGAGACCAGCACCAACCTCTCCACCATGGCCTTTCAGGTGGTTACACAGAGCCAGGAGGTCTCCCCTCAGCCTCCCTCAGACCAAACATTCCCAGCTCCTCAGTCATTCCTGCAGTCCCCAGCTCTCTGGGAACACCACATGGCTTTTAGAGCTGCTCTGGGTACACTGAAGTTCACTCAGCTGAATTAACTTCATACATTTCCTAGCAAAGCACAATACAGAAGCATGCTGAAGAGGTACAAATCTTGCCCCAGGGAAAACCAACATCTATTAGAAAGCAAAATAAATACTTATACATACATATGTTAATAGAGGGAGCTTTAAATCTTTTCCTCTGGAATTCAAATGATCCAGGACATGCAAACACACTGCCTGGTGTTTTCTTTTCCAGTACTCAGAGATGCACTCTGCCATGCCCATCATTCAGCTCCACCTGCTTACCTGAGCAATGACATTTCAAATGCAATGCTTGAAACAATCTCTGCCTCACCTTCCACTGTACAGAAACACAGACTGGAACCCATTTTGTTTGCTTTGGTTTTACTTAAGGGGTTGGGGTTTTTTTTGTGAACATATCTAAACAGATACCTAGCATCTCACTATGTTTATATCAACAGGCATAACCATCGTAAGACAATATATCTTTTTGTTCAATTATGATTAGCTCCCACTTTTAAAAAAAGGTAAATGGAAACACCAGGACTTAAGGAATTTCTGAGCCAGATAAGGTTTTTCTACTTGTTCTCAATGGATTTCTTTTACTCTCAAATTTTTAATTCACTTTTTGAATTCTTGAAAGCGCTCAGCACAGCATTCAGAAGAGCTCATGGCAGGCAGTGCTATAGCTTAATTACACTGAATTACACTGCATGGCAGTCCAGAACTCTTCTGAGCACTGAAGATGTAGCACACCAGTGCCATCTGACCTGCTCTGAATCCTTCCCCTAGTGGAATACTGGCTGATTTGCCAGTATTCCTTAGCCCTGCTGAGCATCAGGCTCCTGATTTCCCAGAGTCTCCCATGGGAAGATGATCCTGGAGTGCTAACAAAGTGACAAGAACCAGGGCTGAGCCTGGCATGGCAGTGCCAGTAATTTTCTCATGGGTGCACTCACATTTCTCCACACCAATCTACATTTACAGCTCTGGGGCTTACCTAAGACAAGGTAGTTGTGAGCTTAGAACAAAGAAATTAGTGACTTAATTAGCTTGCTGCTCACCCACTCTTCCACATCATTTCTACAGACAATGCAGCAGGAAGCAGAAATCTCATCTCAATTATCCCATAGGTATTACAAGGTTTCCACAGCTGGTACTGACTTTTCCCAAGTATATTTACACTTGGGAGCTACCATTTCACATTTAGGGCTAGAGAACACAGTGCTTTTCCAACAGGGGAAAGAAAACCCAAACCATTGTATTACTCATACTCTTCATTTTTGGCAGTCTCTCCCAGAAACTCTTGGTCTCATCACAGAGATCACTCTCCTGAGCTCTGGGCCATCCCATCTCTCACAGCCACAGACCTGATTCTAGTTCCACACTGTTACAACACATTACACTTTGTCCTTATTTTATTGCTCTTGACTTGATTAAGAATGACAGCTTGATCTATTACCAGCCACTTGGCTCAAAGGGAATGCAAAATAAGGAACTCCAACTTCAGGATAAGTACTGAGCCATGCTACTTGGAAAACTACAGTATGATTCTCTAAGTGTCATTTCTCCACCCCACCCCCCCAAAAAAAAAAGAAAAGCTTTTTCCATGCTGACATGTGTACATTTTGGCTTTTGCCAGCAGATTATTCATTCCATTTCATTCAATTTCAACTCCACCAGTTACTGCAGGCTCACTGCAAGAGGAACTAAGGAAATGTTGTTTAGAGCCTACCATGCTCTCAGAGCAGGAGAACACAAAAAACTGGTGTAGTATCAACAGCCAAGGAGACCTGGCCCACTCAGCAGGCTGACCAGTTTGTCATCAGTACCTACAGCATCTTTGTATGTGCTGCATGGAGAGGGAGAAATCAGTTTGCAGGTTTCCCTAGAAACACAATAAACAGCCTTGGCTCTTGGAAAAAGGAATGAAGTTCTCATTTGAATTTACCTACAGAAAACAGAAGGGCAAATATTATTCTTAAAATATTTAAATTTCTAAATTAAGAAACCCACAAGCATCTTCTTGAAGATTCCTATCAGCTAATGAGGAGCTTCAGGTGTGATACTACTCCTCCCAAACAAGAAAGCCATCCAGCATTTCTTGCCCTGTTTTCACCTATTATTTGCAATCAATTCCAGCACAAATAAAAAGATGTATGAGGCAGTTTGTCCAAGCTGTACTCCCTATTGCCCTCATTTCCTAACATTCTGGTTTCAGGGAATTCTCAAGAGGATAAGTCATGCTCTTTTAAAACCTTTCACTTTAGCACTAAATTCACAGAATTGGGAGAAACAAACACTGATGCATGACAAGAGCTTCACCACGTGAGCACTTAACCTCTACACACTTGCTCCTTCTGATATCTTTGCTCTTCAGCAGCTCCAACCACTGCCCTTCCTATTCATATTTAATAATCACACTCCATGTGCCAAGCACTTCTTTAAATGGAGGAGGAAGCAGCCACTAGAAATTTCAGTCCTTTGAGCACTGCCATTAGTGGCACTGGAAAAAGGATCCCCTTGGATCTCCCATTGCTGTAACCAATGCAGAATTCCTGGCCTGAAGTGGAACATGCTCCTGGAGCAGCAACTTCACTGCAAGAGCACCTGGGCAGAGCTCATCCCTAAAACATCCCTGCCCTGATGTCTCCAGATCCCTTTTCCAGCATCCTGACAGCAGGACTGAGCTCATTCTACGGCATGAACTTCTCACAGGTTGGATTTGTGCCCCACAGGCACCTTGCTCTCCACTGCCTAAAAAATGAGCTGAAGCCAAGTGATGAGCTGAGGTGGAGACCCAGAGCAAGGTGACTCCAGCCCCAAGGCTCTGTACACAGCTCATTAAACGGCCTTTCCTTTTCAGCTACCACCATAACAAAGTCTCAGCAATTCATTCAAAGTTTTCAGTCAGCAGAGCAAAGCAAACCAAAAACCAGGCACAGCCCATCCTCTGCTTAACTAAACATGCTAAGATTACATGCAAACTCCTACAGGTAAAAGCTGAGCTGTCCACCTCTTTGGTTTGAATGCTGACATGGCAGGAATCAGAACTGAGAAGCTTCTTCTCTTACCTACAGCTCTTGCTGTGAGTTTCTTTTGAGGATGGCAACACTACCCACCAGCAGCAGAAACTGTCAACTTTTCAGCAGCATCCCACCAACACAACTGACACCATCTCAGCTCTGAGGTTTCATCTGATTCAAGTCAACCAACCTCCAGAATCATGCTCAGCAAAGCCTATTTTACTTTGTCTTTTTCAGGAATCCCTTCTCCCCCCCACTACGAGCACATTAGAACATTGCTCAGGGTGACTAGAAGCTGGAAACAAGATTTTTTGTTATTATTTATTTTGGTTTTTAAGTGACATGACAGACTGACCTGTGAAGAAAGCAAAATTATTACCTTCATTTTCAACTCACATACTCATGAAGTAGCTTTCCACTTGCCTATCACTAGACAGCAGAAATAAGTATAAAACCCTGACAGTATGAATAATATCAGCTACAGGTAATGGGTACACTCTCACTGCAAGCTTAATTCTAATGGAATTGAAAAGTTAAGAAGCCATAAAAAACCACCAGTAAAACACTGCCAAAGAGTACAGATAATGGCTAAAACACCCTACTTGTTTTCTCCCCTTCCTTCCCCCACATCTCTTTCTTCTATGGACCATTTTGCTAAGTTGTGAGGTTCTTAAACTGTTTGAATGCTGTAAAGGCTCCACTCCTGGGATAAAATCTAAGCTAATTTCTTCTGGCATTAAAAGCTTCTATAAATTCTTATATATTGAAAGAAATTCTTAAAGGACAGAAGCACTTTTCCTCCCTCACCTTGCAAGTTTTCACATACACAACTCCCAGCTGCAGGAACCAGACCAGATGTGACTGGCCAGGCAGCAACTTTTCTCAATATTTCCATTTTACTTTTAAATTTTTTGTGATTCTTTGTTGTGTTTTTTGTTTGTCTGGGGTTTTTTAAGGTATTAGCAGATACTCAGTTATCTAGGAGAGCTTTTATAGATGCTATCAAGCCACAGTCCACAATTCCAGCTTTTCTGAGCTGACAAGAAAAATTGTGAATTTCTACCAGGTCAAATTAGAGTCACCATGCTCCCCCCCAGCCCCAAGAGGCTGTTGCATTTAATGAACCCTTCTTTCCCCTTTTGTGTTCAACTCCTACAACCCAGTCACAGTTCAGAAGCACCACTGCATCTCAGCACCAGAAAGAAGTAAAACACTGCATCTGTAGGTCAGTCTCCAGTTCATTTGAACATCACACAGTTAAAGAAGAATTATTCACTTGCTTTAGCACAATGCAAAGCTTTGGAATAGCTGCACATTTGCTTGTTCTCCAAAATTGATTATGAGAGTGTTCTTTTGTGTTATTGCTTTATTTAATCTCTTGCTCACTGTAAAACTTAATTGCCAAAAGAAGAATGAACACAACCCCCTGCAACCAGGGAATTCTGTACTGAGGACTTTTGATATACTTTCTTTATGCTTTATTCTTACAAGTTCTGTACGTGAGGAGCAGATGATGAGCAGCAATTTGGCAACACTTTGCCATCTGCTATTTGCAGATCTAGTCAAATCCAGAGAGTTAATTAAAGATTAAAACCAGGGACCAATACTGCTGAAGCAAAGAGCCATCTTTCCTTTTATGATGGTAAATAAACAACCTCAGGAGCTTGTTCCCACTCACTCAAATACAATCATAAATCTGCAACATCACAAGGACAACACAACTTGCATTTGTAATGTACCTGTACATCACCTAGGTTGATTAAAAAAAAAAAGATACTAAAATCCCATCAGGTTTATTAGAATGCCACAAAATTGCAACAAGCAACCCAAAAGCCAATTCAGGAAAAAACCAAACTCTACCACTGTAAGGAACAGAAATTATGACTGAAAAACCCTTGTAGAAGGGGTTATAGGAAAATCCTAGCCAGAGAAAGACTTTTTAGTCAGCTTTCATCAGCTCTCACATTCTATTACATACCTATTTAGGCAAGAAATATTAAGGGTGAAAGAAGATGAGATCACAGAATCTTTCAGGCTGGAAAAGCCCCTTGGGGTGATGGAGTCCAACCATCATCCCTACTCTGCAAAGTTCTCCCCTAAACCACATCCCCCAACACCACATCCAAAGGACCCTTAAACCCCTCCAGGGCTGGTGACTCCACCACCTCCCTGGGCAGCCTATTCCCCTGTCTCACCACTCTTGCTCTGAGCATTTTTTTCCTAAAAGAGGTGTGAAATTGAGATGGTTGCACCCAAGGTGCTGACCCAGGGGTAGGAAAGGAAAGGCTTCTGCTCAGTTCTGAAGAGAAGTAACCAGAGTTTGCTCTTTGTCAAGGGGTCTGAAAGCACCCACTCTGCTTCCTCTGCTTACCTGAGACTGGAGCTGCCCCATACCAAGTGCAAAAGCTGCCCCAGGCTGCTCAGGGAGGTTGCTGCCAGTCTGAGCAACACTGGTGGAGATGAGGTCCCCAACCTGGCCCCGAGTGCTGCTTCAGGCTCCTGCCAGAGCACCAGCAGTGAGAGCATCAGGACTGCAAGGCACAGGCATGGGAGTCACTCAGGGATGGGGAGCCAGCTCAGAGGATGCTGTGGGGAGAGAGCAGGAGAGGGCTATGAGCTGAAAAATGGCAAACTCTGTCCTCCCTCCATCAAACAGAATCTGGTGAGGAGTTGAGAGAGAATTTCTGGACAGTAATTATACTAAAAACAGGTTACTCCTGTAGACAGCCAAGTTGTGGGCTTTCTTTGTTGTTTTTTTTTTTTAATTAAATGATACCAGTTTTCTTGCTTTCTCCTGCTCATTTTCCCAGCAGTGAAAAATTTCAGAACTGGCTGTGAGAGCATGATGGCAGCAAACAAGCTCTGGTTCACCAGCATTTTGTTGAAGCTCACCTCCTTACACAGTAAACAGGGCAAACTAGCAATCTGTGGAACCTGATAAGGGTTAAAAAATACTTGGTTTAGACTAGGAAATCTTGAACAACTGGGAAATTCATGTCAAAATGTGTCATTTCTTTCTAAATGCCAACAATAAGTTCTTCCCAGCTTTTGAAACATCATCTCTCTGCAAGAGAGAAACCACTGCATGAAACCAAAATGAATCCAGAAATACTTCTGTGTTTTTAAGACCGTACCTTCTGACACAAGCACCAAGTGAGAATTCTGCCCAGTCTGTCTGAGGTGTTGAGCTCATCTGAGGCAGGGATGAAAAGGAATTGTTTTGACACATGTCATTGCAGGTTTAGACCAAACCCAGGCTTTTCACTGGCCCTGTGGTAAGGAGGAACAGTACCACAGTGACTCACTCATGACAAAAACCCACAAGATGCTGCAACAATCTCAGATTTTTTTTCCAGAATTATTCCCTAGACAAAGGGAAAGCAGACAATTACAGGAGCAAACTGTGGACTTATAGCTTCTAGCTGCAAAACTGAACTTAGGTGTGCAGTGCAGTCTTTGGTCCTGTGTATTTCATACGGTTGCTACCCCAGAGCAATGTGCATGAAGTATTAACTGTGGGCACAATATTCCACAAGCAAAGAACAGAACTGTCAATCAAGCTTTCTGCTAAATAGAAATTACTTCTAAACCCCCAGAGAAAAATATCTAGATTAATTAAAAGGAGATTTGTCACCATTTATGAAATAGAATTCCTGCCACTCTAAACTCTGCACTGAAAATCACAAGGTCAGTGTGTGATAACTCAGCTGAACAAAAAACAGGAGGTCATTTTCTAGACCAAATAGCTAAATGCTTCCTTCAGAAACAGAGTAGGAAGAAACTGTTGCATTTTACCTTTTCACTGAAGTGAATTACTGGGCCCTCTCCCAACACAGAGTCCACACACCCAGCATCAGAGCTGTGCAGTTTCAGATTGCCATTCCAACTGTGTAGTTTGAAGGCTTTTTCCCCATAGTCTCATCCCTAGGAAGGCATCTCTGACAATCCATAAGCAATCCAGTGTCCCCACCCCAGGTTTCAGGACCAAGAGGCTTCAGCATATTCCCATGCTGGGAATCTCCAATTCCTACCTCTCTAAGTTCAGGTGATGATTTTGCAAGCATTTGCCTTGCTTTTAAATTTCTCCCCCTCACCTCTAAGACTTCAGGTCATGTTGAAAAGGTTCCTGTGGGCAATGCTTCATCACTGCCAGCACTGTGGAGATGACATCTCCAGGGACAGCATTTCCCTGGAGCCTGGAGGTAACATTTCTGCAGGCTTTGCTAGGCTGGGCATTCTGTAGCTAAGAATTACTTTCAATTTCACAGAAGTTTTTTATTCTCATGACAACAGCAATTATTAAAAATAGAAAGGTTTGGGGCTTTGTTTTGGTTGGGTTTGGTTTTTTTTCCTTTCTTTCCAAATATGTCCCCCTACCCTCAAGAAAGGAGAGGGAAGCTTGACCAATAAAATAAAATTGAAATGTGTATTCCCACAGTAGCAAAAGGGAAGTACTCAAGGCCTCCAGTACTACATTTTGAACACCAGAATTGCTACAGAGGAGTTTCTGACCTGCAAAGAAGCAGCTGATGGTTCCCTCCAAGCTGGTTACTGCACTTAAGAGACTTGATGTAACACACCCAAGAACAGTTGGAGGCTGTTTCCACTGCAGTCTATTTACTTCAGCTGCTTTTGTACATGATTTTCTGGAAAGAATGGTATATTAAAAAAATATTTGGGTTGAAAAAGGAATTGCTGACTGCATCACCCAGAGCATTGTCCCAACAGGGCAGGAATTTGTTCCTGTTTTATTTTTTTGCACAGTCCAACTTGAAAAATATCAAACTTATTTAACTATTCTTGACACTGGTATCTATTTACCAGCAGAGGCTTGAGGGTCTTTTCCTTCTTCCCTGAAAGACTCTGCTGAAATTTTTCATTTTATTAGTCCCAATTTTCTCTTTCTCAAGCTTTGTGATTTCAGACCATGCCCTGGTTCTCAGCCTTTCCCATCAGCACCATCCACAGCTCTGGCCACCTGCAATCAAGAAATAAATTCCTAGCAGAGCAGGTGCAGAGCAGGGCTGTGAAAATGATCACAGGATGGCTCAGAAAGTCAGAATCATTTTCCTAACCATTGTCTTTTTGTTGCTGTGGAAAACACATTATCCTCAGAGCTGCTCCTGCAACTGCTTCCACTACAAAACCCTGCTACACATCAGGCACCTCCACTTCAAAAAACTCATTTGGCTGGAGAGGACAATTTTTACTGCTTTTATCACACTGTTTTTTTCTGGGATGTAACATGCCAGCCCAGGGACCAGCATTTTTGGACAGGTATTTGTAAACTTAGACTGCTTCCAACTTGTATTTAAGTTCCTACTTTGGAACTTCTCTCTTCTCCCACTGAAACATTTTTGCTGCATTCACACCTCACCTGGGTTGAGCTCTTTAAGTCTCATATTCTTCAGACATGTCTCAAATTCCATTAAGACATCACATGCTTGATGCATAAAACTTATTAAATTATTATTATTATTATTAACGATTTAACTCCTTCAATTAATTTGTCTAATTATTCAATCACCTAATACACAGGTCAACAGATATCTGAAAAGCCATTCAGCAAGGAAAATTCCCACACCATTTTATTCAACCTCATTTCTCCAAAAGAAGCCAATGGTAAAGGAACTAAGTACTAGTCAGAGACTTAATTTTGCATTTCTAAGCAAATGCCTATCTGTGAGTCTTGCTAATTCCCAATTCAATTACCAAAAGGAACGTGATAACTTCAAACATACTGAAAAAAAAGCAAACTTATAAATTAAAAAAATAAACATTTTAACAGATATGAGCTTAAAAGTTTTAATAAACAAGAAACATCTTTAATATTCTGTTATTTGACTGGAAAGGATAAGCAGCTTTAACTTGAACAGAAAATCATATAGCCATGTTTCTGAGAGCTGGTGTTGGGGGAGGTTGTTGGGTTTTCTGCTTTGTTTTGTTGCAATATTCCTTTTTATCACTAAATTGCATTAAATTGTTTGAAGACCAGTGACTAACTCTGGGGAAAGGCAGAATGAAGTATTTATAAACAACGTCAGTGGGCTCTGTCCCATGTGCAAGCTTTTTAAGGTCCCAAACACACCCTATTTAAAAATTCAGGCATCATAACACTCATTTCTTTTGCTAGATTTTTCTAATTTTGTTTGTTTGGGCTTTCCTGGGGGGGTTGGTTTTGGTTCTTAGCTACTGAGGTATCACCATCATAAATACCAATTTATTATCATGGCACACATTTGGATCTGCATCAGACTTCTGATCTTCAGAGTTCACTTTCTGAACTGAAATTCTGATGGACCTTTCAATAAGACTTGAGATGAGGCCCTTAATAAGATGGCAGTACAGGAAACAGAAATTGCTTGCAGTTGAGAATATTTGTACTTAAACAAATAATTCTTCCAATGCCTTTTTTCCCCCTCCACTTTGCAGTAGGAAGACTGCACGCAGACCCTTAAAAAAAATTTCTGTGTTCTGGGTTGAGGATTAAAAGGTTAAGAGTTTACCAGTTTAAGGAAAACAAGCCATCCTTCTGCAGAATACACCAGTCAAGTCTGCTATATATTCTCATTTTTTTAACAGTCCTGTGAGCCAAAAGAAATGACAGCCCCAAGTGACAGCCTGCATGCAGCAAGCAGTAGGCAGGAGTAGTTTTGGAGCCTATACACTGATCAAGCCTCTTCAGCAGAAAAACCTTTGCAAGTTATAATTAAACCCCACAAAACAGTGAAATCACCCAGGTTTGGTTTCAAATGGGTGGGAAGGAGAAGAAGCCTCCCTTGTGAAATTATCTCCAGCAAAGCCAGCACTGAAATATACAAATACATTGGAAAAGTATGAGAGTGGTCAAGCTCTGCAGCAGCCTCAAGCTAACAGATGGTCCCAGGCTTTTTTCAAACCTAACAGGAACAAGCAAATCTAAGCTAGGAAAGCAAATACTTCAACAGTGCTAACAATTATTTGAGTCAAGAACTAACCCAGACCAAAACACCTACACACACTCACGTCCTGGTACATGCACAGCGTGTGACTGCAAATCTGACAGGAAGAAACCACGGGGGGGAAAAACTGGTTAACTTCAGTTATGGAAATTCAGGCAAAAAATATAAAGCTAAGCACCTGAATCCAGGCACTGAGAGTAAGACCAAATATCCTACAAATATCCTACAAATATCCTACAAATATCCTACAAATATCCTACAAATATCCTACAAATATCCTACAAATATCTTAAGATCCTGTGAGAGACTATTCTGAAAAAATACATGACTAAGAGGTCACTTGTATCCTTGTTCTCCCAGCAGTGCAAGCCATCATTTGAGCTGGGGAACTATTTTTAATGGAATGTGCACAGGGGTGTAGTAAACTTTTAAAATATAAAAAATGAACCACTGCCCTTATTCCAGAAAAGCACTTGCCATTTTGCACCTGTATGGGCATCAATATTGGACTCTTTAGCAAGCACAGTTAGCAGTCCTGCTAGAGAGAAACCAGATCTGGATCTTGACTGTCACAAGAAAAAAAAAAACAAATAAAATAAAAAATAATAACAAAAAACCAAACCAAACAAAAACCCAAACAAAAACCATACCATCCTTCAAAAAAAAAACAAAAAAAAAAACCCATCGCTAAAACAAAAACCAAACAAATCACTCCAAAAAAACAAACCATCCCTCCAAAAACAAACAAAAAAACCCATCCCTATAAAAAACGCAAAAAACAAAAAAAAACCCATCGCTAAAACAAAAACCAAACGAAAAATCGCTCAAAAAAACCAAACCATCCCTCCAAAACCAAACAAAAAACCCATCCCTGTCAAAAAATACCATTGCTCCAAAAAAACCCCATCCCTCAAAAAAAGAAAACCAAACAAAAAAAAACTCTTAAAAATCCCATCCCTCCCTACCAGCTCTCCCAAGACCTATCTACAGCAGCTGAATCCCGTGTGTGTGCAATGAACCCAGACACTCTCTGCAGCCGGGAGCAGGTGTATCCTGTCCCAGTCCCTGCCTCTTTCCCCCAGTGCCACCCTGCAGCTCCCAGCAGCCACATCCCAAGCCCTGCACACGCAGGGGGCTCTGCTGTGTCCCTCACCCATCCCGTGTCCCTGTCCCCGTTGCCGGGCAGGCTCTGCCGTGCTGTTATGGCAGGCAGCACTGGGTGGCACTGTGGGACAGTGTTCTTGTCCCTCTCAAGCTAAGCCAGATCCTCCCTCCCTCTGTCCCCCCCACCTCTGCCAGTTTTTCCCTGCCGGCACTTTATCCACCCGGGTTTTTCCAGGCTGGTGTTGCCAGCGGCAGAGCAGCCTCTTTTCCTTGATTCCCGGAGGTGCAGCAGTGCTGATCCTCAGGTGCCAAGCAGTGCTCCAGCTCCAGCAGCATCCCACATCCACTTGGTTTTCCTGCACACGGAGCTGCTGCCCTAATGACCACCCCAAAGGTGACCTCAGAAGGTGCACCCGAGCTGTTCCAGGGATGCTCCTGGCCTTGCCCTGTCTGCACTCTCAGGTCCAGACCTACCCAGCTAGAGCAAAAATACTTCATGCCTGTTGCTGTGCTCTTCAAGACAACTGCTAGTTACACAGTTTGCCATGATACTCAACCCAAAACTCATCATAAACACATCTTCAGAGGCAGCTTTGCTGCAATTACAGTACTATTTTTAATTCTTTCTTATTGCTCTTAATCAGAATAGTTTTTTTTAACAGATGAGTATATGCTTAGCAGGATGCTCCAAATCACAGCAAAGTACTCACTGGAAAGTGGGAAGACTCTCTCTGATAGCCCAAAATGTGTGGCCTGACAAATACCAGAAATTTCATGGAGATTCCTCACCTTCCAGCAAAATTTGCAGGGTTGATGTATTATCACAGGATGCAATATCACAGGATGGAGAACTTCAGCAGCCAGCACCCTGACAATGACTACAGGACTTCAAATATAGTTGTTATTTGGCTAAAAGCAGGTTTGACTCACAAACACACACAAAATGCATCTCTGCAAAGATGGCTGAGAAGTCAGCTCCTGTATTTCAGTGCAGCAGATGGCACAGTGACACCTGGGAGTAACATTTAAATCTCACTTAGCACTATTAACTCTTTCCATCCACACTATACAATCAGGTAATCATAACGTTTCTACTGAAAAAAAAAATCCTATTTAAAGAAAACAGGATGGGAAGAAGGAAGTTGAAAGATTATGCTAGGATATAAATCTCACTTAGCACTATTAACTCTTTCCATCCACACTATACAATTGGGTAATCATAACGTTTCTACTGAAAAAAAAAAAAATCCTATTTAAAGAAAACAGGATGGGAAGAAGGAAGTTGAAAGATTATGCTAGGATATAATGATTTTACAGCTTATGGGTCTGTGGTCTAACACTGAATTCAGAGCCATCCAGACCTCATGGCATGATGCCACTGTGAAGAGGGATATTAGAGATGCAGATGACACAGATGCAACAGCATGGGTCATCCAAGGATTCCCCTCCACCTCCCAAAAATATATTTATATGTACATTGGATACCACCACACAGCATTCAGCTTCCACAGAAGAAAACAGCAGCTTCTGGGTGCCTAAATGGGACAGGACTCATTAAGACTTTCTTCTTGGCCTCTTAAGCCACACAGACTTAATTATTTTCAATCAAAATAAAGGAAGGAATAGAATGAAACAAGCCTCACATCTCAGCTGCTGCCTGTGCTGTCATTCTCATCCACAACCTGAAGTACTGATGCAACATGAAGTAGTTTGGGAGGTTTTTTTTTTAAAGCAAAAGCCAAGTAAGAGCTCTTACCCCAAAACTGATATGGCAATGAAAAAGAAGCCTTAGTTCTAACATAAGCTGATCATTACTCTCTGGTTTAGCCTGGATTTCCCACCATCATTCAGTCTCCATCATGTTAAAAAACAAAGGCAAACAAAAAATCCCCAGACCATCACATTAATAACTGGGAAATTTAAATCCTCCTGTGCAGTATCCTGAGATTCTGAGCCTACACTCTGACCAGGACTGAATTCCCAAGTCCAAACCAGCAGCTTGCATCTGGGCACCAGCATGTGCTGCTTCACAGGACACATCTTCAGTTATTCAAGCAGCTACAGTGAGGAACTGCTTTTAGTAGGTGCTGAAAATATTTACCTTTCTTTTTGGCTTCTAATTGACAAACATATTTCTCTTTTGCTTTGTGTTAATCTTGTTTTCAAGTTGGTCTAACTCAAAATTTTGACTCAACAAAATCATTATCAAGGACAAAAAGGCCCCTGGGAGAATCTGTCAAAAACCTGAAACTAACTGAAAAAACTTCTGAGAAGCTGCAGCCATACGAGGCCATTTCTCCCTGCATTTTAATGTTCATAAAAACATCAGTTTTCACAGAGAAAATGATTGAGCTGCACAGTATGAGTAATGGCCCAGGTCAAAGAAACTAACTATCTTTTGGTGGCAATGAATGACCTTTTGGAAGCAATTAGCCAGGTAAGAGAGGACAGATCATCAGGAGTGGTGGTACAGGAGTCTGAACACACACTTCACCTTAAATAACCACATCTTATTTTGGGGTGCTTAGAAAGGGATGAAACAAAGCGAGTTTTTTCTTCTGGCATTTAAAAGAAATATAAATAGATTTTAAAAAGCAACTACATCTTATTTTGAGGTGTTTAAAAAGGGATGAA
The DNA here is from genome assembly GCF_036169615.1 of Heliangelus exortis. Lineage (NCBI taxonomy): Eukaryota > Metazoa > Chordata > Aves > Apodiformes > Trochilidae > Heliangelus > Heliangelus exortis. The sequence continues at coordinate 1,644,930 of NC_092425.1, forward strand.
ACAAAGTGAGTTTTTTCTTCTGACATTTAAAAGAAATACAAATATATTAAAATATATGCAAGCCATTGCATTAAGCAGCATTACCTGCAGAATAGGCTTTCACAGACTCAGAGCTCCCTAGAACCTCTAAGCCAGCAGGCACCTTCCTTTCACACAAGCTTACACCAGACAGACCTTTTAGAAGCCCCTTTCATCTCTTTTCCCTTGGGTACAGGCTTTTTTTTAAAAGCACCAAACCATGTGTGCTGGTTTAAATACTCCCACTGATCACAGAGAGGAGTCAGAGGAGTTCTTGCAGGCCAGCCTGCTGGGGCAGGGTCCCCGTGGGACAGCCACATGTCCCCATCCCTCGTGGACACACCAGGGTTGGCCAAACTTGAGTGGGTCAGCTGTCACCTGTAACAGGGCTCAGCTCCTGACAGCAGAGCACAGCATCAGCCCTATCTCAGGATGAAGTCTTTTTGCCTTTATAAAACCCCAGTCTATTTTTTTTTTTGTTTTTGGCCAAGAAATCTGCTTTCTTCCCCCTCTTGGATTTGTACAGGAAAGGCAGGAGCAGGAGGAGCCTCCCAGCTGCTCCATTGTCCACCTCTTCCCCTCCAGACCTTGGGCTTTGCAGACCTGGACAAGAACCAAGATGCAAGAAGCTGTCATTTTCAAGTAACCAGAACCTGCCATACCCAGAGTTTGCAGGTTTGCAGACACATCCTGAATACAAATATGGGAAGGGGGGTTGCTGAGTGTATCACTTCGTGCCTCAGAATGGAACCAAACTGGGCAGGGAAGCAGGGACTCATCCTTGCCATTTTAAGCAGCTTCCTAAAGGCCTCCACCTGACACAGATCTGTAGCTTTCTGCTCCTGACATCCATGTCCTGACATCAATCACACTGATGAACAGTTTGCTTTTAAAAAGCCCCTCCTCCAAGCAACCTTCTCCTCACAAATATCCCTGCAGTGCACAGACCACTAAAGCTCTATTTTTATAACAAGTTCTTTCTTCTGCCTTTTAGCTGCAGCTCCATCTGTAACCTGAGCACAACTGAAATCTCTTAGAGCAAGTACTGAAGCTGAAGTTTGCTGGACCAGTGGGGAAGTTGGGCTGGAGTTGCAATGTTCTGGCAAGTGAAGCTGGGTCTGAAGTTACTCAAGTTTCAGGAGCTCATCAGGGGCTGCTCCAGCCCTGCCATGCTGCAAAGCAGAAACCATCCTGGGGAAGCCAAGCCTCAGCATCCCCTGCTTAGCTCTGGTTACTTGGGCTCAGGGCTGTAGCAAAGGAAACTTCAACTGCAGAAAGCTGGATCCCATGTCATTTGAAGTTTTCAATTTGTTCCCTTAAAAAAAAAAAAAAAAAAAAAAGGAGAGGAGGAGAGAGCCCACGTCCACTCCAAATCTTAACCTGCAAGATGGGACAAGAAGGTTTTGTTTCCTTCCTCAGGTACTTGGATAAGATCCATACATACCTCTTGTCAAAAAATACTGTATTGCATGCCACGAAAAAGAGAAAATGCTGATTTCCCTTTTTACCCATAGAAAGCCTTTTTCTTCCCTTCTTTCTTCACCACATAGGTGCTAAAAAACCTACATATGTGCCTCGGATACAGGCACTTCTGCTGATGATACTGTCTCATAATTGCATATGTAAAAGGAGGGATTCAGGATACACAGCAAGAGAAAAAGGAAATAAAACACTTATCCTCCTTATCCCTACCTGCCACTGAAGAAACTTTTATTGCCAGAATCAAGCTTCAAGTTCCATTCATGCTTCACAACTTGAAAGACAAGGAAATTAAAATCTCTCCACTGTTTGCTTCAAAAAGCTTTTAAGTTCCACTTGAAAAGAAATACAAAAGGAGTCTTCAGGACAAAAAAAAAAAAGAGTGGGTGGGCAGCTTAAAAAATTCAAGATGAAGCCTGCAGCAAGAGGTTTGAGACACGATTTCTCCAGGCAGTAGGAAACAGGTAAAATATGACATCTTTGCATGTATTCTCTAGCAAAGGCAGTTTGCAAGCTCTCTTATCTCCTCTGCAGTGAAGGGTTTTCCCTCCGTGCTGTGCCAGCAGGAGAGAGACTGCTGTGCAGACAGATGATGTCACCTCCAGGAATCCCCCCCAAGCCCTGCCAGCTGAGTCCTCCCAGCTACACAAACTGCCTATAAATAGTTAGCTGGGGTAAACAAGGAGAGCTGAAGGCTCCTGAGGAGAGCCAGGCACCAGGAAGGCTTGAAAAATTTATATTTATACTTTCAAAGATACTGTTTCTTCATCTTTGGATATCAGTAGTGAAGATAATAATAGTAATATTAAATAACAGGAATATCAGCGTTTCAAATTTTTATCCTCTGCATATTAGGTAATCAAAGTCTAAAAGCCAGTTTGTTGCCTGGACAAGTATCATCATCTCACTTTTAGGCACTTTCCTCCACCACCAAGAATAAAATCACTTTACAGAAAGCTCAGATTAACCTTCCCTCCTTCATTTACCAAAGTAAACATTTGCAATAGCACCCAAGTTAAAAAGTGAATTCACTGAGCTCAACAGCCAGTCCCCAGTAAAACCCCAAACTGCAGCTCCACAACCTCTATAACAACTGTTCATTTCCTTTTCCCCTGAAATTGCCTTATCCTCCCTTTGTGTGAAGAGTTAAAACAATTTCAAAACCAGCAAGCTGATTTAAAAAGCAAGAAAGCCATTTGGATCTGTAATCAGGGTTATTTTTTTCCCATGGTGTTCAAGCATAACTAATTCTTTAATCTGCCACTCTGTTGTTTGAGGCCAGTGGGGGGTGAGAAAAAAAAAAAGAGGGGCAAAAAAATTAAAAAAAAAATAAAATAAAAAAATCACTTCTTATTCACCAGTGCATGCAGCTCCTCCTACGAGTCAGCAAAGGCAAATAAACAATTTATCTGAGCCCAGTGCTCAGGGCAGCTGGATAGATCTGGACAGGAAAAGAAAAAAACCCTTGGACTCCAGCTACTACCTACGAGTTCTCCAAACACAGAGGTTTGCAGCCCATCTGGCTGAAAATCAGAGGTCCTGCCACACAGAGACCCAAGGGCAGAGCAGGATGTGCTGTGCCACAGCTCCAGGGCTGGGAATGTGCCCAGGATTCCCACCCCATTCCCAGTGCAGGAGCTGGGGTCCCAGAGCCAGCTCAGCCCTTGCAGCACTGAGTTCTCTCCCCTCTCTCTGAGAATTAACCCTGCATTGACTCTGATGGGCACACTGCAGCCCACTCTTATTTTTTACCTGCTTCTGAGCCTGCTGAATTAAAGGATTCTCATGATTCAGATTTGTTTCCAAGCCACAAACTAATCCTCATATATTCCTTTCCCTAACTTTGAAATGCACCTTTAGGTAAAACTGAAAAACACCCAAGAAATAATCAGTTGGTACAATTTAGAGAGCAGGAAAACTATCCAATTAAAACATTCACACACACACACAGGGAATCCAGAAGTACATGCTGTACTTTTCAGAAATAAAAAGGGAAGCAATAAAACTACCACTTGCTACAGAAAACCAATTCATTGCATGCAGCTTTACCAAAGTTAAAAAGATGACAAATCCCAGCAACCTGAAATCCCAAGACTAAAGAGTCTGAATAAATTGAAATAAACAAAGGGGATTTTTTTTCCTGGGTAACTCCAATAGAAGATTGGCATCAGTGAGTATAGAGCTGACCAACCCATCAGCTTATCTGACACAGTTCAGGGGGAGAGGAAACTGAACTTTATCTTTGTATACAAGAGTATAAGGAAATGCTAACATCTTTGAGGCTGTGTTTCTAATGTTGATGCCAGCAGAGGAAAGATGCTGTCCTGAAAGAATCCAGAGTGCAGAGAAAAGCAACTGAATGAGACAGATGCAAGGTACCTGTGCTCAGCCCTGGGGAGGCCACAGCTTGAGTCCTGTGTCCAGTTCTGGGCCCCTCAGCTCAGGAAGGAGATTGAGGTGCTGGAGCAGGTCCAGAGAAGAGCAAGGAGGCTGGGAAGGGATCCAGCACAAGTCCTGTGAGGAAGGGCTGAGGGAGCTGGGGGTGTTGAGGCTGGAGAAGAGGAGGCTCAGGGGAGACCTCATCACTCTCTCCAACTCCCTGAAAGGAGGTTGGAGCCAGGGGGAGGTTGGGCTCTTTTCCCAGGCAACTCTCAGCAAGACAAGAGGGCACAAGAGGTCTCAAGTTGTGCCAGGGGAGGTTTAGGTTGGACATTAGAAAGAATTTCTTTATGGAGAGGGTGATCAGGCATTGGAATGGGCTGCCCAGGGAAGGGGTGGATTCTCCATCCCTGGAGATATTTCAAAAGAGCCTGGATGTGGCACTCAGTGCCATGGGCTGGGAACCACGGGGGGAGTGGATCAAGGGTTGGACTTGATGAGCTCTGAGGTCCCTTCCAACCCAGCCCATTCTAGGATTCTATGATTCTATACCAGGCTCAATGAACTGCAAACCAGCAATTCTTTGTGTGAATTGCACAAAGAGCTGATAAACAGTGAATGACAGAAAACCAGAACTCAAAAAACAGCCCCTGGCAATCATCTTAAACCTCTTCTTCCCAACTGGTGAGGTGCAATTCAGTGTTGAAACACAGTAGGGAGGCACCAAGACCCCTTCCCAGTGCCAGAACCGTGTGCTACAGTGAGACAAGAATTTTTAACACAAAAAACCTGAGTATGGACCAGGAAAGCTGAGAAGTCCTGACCAATTCCAGCCCCTGCTCTGGCATCTTTAGGCCACCTCTACCACACAGAGCATCATTTCTCTGCAGCAGCATTGCAGGCAGCTACATGAACAGACCCAGATGCCCCTGGGTGTCAGTGCAGCTCTAAGGCAGAGCTGAGAGGTTCCCAGCAGGGTTACCTTGCTGGCCTGTTGCTTTCAGACTCCAGCAACCACCTCCTTTCCCCACACTGTCCAGCAGGGCTGGGGAACCTAAAGGGGTTACTTCCTAAGGCCAGCTTTTATTTGGGCATGTTTGCAACAGCATCTCTGTTTCATCTCTTGCAAGTCTCTGGAGAATTTCTTTCTGCCCTTACAACGTGCTCAGCTCTGGGAAGTTGACATCCCTTGTAATCTCAAGCTCAAACACTGCAAATTAAAATAATTAATTTGAGTCTCAGCAGAAATGAAGAATTGTTCTTGTCCGTCTTCCTTAGGCCAGCTTTTCATAGGATTAAAAGATTCTGGCATGCCCCAATCTTGCTCTTTTCTAGGCTAAAGAAACTCCAGGCTTCCAGATTTTCCTCAAGGGCTGAGTTTTTCAGACCTTGTGTCCTAAGCCTTGTTGGTCCCATCGAGACCTTGCCCTCTTTATCTATCACATCATTCTTTAAGAAGTCTAACACAGAGGCTAAAAGCCCAGAGCCAAGCACAGGAGAATAATTACCTGCTCTGGTGCTTACCTGACATGTTTCATCACCCACGCAGCCCTAATGAGATCTCAGTGCAACGAACACCAGCCCTGAGAAATTGAGTTTGGGATCCACTGCAGTTCCTGGGTCCTTCCTGGCCTCCTCCTCTGTTTGCATTTGGGCCTTTGATTTCTCCTAAGTGTAACACTTGATGGTTGCCTTTATTCAATTTCCCCTCATCGATTTCAGACCGTCTCTCCAATTCATCATCTGAAATTCTCAATCTCTCCTCCTCCCTGCTTCCAGTCCCTTCCCACTTCAGCTTCCAAAAATGCCCAAGTTAGCCACTTCAACAGCAGAAAATGGACGATGAATAATGAGAACATTGACTAGTAAACAACTTAAGCCAACCTCCTCCAGGAATTAACTTAATAGTCTGACAGCAAACAGCCCAGGCTAGCTCAACATTTCAGCCTCATTTCTCAGTGGACTGCAGCACTGCCTGACATCATCCAAGCAATGGAAAAGATCTCATTTCTGCAGCATCTGCTTTAACCAAGCCAATCTCAGCTCATCACTGCTTCCCTCACCAAGTTTGCTGATAGACTTTTAAACACTACAGTTTACTTTGGTGGGCAGAGTTTGACCTATTTTTCTACCCCTTTGTTGTCCTAAAAAAATATATATATATATTCTTGGTCCCTAAAGCAGGAATGAAAAAGGTATCTAGAAAAGCAGTTGCTGTTTAGGAATGGACCCAACTACATGAGCTGCAAGCTCCTTGCCACGTACTCAGATGTAAGGCAACTCTCCTGAAACCATATGCTCCTTGAAATGGGGGAAAAAACCTAAACGAAAACCAGCCACCCTTCCTGAGGACATAAAAGTAATAAAAATATACTAAATGTACTTCAAATAAAACAGGAATACATTTATGTATATTAGCAGTTGGCTGTGGAGCTATTTCATGTTTGCAAAGTTAAACAGCAAGTTGGGTTTTTGTGTAAGTTCCAAAACAGCAACCACTTCAGCCAGAGCACCACGCAAGCCCTGTAAGCAGAGCTGAAAATCATTTTATTTCATTAAAGACCTACATCTTCCATCAGAATAACTGAGCCTTGGAGAAAAAAAATCTGAATAAACAAACTGCAGTCGAATCTATCAAAATTCTGTGGTGTTAGCAGTCTCCTGTAACATTATACAGATTGCTCCAGCAGGAGCAGTGCCAGCCTTTCCAGGAGCTGCACGTCCCTTCCTGCTGCTCTGCTCCTCTTCCCAGTGCCCATTACTGGCACCATTCCTTAGCTCTGCAAGCCCCAGACTTGCTTCTGAGTTTAAATCAAGAAGGTGATGAATAATTATCCTTCCCTTAGCTCAACGTGTTACTTGGAAACCCCCTCACACCCTTTATTTCCACCACTTCTTCAGTGAGAAGAGCCCATGAGGAAGCCACCCAGGGCCCAGCACCCCCAGCCAGGGCAAGCTGCACAGCACCCAACCTCTGCTCACAGGCTTCCTCCTGTTGGAAAACAGAGTGGAAGAAAGCTTGGGAAAGGGAAAAAGATGCCAGACATCATCTCTCACCCTGAGACAAAGACAAGGTGTATCTGGGACATGGACACAGGCCTGGGAAGCTGCCTCCAGCCCACCCAGCACAATTCACCTCCTCTTTCTGCCTCAGCACTCGACCTCCTCCCAAGCTTTGGAGGCTGCTTAACAAAAATGTTCTTAACAGAAAATAAGTCACCTTGAGGATTTCCACAGCTTTTATCCAGAGGGGTTATTTGTAGTTTGAAGGGATGCTTTGCATCTTTTTTTCCTGTTTCGTGCTAGAGTGACCAAGAGGAAACAGTAATTTTTCAAATTCTATTTGAAAATGAGTTGATACATTTATAAACTAAATCCTGCTCCTTAAAGTAGCAAATCAAACCCTTGTTTATTCATACAAAAAGAGAAATATACATTTCTTACACTCCCTTAATCATTTTTTTTCCTATAACTTAAATACCTAAAAGTACAAGAAGCACCTACTACTAAGTTAAGGCCATCCATACTTCATTTCCTGAACATGGAGTGCAAAAAAGCAGTAATTTATACCTCACAACATGCTGTCCCATACTGGAAGGCAGCTTCTTGATGAATGCACTCAGGGTTCCTTGAAAATGCAGAACTAATAAGCACAGTCATACAAGTTGGCAAATTTGCTTCAAAAGGATGTTTTAGGTCATGTGAATCTTGCCACTGCCAAATTAAGTTAAACACAATATAATGATAAAACAGGAAACACATGAACAGTCTTCCTTTCCAGTCGTTTCTATTTCTTATCACTGTGTTTCTGCTGAACAAGGTTTGCAAGTCCACTTGCAAAAAAGAAAAAATATCTAACAACAGCAAGCTTCCAGTTGAAATAATTTCCCTACTCAGTTTTTAGGACCATCAAGTCTTAACAAGTAGCCATTTCAGCAATCACAAAGATTGCAAAAGCACTGCTGCTCCTCCTTGTCAACCACTTAGCCTGAGTTTCACTAATTATTCAGGTTTTATTGAGCACAATAAAAGTGATATTTATGCAGACTGAAGAAAGAGCCACCCCAAAAGAAATGCAGCCCCCAGATTTTGGATCAAGCAGAGTTTTTCATTACTACACCCATCCTGCCAATGCTCCCTCGGGCAGTTAAAATATAACATTTTAAAATGTTATATGAAATGTATTCATACTGCACCTGTAGACATACAAGTCCTGTCATTCTTTTTTTCCAGGTTTCAAGGAAAGCATCTGGGACTAAAACCAGACTCTGAGTTTTCCCAGCATTGTAATGCCAGTAGCAAGCAGTGCTTGGGTCAGCTGGTTTGTGAATAGCTAAATATTTTCATTTTTGGTTCCTTAGTTCCCTTTGCTGCATTTCCAGCACATTAATTATGTACAGACTCTACATTTAAAAAACACCAAAGCAAACTACAATTCTATTGAGGCCCAAACCACTGTGCCTAATGAAACTTTTGTTCAGCCTGCAGTAGTTGGGTCCCAAAGAAGAAAGATGAATGGAAAAAAGTTAAACCTAGAAGCCCAAGGTCTGTATTCTTCCATTCTTTAAGCTCTAAGTTAAATTTTCAGGATTACAGAAGACTCATAAAAAAAAAAAAAAAAAAAAGACCAAGTCCTTCAGCACCCAATGAGCAGCCAAAGTTGTGCCAGCCCAATACAGGTAAAGAGATTTCTGGTAAAGAGATTTGCAAGGAAATTTCCCATCCCAGGAAAATTGGGTAGGGGGAAAAAAAACAGAACAAATGTTTCTGTACAAGTGCAGCTCTGCATCACTTCAGGACTTTCCACCACACGGGAAAGATTTCTGTATGAATTAAAAAATTAGAATGTTTTACAAACATTCAAAATATACAAAATACAGACAGCACACCCACTTCCTCCTCTACTGATTTCAGAAACTGCTTATGACTTGCTTTGGAGACATGTTTGGAGAGTACCAGAGCTCATATACCATGTTTGGTCACTTTTAAAGCCAAAATGCTCCACCCAAAGAAACTCTTTAAAGCATCTCTATGTTATGACTGACAGGTGTGACCTCAGATGTTCTACAAAATGATTCTTCATTTTAGAATAGATATTGACCAGTGACTTTAGATACTTCATTCTTTATTGGGACTTCTGCCTTACATCACAGATGAAACTGCTGTCAGTTTTAGCAATCAAATAATGAACTTTTTCATGTTGGAAAGGGGAAAAAAAAAAGGGACTGGTATGGGCTTATCCAAAAAGCAAAATTTAACTGTTTTTTTTTTTTTTTACAAGTACTGAAGTCAAAAGGATTTCACAGGTCGAGAAAAGATGTTTCAGAGATGTTCACAGCATTTTACCCCACAAAAGTAAGGCAAGAAGATGAAAAAGTATAACAAGAACTGTAACTTTTATATGAATGAGCAAACCATCATGAGCCCAACAAGACCTGGCAAGCCTGTGAAAAATATATCAAGTTACTGAAGAGGTGCTCAATACTTTGCTTTAGGAAAGACCCTGAGAAAGTCCCTTGCACAAAAATGTCAATAGTTTTATGTCCTTCACAGCCAAGACACCAGGGTTGCATCTTTGTGATCATTTCAGCTGGCCATGGAGCAACCAGTGAGAGGTCAGAAACCTTTTGATCCATCCCCTCTTCTACAAAAGTACAGAGTACCAAACCCCAGCCCTTTGCAGCTGTTTGCAAAAGCACTCCTCTTAAATTGTCCTTCTAATCATTCTGAGGGGACGATAAAATTTTACAATTTCTAGTAAAAACTACTGTAAAACACCAGATTCTTTAATCCTGGAAAGATGTTTTAGGAACAAATAACTCAAGCAAAGAAGTCTTGGGATACTTAAACTCAAACTGAAACACCAATGAATTTAATTAGCCTGCCCCAAGACCACCCATATGTGTGATTTTATGATTTATTTGAAAATTTATCAACACAGACAAGGAAACTCTTGCTGGCCTCTTGAACTAATTTAAAATTAAATGCTTCATTTTCACAGAACTTAGTCACCATCATGTACCACCAACCATCTAAAGAAACAGTTTAGGTTATGAGAGATGAGGCACACAGTATTTCCCTGCCCTTAAATGTATTTCCTAAGCCCTGGCACTGAAAAGGCATCTAAAATGCTTTCTTGCAAGAAGCAGGGGGTAGCTGGAACTGGCCACTGCCTGAGCTGAAAGGCAGAGTAGTGTCTGCATGCAAAAACCTAAGTATTGCTCCAAAGCAACTATTTTTATTAGACAACTGAAGAGAGGGGTCCCATTCCCACTCGTGGGAGGCTCAGGAATACAGCTCCAGCATGAAATGCTGACAAAAATTTTGTATGACTAGGGACAATTTAGCCAAACAAAATCCACAAAAATCCCCTTCAGCAGATTGTGATTTTAGATGGAGAGTAAAAATAATAAATAGCTTTTAAACTACCAGATCTAAGGAATCCTATTCTAGAACTACACAACCTATTTTAATTTTGTATATAGATGTCCCCAGAAGGACAACACTCCTCCTGACAGCCCCCATGAGCTAGCACACCATCACAAGAATATAACTTTGCTCCTCTTTTCAAATGACCAAAATGAAAAAAAAAGTCTCTCATAGAGCATTTGATTTGACTTCCTGTATGTGCTACAATTAGGTATTTTTCCAAAAGCCTTCTGGCACCAGATCTCAAAGAATGCCAACATATCAACACATTTGTTTTTCATTTACTTGGAGATCATGTCACAAATCAACACAGCTCAGTTAAAAAGAAAAAAAACAAATAAAAAAATAAATCAAGGGATAAAAGTAGAAAAGAAAACAAAACTGGACAGGGTTTCCTCCCCAGCCAACATAACCCTCTCCCTCAACCCAGCATCTCTAACCCACAGAAGGAGCTGTTCTCAAATGAGACAAGACAAATATTCATGGTCTTTCTTTTCATTAAGTGCACAAGTCAAAAGCTATTGTCAACAGCAATGTCAACTTCAGCTTCAATCTTAAAACCATTTTTAATTGTCCCTAATGTTCTAAATGTACTGTGCTCTGAATTTGTTGCAATGCTCTCCCACTGACAAGCAGAGAGCAACACATTTCTGTACCCACCTTCCTATGGATTTCACTTCTTGAGGGAGAAAAATCACCAGAGGAGATTCAGCTGTTACAGAATAATCACTTTGCTTTAAGAAACTGTAACAGAAGACCTTTTCTTTCCAAGTTTTTCAGGAGCCTTTCAGAGGGTATTTGTCTTTGTTAGTCATTGCTCTACAAAAACAAACTACTGCAAACTACCAAGCATTTCTCAAGGATCACAATAATCTGTGTTTGGCTGAGTGCCCAAGAACATCCTCAAGGTCTGAGGATATACCAGAGCCACACAAGGCACTGTTTTAAAATACACCAAAGCCTTGGAAAGTTAAGTGACTGAACACCTGAGTAATTGCCCAAAGACCTTCTGGCTTTTCAAATCTACTTCCCAGTGCCAGAAAGACTCTGAATTTTGATGAAGTTAGTCTGGAAGAGGGAACCAGAGCCATAAGGGGCTGTGAAATCGACAGACTTTAATACATAACAAACTGTAAACTTTTAAATATTGTGTTGCAAGCAGCTCCACAACTTTCCACCCATAGCAACTCCAGTGAAGTTATTCCAAGATTGCAAACACTGCAGTTAATGAGAAAGGAGAAGCTGTGGTTGATCTGCAGAAGAGATTTGCTCATGGAAACACAAGGACAACCCACTGCACTTGAAGCTCAGGCTTGACAGCAACAATTCATATTCCCATTTAGAGCCCAATCCCTGCTTTTGTTCTGGAATCCCAGCTGAGGAGGGAAGCATCGTGTACCTGAGTGGGTGGAATATATACCTGCTTAAGCCAAAGGGAGAGAACACAGCTGTGGGTGCCAGATCCAATGTTTTCAGCACACAGGGAGCACCAGGTGACACTGTCCTGAGGGTAATCCTTATCTAACAGACTGGGGCACTGGAGTCCAAATGAGGAGAGAAAAATGGCATTCCTGACTCTGCTGCTGCCTTCCTGCAATACAATGGGAAAGTCACTGAGCAGCTCTGGATTCAGGCAAGTTCAAGTTCTTCTCTTTGTCTCAAAGAACAAAGCCAGAATCCAACGGGCTGCATGATAACAAAGGTACCAGCACAGCAAAGTATTGGTTTTATTGTCATTTACTTCAGTGTGTAATATCATGCTGTGGATCTCAGTACATGTGCTAATTCCTGCCTGGGCCACCTGAGACATTTCTCCTTTCAGGAACTTCCATTGAGAGCAGGAAGATGCTAATAAAAAAAGGGGAAAAAAAAAAAAAAAGGAATATTCCTCCTTCTTGGCCTGGGCTCAAGTAGAAGCTATCAGAAAAGAAAGTAACTTGGTAGAACTCAATATCATATTGCCCCTCCTTACCACTTCCCTCTTTCTGCACAGATTACCACTCTGAAGCACTTTTACTAATTTAATGGTATGTCTCAAAAATGAGCCCCTCCAGCACATGAATACCTGAATAATAGTCCACAGATAGATGTGAAAGAAGTTGATTTAAATAACAGTCATTTAAATTTACAGTATAGTTAAATACAAAACAACCAAAGGCTATAGAAGCAAGGTGAACCTTAGTTATGCATTTTGTGAGTCAATAACAAGAGATAAAACAAATGAGACCAATATGGAAATAGTCTGAGTGAAGTCATGCCCAACTGATGTTTGTAACACCTGGGTGGGGTTTTTGGTTGGCATTTTGTTTATGGGTTTAAGAAGAAAAAAAAAAAAAGCCCAAAGATTTTGTTATACTTACTGTAAGAAAAATAAAAGTCCATATTGGATTACGTTCTGCACAAGAGCAAATTAAAAGTGATTCATAACAAATCTTCCTGGCTCTTTTACAAGGCATAGGAGTGAACAAAACCAAAAAGGAAACAGAAAGAATATGACTGACCTGACTGCACTTTCCTCCTGGGAGGACAGAAGTGGGTTTGCTTCCACTGCTAAGAAAAACTTAAGGTAGTTTATGTACATTGACACACAAGAGAAGCTTTGGGGGAAGGGAGTGGACACCTAAAAAAAGGAAAAGGTGAAAAAAACCTGTTACAACCTGTTAAGACAGACAGAGTGCCCAGGCTGGCAGCACAGACCAGGCAAGTCATTCAGCCATTAGAGAGAGAGAAAAAAAAAAAAAAGAAAAAAAGCTGGGCTCCAGCTTATCTACAGGATTCCCAGAGTGGAGCAATCCAAGAGGGAAGTTTCTCTGCCTGTCACTGAGGGTTTGTGGTTAGGGGCTGTAGGGCACAGTTGGACTTGATGATCTTAGAGGTCTTTCTCTAATTCCAGTCCTGACATCAAGGCTGGAAGCCCCTGTCTGTAGGATTCTACAGTTCTGCCATGTACAAACACACCAACTACATGGATCTGTTTTCTTTTGATGGGTTAAGAGAAGCCAGCCCCTCAACAGAGACTTCTCCAGTGCAGCAGATACACAAACATGAATAAATAACTAACTATACTCCTTGGTTCATTTATCATACTTGGCACTCCTTGCTACTGAAGGTTAATACCAAACGAGATTTCTCCTCTGAATTACTTAACTGCAAAGGTTACACTACATAGCACAATTCCCAAGCAGGGTGTCCCTAGGTCAAGCCAGCAATAAAAACTTTACCTGAAAAATGCAAAAGCGAGGCTTCCAAGGTTTGTAGAAAACATTTACACAGTTATTATTTTAGACAGAAGGCACAAGTATAATCTTCATGCTGACGCAGAAAAGGAAAGGCAATTCCAACTCCAGATGTGTTTTTCCTGAGCTCTGAGCAGCATCCTGGACTGCTGCTGCAGGGACAAAAATCAGCCTGCTGAGAGAGCTGCATTTTCTGCTCCTCCCAAGGTCCCCACTGCACAGAACCTTTCTGAAGACTCCCCCTTACTTCAGGGAAGTCTGACAAGGCTTGGCAGATGCTCATCACTAAATACTATCTTAAATGTACAGAAGGTGCTTTAAAAAAAAAGCAACAACCAAAGCCAAACCACAAAAACACCAACACAACAACAAAAAAATCAAACCAAGAATGCCTTCCAAAAAAACCCTACCAAAACCCCAACAAACTACATTGCTTTCAACAAGGACTCTGCTGTGGTTGCCATGTATTATTCCCAGGTTTATAGACAACTGTGCCTAAATGAGCAATTATTCCTTTTTTTTTTAAAAAAAAAAGAGGTAGAATTTCTTAAAGACTGAAGGGGAACCCCGTGAAAGGAAATGTTTTCACCAAAATAATCCATGGCACTGGTGTAAGATAAACTCAGGCAAGGGTAATTCACTCTTTAGTTGAAACACAGATATGAAAGGAGCTTGCAGCATCCTTTGCCTGGAGAGGCCCTCAGAGCTCACAGACTTCAAGTTCAGCTTGCTCTGCCCATTAGAAAAAGTATTATTTCTGCCACCAGCCACCTTTGAATAAAGATCAAACGTGCAATTTTGAAGCCAAAAATGTTTCTGCTAAACTTTTAGGGACACAGCTAAAATTCTGCCCTCACACTGCTCTTTATTTTCTGGGAATCATGACAGGTTTTACTTTTGCTCTACTAAGACTCGAGGCAAAAATTTTAGAAGCCCTACAAAACCATGGTTATTTCTTAATATTGTCTGATAGAACTCCTCATTAGAAGCAGCTCACATCATGGTTCAGGCAAAGCATGGCACAAACTGAAGTCAGTTTTTAATCTATCCAAATACTTCAGAGTATCAGGATATGACAACAACAAATCCAAGCATCATCCAGCTTCCCTCTTGAGGACATAAAAAACTACTCAACTTTTCCTACACAGTCATCTGAGAAGTCTTTCATTAATATAATCCATTAAAACAGTTTCTTCTGGTGATTTATTGGTGCCTAAGACAGGTGTCCACACTACTAAGAAGAGAGCTGCTTGGGAAGCAATGCCCTGCAGCACAGCTCCAGGAGATGTGCCTGGAATATCCATTCACATCCATTCATGCTTGAAGGAGGTGAACAGATGCTCTTACAGCACCTGCAGCTTGGGGAGCTCTCATTTACTCTTCATTTCCATGTATTCAAAGTACCCCTTCAGCTCCTGTGTTTAGTTGCCAGGGACATCCTTCCAGGTCAGGGTATCTAGGTTCAACCTGCCTTTTCTTTGCCTTTTGTTTTCTTTTTTAAACTATCTTTAAGACCACTCCCCAACACCTCAACTTGCCTTTTTACGACCCAAAGTTCTCCAGAACACGGGTTCTCTTGACAAACACTTTTCCAATTACAGATAATTAAGCCAAAGATTTATTAGCTGTGCTAGAAAGTCCTGTTCCCAGCCCTTGACCAACGTGCTGCAAAGAGAGAAATTCATTTAAACTTCTTTCCTAGCCATGTGTGTTGTCCCAGGTTTTTATTATAACATATGAGCTATTTGAGTACCAAGACACTTCAGACTCCAAATAATATATATAAATATATAAGCATATATAAATATAAATATATATATACAAATATATATATATAAAATATATATTGAGCATTTTCCTCAAACATACCTAGTCAACTGAGCAACCCTGGAGCCTGCATTTTCACTACAAAAAACCAATTATCTCCACCAGCCTGGTGAATTTTGCACAAAGGTGATCCCACCTTTACTTGCTCAACACTTCCAGTGTGCTATCTCTGCTAACTTTTCTGAAGCACTCTGTCACACTGCAGCTCTTCCAAAGCTTCTTCTCATGCCCTGCCATGCACACCAAGAGATTCCCTTATCACAGGTCTGATGTGCCTTTCACACGTGCAAGGCTCAGGTGTTTCCCAGCCAGCTTTCCACAGCAATGTGCATCTTCAGAGGGAAATAAAGCAGGAGAAAGCAGCAAACAAAATGCCAGAGAACATCAGACCCGAAAAACAAAGCCATTTATCATCACCACAAATTTTGAAGCTTTTTTAACTGATTGGACACCACCCACAGTTTTAATCATCATGACACTGTGAAAAAAAATAATATCAGATAAACCAAGGAGTAGGAAAAGATAACCACTTCCTTTCAGTAGTGAGAAAATGAACCTTTTTGATGATCATATCAAAAGTATTGATAATAACTATTAGAGATTCATACACAAGTTTTTTTTTTCATTCTGTTACATGCTCAGGAGATTCTGGAAGTCATCAGGAGTCATCTGTGCACTTGTTTTGTCACCAACACTGCCAGCTACATATGGAATTGTCAATTAAAAATACATCACTTTCCAAAGCAAACTATCTTTCCTCTATATCAAAAGAAGTGTTTTTATCATGGATGCTCCTAATCACACAAAGCAGAATCTTCCTGTAGAATCAGCAGACACAACCCTTCAATTTCAAGGGACACTGCTTTATTTCATGTTTGGTAAAAAAGCCTGTGAACTCATAAATAGTGGCTTAAATATTCTTTTCAGTGTTCAGTAAAAGATAACCACAGAATGGTTGGGATTGGAAAGGACCTCTGGAGGTCCTCTGGTTCAGCACCTCTGCTCAGCTGCCCAAAGACCAGCTCCAACTGGCCAAAGGACCAGCTCCAGCTCTCTCCAAGGATGGAGACTCCACAACCAATTGGAAAACCAGTTGGAAAACCAGAGAGAGGTCTCCCTGTCCATGCAGGGGGGTGGAACTGGATGAACTTTAAGGTCCCTTCCAACTCAAACCGTTCTATGATTGTAACTCCAACAAATCCAGGGAGTAGGGTGAATCTAAATCACATTTGGAACTAAGGAATCTCTCTTCTGAGGGAAGGCTGAACAAGGTGGGGACAGACCAGAAGAACTCCAGAGGTCCCTTCCAACCTCAACCATTCTGTGCTTTTGTGAAGTTTTCAGTGTTCAACACAACATTAATAAAAACTGAGGACACACTATTCCTCCAGTTGAGGTGTGAGTAGAGGGTTAAGCAATAAAGAAACCTCCCCTTACCTGCTAAGGTAGAAGCTAAAACTAATTTCTCAACTGAATTTAAAGCAGGTTCATCCCCTTTTGAAAAAAAAAAAAAAAAGAGTTTCTTAGGTTCACTCCTCTTCTGTCTACCAGCTGTAACTTCATCTCACTATGCCCAGAAGGTAACTTCTTAAACTATTTTTCCTCTCCTTATTACTGATAAAGTAAGGACAAACAGTTTAAAAGTTCTTACAGTTACCAGAAACTGAGCACCTTATCTCAGGAAGCTTTTCTTTTAAAAGCTGCAGAAAGATTACAGATAATCTAAACCAAACTGAGGGGTACACTCACAGAGTACATGAGTAACTATGAATTTCAGCAGCTGCCTTTGCCAGCTCTCTGCCTGTCCTGCTGCACA
The DNA here is from genome assembly GCF_036169615.1 of Heliangelus exortis. Lineage (NCBI taxonomy): Eukaryota > Metazoa > Chordata > Aves > Apodiformes > Trochilidae > Heliangelus > Heliangelus exortis. The sequence goes on from NC_092425.1 coordinate 1,662,114, forward strand.
CAAACACCTCTGAGATGTTCACCAACAGAACTCCTTAGGCAAAGCACTCCTAAAACAGCTCTGCTTTTGATTTCTAGACTAGATAGGATTTCCTAAGTAACACTTCATAGCCAGGCAAAGAGATATTCTTGCCCACTCTGCTCTAAATTTCTTCTTCCCCCATTTCCCAGCTGTAGACCCAATATGACTTCTTATACCATCAGGGTCCCCTCTAGTACCCACAGAACAACAGGGCTAAGGAAGGCAATGATGCCACAAATAATGCTGCACCATCTTCAGTACTACAAGTGTCATTTCCATACTAGCATCTGCTCCAGAAAAATCAGTCAAACAGATTTTCTTTAAGGCAACCCAGACACGTTCATGATGGAAGAAAACCGATTTGTAAAGGGGCCACAAAAAAAATGTGTTCCTGAGAAAGGTTCCTACTTGTTTTTCCAATGATAAAAAGAGAGCCCACATCCATAGGAAACATTTTAAGACTGCACATCTGAAGACAGCAAACTATTGCTCCCCAAACCCAGCTACTACCAACAGCCAAGTCCCTTTCTACCTGCTAAATGAGAGCACTGCAGAGCAGAGGAGAGCTTTGCTGTCCTGTCCTAAGCTGGGTAAAAGCAGAGGTAACAAAGCAGTGTGAAGCAAAAAGAAATCATGCACTGAAAGGGAGGGCCAAAATCCCAAGTCCTGTGATGACAACTTGATGCAGATTTAACTCAAGTTAATGCAAAGACTCCAACTCCCCTGGATTTCAGGAGGTTATGAAACAGGTCCTGCAGAGGGAAGTGTTCCAAATCACCACCTGCAACACCATATTTTGCTATCTAATTGCCACCACTGCCTATGAAGAAGTCCCTGGTGGAAAATAGAGAACAAATACAATAATCTTGCTTTCTCATTTAAAAAATGGCATGAAAGGAACAATAAAAGAAAGTTATTGAAGAGTAGATTGCTCCCAGCTGTTACAAAATACTACAGCTGTTTGTGTCACTGCAGCTAATGACCACTTGCACTTTTTCTAGCACAGTGTGACCACTGTAATCTACATCAAAACCTGGCAAGTGTCATGGAAAAAAAAAACCATAAACCTGAAAAAATATTTCAATTCTGGTTGATTTTTTTTTGTTAAATTTCTGTTCATGGCTTGGGTTTTTTTATGCTTGGGGGATAGGAAGGGGGCTTGTATGAATGGTTCTGCATTCGAACTACACTAAACTGCATAAATATTATAGAAAATAAAAGTTATTACTATAATTCTTTTCCATCAATAAAAACAGAATTCCACCAGGAAATTCTAAACCTGTTGTTGAGGTGTGCTGAGTACAACTACCTCAAGTGCAAGGTGGATGAAAGAACAGCTTTTCTGGACAACTTGAGCTTGCCCATCTAGCAGCTTTTCAGTGCTTTGTTAACTGCACTATATGGGAACCAAAACACATTTTCCATAAGGTTTCAAATATACAAAGGCAAAAAAAAAAAAACAAACACAAAAAACCCAAAACATAAAAACTGATGCAGAAACCACTCTCAGATACAACAGCACAACTCCTTACCAAATGGAGAAAAAGCTAAGGAAAAGGATGTATCCCCCCCAATAAAATCTCCCCAGAGGCTGGAACACACTATTCCAAGTTATTTCATATAATTTCTAGAGAAAATCCCTGTGAACATGTTTCTCCCCAGCCATGTGCTTTCCCTTCCAAAGTCACCCACACACAACTATAGACCAGAAAGAAGCCATGAGCTCCTCTACTTTTTTTTTTTTTCTCCTAGATACCAATGAAATCACCAATATAAGAACATCAGCATTAATTTTACCAGTTTCTCCACTTCAGGACAGAAAAACACTTCCAGAGGAATTGTAAACACTTGACAAAGACTCTCACCTAATTATCCAGCATGCACCCATCTTCACAGAAATAAGTGAAGGATTTGGTAACAACACATACAACCATGGTACAAGAAGGATGAAATGAAGCATCCCCATCCAAAGAAAGAGAAGGAACAGTTAAATATGTATTTAAAATCACATACAACAATGGAAAACATGTTAGAAGCTGAGACTTTTTTCTCACTTTGGCTCACTTATCCAGACTGCAAAGGATTTCTTCCCAAATAATGGCTACTTCAAAAAAAAAAAAAAAAAAAAAGTACAACCTACCTTCAAAGACACTCGCAAAAGCTTAAATTAAAAATTAAAATCTAATCACATACTAAACTAGGCCAAAAACCTGTTGTTTGGATTCTATTAATTAAGTCTATTAAACAACATCCAGGGTGAGTGTTAAAAGCCTGTCTCCAGCACCACTCCTGTGTAAGCCATTATTAAGACATGCTATTTGCAACATCCTAACCAGAAAATTCCAAATGCACTTCCTTTCTTGTGGCAGCACTCTGAAGGCCTGGTATTTCTGTATAAGTGGTAAGTATCAGAGCCATCACTAAAGCAGAACTGGGTTGGTAGCATATGCTTTTTTTTTTTCCCCTCCATCAGAACTGGGTTGGTAGCATATGCTTTTTTTTTTCCCCTCCATCAGTTCTACCTCATATGACAGGTAAGACAACTAGAAAATATTTTGCAGTAACATGGCTAAGATGCACACTTCAAAAAGATGGGATGGAGAAAGAGAATATGGTGTAGAGTGCTTGAGCTGTTATCCTGATCCCTGGCTCCATCAGTACTTATGTGATGTACTTGATGCTCCTGATGGGTCCCTTCCAACTTGGCAGATCCTAAGATTCTGTGATTTATTCAATCGTGTTACAGCAATTTTGAAAGCCCTGGAATGCAGTCCTTGATTATTTTATTAAGCCATATATGCCTATCTGAAAGGCAAAAATAGTTATTACTATTGGGGAGATTTAACACAAGCATATTTTAGAACAGTTTTGTCCTTCTTTCTCTACCACAAAGATGATCCTAAATCACAGAATTGCTTCTGCACCTTTTGTGCTTAGAGTTTAAGGTGGGGACTGTAAAGTTCACTTATCTTTGGTGAAATTCTTTTTTTTTTTTTTTTTTCAAAGCAAGCATTTCCAGCTTCACCAAATCCTCCCTCCTGTTGCTAATTAACTTGTGCCTGGTTGCAAAGACACCAAAGCTTAAGTACTTAGACCACCCCTCTTCTCCAGTTAACCAAAGAACACCACTAGCTAGCCCTCAGAGTTGGGTTTTTTGCAAACTAAGAGTTAAAACTACCAGTCACATTGCTGAGTTTTCCACATCACTGCTAAGCAACCTAAAGCAGCAGCTGGACTGCAAAATAGAGACATCCTTGTGACAAGCAGGGTAGAGCTAGAGCAGCACACTGAGAGTGGAGCTATTCACTGAAAGGAAAGCTACAGAGTCAGCAGCTGGCTGCAGAATTACAACAGAAAACACTTCCCCAATTCTCACAGGTTTCTCCAAGCAGCTCCAGATACACCAAAGGCAGCAGAGGACTGTTCACTGAACCTTTTGTATTAGGGACTCAAAGCACAGCTACCACTGAGGCTGCTCCACGTGCTTAACAACAAGTAGGAAAGCAACAAGGGGAGAAAAGTTTGCAGAACCATAGGAAAGGAAAAGGCAGGAAAAGAAAGTGCATACTGAAACACAAGAGAGTATTTAAAATAAACTTGTCAAAACCAAAAGGAAGCTGCAACAGAAACTCAGTGCAGCAGAGCTTTATTTCTAGGAAGTATAAGCAATACACAACCCTCAAACTGAACGTTTCCAAAACTTCATGAAATAGACCCTGAAAAGAAAAAATGCCGTTTAGACCTTGGGCACATGGAGCCCCCCAGACACCCAGGAATTCACTTCTAACTAAAAACACCATTTTTGACTCTTTCCACTCTGCTCCTTCTCCTCTCCAACTCCCATCATAAATGGTGTCAGCTGAAAATCACTTGGAGATTGTGTTGGCACCATCATTCAACCTTAAGTAAGACAGCCCTGCTCTCCTCATCCAGCAGTGTTGCCATATCAACGCTGCCATGCCTAACCTCACTTATAAAAATAGATTTCATAGTCAGTTTAAGATGCATGTAAATGACTGTCAAGAAGGTACTACTCTGGAGGTGTTATTTCAACAGTAGCAGCTTTCTGGTGGAGGAGTAAGGAGGATAGGAATAGTTTCGAATTTTATCTTTAAAGAAAAATTCACCATCATAGCACACATTGTCTGCCTGTTTCTTTACATCCAGCAATTAAAGGGTACCAACAAGAACATACCTGGGGTACAGCTCCAGCAGCAGTGTGCCTGAACCTCCAGCCTCAGCAGTGGAGCACTCACTGCACATATGCTGTAATATTTTTCAGAGCTGGGATGATGCTTCCCACCATTATTGATTGAGTAGCCATAAAATGATCTTTTATGGGGGAAACCTAGGTAAATGATTGATTATCAGAGCAGGAAATAATTTAAGTGTTCAGCTGAAGAACCATTATGCAATTGTAACTTGCCTTTGACTGGTGAAACCACACACACAAGAGTATCAGAAGATACCTTTTCACAGAGATGATTTGAAGTGGCTTTTACTTCAGAAACTTGTGGCTTCTTTTATGGAACGCTTGAGAAAAGTGTTAAGCAGTATCTTTGCATCTCAACATACTCTTAAGGAAGTACTTTTCTCCACATTCTTTAAAGATATAAAGACAGAACTATCCTCCTCTGCATGCTGCTTGAACATTACTGGGAAGACTTGGACAAATTAATAATCATATTTAAATGGAGTATGTAATTTAAATTATAGTCCTGCCTTTGTCCTTTAAGTAGGAGCCACTCAGAAAATTAGAAGGAACTTAAAAAAAAAAATAAATTATAGTATGGAGTAACCAAGCTACAGATACTTATTTTTTGGCATGATTCAAAATGGCCAGTGGCAGACAATTCCTTTAGAAACACCAGACAGTGAGGAAAGGGAGAGTTCTGGAAGTCATGGAACTACCAAAAAAAGTCTTAAAATATCAACTTATGTAATCTAAGGCAAATAGATCTCACATTTGATCTTCCCATCACAACCTGCCCAGAAAAGCAAGCACAACCACACACATAATCTCTAAGTGGTAGGCACACAATGGAAGCAGATTTTGTCCAATATGGAAATGGATAGCAGAGAGGAAACAACTGTTCTCTGCAACATCCCCCTATGGAAAATGACCTAAACTGGTTCACATTTTCCAGCTAAGTTCAATGCTGATAACAGCCAAACTCCTCTTTCAAGCTTATCACCACCACCAAGGGTACCAGAGGCACCAGCTCTCTTGCCAGGCTCAGCCAAAAAGAGCAGGTAACAGAAGACACCTCAAGCCAACACGGAATTCACAAGCATACCCAAGTTTTTTTAAGACACAAATCAAGCAATTTTGTCCCTCACCTTCTATCAGTTCTGAGAGAACAGGCTCAGCAAATGACTCATATCCAGAGACTGAGGAAAGCCTCCCACCCATGCAGTGCAGCAACAGCTCCAGCAGCAAGGCAGAGCACAGCTTTGCCCTGTGCTCACACAGCACAAGACTTGCTGTGCTGAAGGCCTTATTTACAGAATTATCTTAATGACTAGGGCTGGGGAGTTCACAAATCAAAATAAATCACCAGCTTTATCACCCCAGCCCGTCAAGCAGAGGAGTTTGGTTTTGTTTCAGTTTCACATTACTGCATTCCCAACCCAAGATGAGCCTGGTACCCCTGGCAGACACACACCCCCCTTCCAGCAGTGTCAGGGACAAACCTGCACTCTCCAAGCAGCATCAAGCTGATAGAACCCCCTGCTCCTACAGCCATTAACTTCATTCTGCCCACCATATAGGAGCAAAGTGGTTACCTATAAGGAAGCAACCAACCCACCTCGTTTTCTTTATTGAATTAACCCTATGCAAGCACATTCAGCTGCTCCCTGCTCTCAGCTGCACCTGGTGTGGCTTGCCTGGTGAAGATAGCAGGGGATCTGTGATTACAGAGTGAAAAAAGCTGAGGTGGAGGAACCCCCACCCCTTCAATTGAAGGTGAAAGTGGGTAGAGAAGAGCTGGTAACTCCCAGCTGTACCAGTGCCATCTTACATCCACCAGTTAACAACCCTCCTGAATCCCAAATGCAGGCTTCCCCACAGCAAGTATATTCCCAGGGATATATTAATTACAGAAAAACAGAGTCAGCTTTCCTATGCCAATAGGAACAGCTACAAATAAACTCCCTCCTTTCCTTCAGGAGGATCAGGCAGATACTGAATCACCAGCACCCTCAGAAAAAAGGGGCACAAAACCATCTGATTTACTGTCATTAGACAGCTCTGACTATCCAAGCAACACTGGTCCTTGTCATACGTTTCCTGACACTCAAATATGCACCAAATATATGTAAAAAAAAATTTATAAACACTACTGACATTCAGGTCATCACAAGTTACTGGAAAACCACAGCAGGGCAGCCCAGCACTTGCAGGATGCATCTATGTTGGAAAAAAAGTTGCATTTGATTCAGGGAGAGACAGAGGCAGGCTCCTGCAATACTCTGATGCTGGATCCCAGCCTGGAGTACAAGCCCTTGGCAAGTACACACAGGTCTCCCTGGACTAATGGAAACTCTAAACTTCATTGTTAATTCCCATTATTGACAGCAATTTTACCTTTCACTAATCTGAAATTAACACTGATGGGTAACATATTGATTGTGAGCTGGTGTTGGTATTATATTACCACCAACAAACAGCCTGAACATTAGATGACCATGAATAATGGCACACTCTGAAATTCAGAGACAGGAAAGACCAGTGTCCAGCTTTTAGGGGAGCATATGCCTCTGCATAGAATGTTCAAGAAGAAAGGAGAATGCCATAACCAAGGTTCCCAAGCCATGGCAGCAGCCCCTTTAAACAGCTGAGTTGGAAGGATTTCATTAAAACTCTGTTTTCCTTCAAAGAAAGAAAATAAAAAGCAAAAAATAAACCCCACAAACACACCATTCAAAAGCAAGTAAGCATCTGAACTGCCCAGAAGAATCAAAATAATTGTACCTAGCTAGCAGCAAGATTTCCAAGAAATACTGCCTTTACTTCTTTTGCATGACCACTCGAGTTGACTTTCAAAGCTTTTATGTAGGATTACTCTGCTTTAGAGCAGTATTTCTAGAAGGCAGTAATGCAATACTGAATATTTTGAGGAGATCAAGTAACATGATACACAGCTTTTCTCTCCAGGTCAGTGGGGTTCAAATCTTGCTCGTGTCAGTAGTGACCAGAAGCTGTTGACATCAGGCAGCTGTTCTGTGACCCAAGAGGAATGAGCCACAATCCTCAGGCCAGTTTTTGTTGGACAGGTATCCCTACCTTCCCAAGAACAACCAAGCCCACACTCTGGCTGCCAAGTCTTGGGAGTTAAAAGCAACATAAGCAAGGAGCAGCTTTCTCAGCCCTGAAGGAGAACAAGAACTTAGTTCTGCCCAGGGGGAGGCTGCATCACACCTCCAACACTGGAATTTCCATTTGGAAGCACAAGTGAGCATTTGTTGCAACAGGATGTTGTCCTGAGCCTTGATCCTGCCAACTCCTGCTTGTACAGGTTATCTGATTTGCAGTCACCACACCATTCAACCTGTTGTTCCTGGACACCTTCACAAAATCCAGAGAGGGATAGAGAATGTTTGCATCTGAAGTGCTATCTAAAGGAGAGCAAAAGAGTAAATCCAAAAACTACTTTTCCAATTGTAACTGCATCTTCTGGATTCACATAAAGGACCCTCCTTCCCTTTAACTCAGCAGAAAACAATTTTCTCAACTTTACTGAGCCTTAATTTCCTTCTGAAAACTTAATGTTAGACCTGAATTCCTTCTTTCCACTGCTCATTGCACGACAGCATCAGATCCAAACATTTCACTCCAGAGGTCAAATTTAACTGTGTACAAGCTGCATAACAGAGGTGGGAGAAGACCAAAACCTTACAAGCAAATACTTAGGGGTCCCTGAGCCTTTTTCCTCTTCTCCCAGAAGTGTTTTATTTTCAATTCAGATCAGTTAAAGCACATTTCTGATGATTCAATAAGCAAAGAAAAAAGAGCATGAGATGAAATCTTCACCTATGGAAACACCCCACTTCTCAGCATATTTGAGGATTTGAAGCATGACCAAACAAAAAAAAAAAAAAAGAAAAAAGAAAACACCAAACCCAAAAAAACAACAAAAAAGCCAAGCCCAGAGCAACCACCCAAAAAAGCTCTCAGCCACAGGCATTGTGCAAGAATCTGCTGAACTGTCCCAGCCTCCCCAAACCCACCCCACCATTGGGTAAGAGTGCCCAGCCAGAACTGCTGTTAGAGGGATAGGAAAAGACACCTCCTGTCATGCACCAGCAAATCAAAAGGGTTTTTCAAAAACGCCAAACACAGTAAAAACAAGCAAAAAAATCCAAAACCCAAAACCCCAACCAACCTACATGCAAACAGAAGACAGTTTAATCCAGAGCCTGTATACATATGCTAAAAACATTTCCTTTCCAAGTAAGGTTTTACATGATACTCTAACTTTAAAAAAAATTGTTTTCACACATTATATCTCACCAACACCAGAATATCTGTTTTTCCTCTCTAAAACACCAAGGCTCTCCAACTACTGCTTACAAGGTGCCTTTTAATTTTTTTTTAATGTTCTTTCCTCATGTGTCATTGCAAGCATACTTCAGTTGTTAATCTCAAAAAGGTACACACCATGTCCTATAGGAAAGAAAGAACAAAGTCGTATTTTCCTGTCTTTATTATTATTACCACCAATTGTTTTCTTACTCAATTTCCTTAGTCTACACAAAGGCAGTGTGAAGTGCCTATGATACAGCAAAGAATAATCCTATTAAGAATTAGTTGACTGTGTACCACTCTCTTCAGATGCTATTTTAAGACCTTAAAAGGAATTCAATATTTAATAAGGGACTGAACCAGTTAAACACATCTTCTCCAGTGAAACACTGGCATTGTGAGACACCAGTTCCACTGCTTAGTTGTCCATCTCACCTGGCATTTTCTGTTCTTTTTGTTCAGTACTTTAGCTCAGTTCCAAGTTGATTTGAGCTTCAGTTGCATTAGAAAAAATATCTAATGAAGAAAAATATCTAATCATATGTACTGCCAATTTTTCTTAGAAATGGTGCTTTTAGATGTCCGAGATATTATTGCATGGTGAAAAATGAGCCATTGCTATCAAAACACATTAAAAGGTGCTGAAACCACGGAGGGTTTTGTAAATACTGTGGTAATTCCTGTTCATGATTAACATGGACTTGAGCCAAAGGAAGATCTGCCATAGCAAAGATCAGGGCATTTGGTAATGAGTTAGGAACAAGGCAGGTCTTAATAAAAAAAAAAGTTAGGCATCCCATAATCATGAAGAAGTCTTCCCAGTAGGACAGTTCTTGTTTCTACCAAAGATAAACATAGCTGTTTCAGGCTTCTAAAGCCTACTCTTGGTGTGATAAAACAGACTGGCCACTTAAACAAGTAATAAATAATCCAGATATTACAAAGTAAAGGTGAATTCCCAAGCCATTTAAAAAAAAATCTTATCATGCCTGCAATTACATTTCTTGCAACATCTGAAGACCTACAACTTCATTTGGAGGGCAAAAAACTTAAGCGAGAAAAAAGCTTAAGAAGGGAAGTGTAAATAGATATAAACACACACACAAAAATATATTCCTTTAGGACTAATATTTACATGGAGTGTTTAGCTTTGGTATACACACTCATGTAAACTGAAAGGTGTATCTATTCCAAGGCCATTTCAACTTCCAGCCTCCTGGCTTCGGGATGGATGCATATTCCATCTAGGATCTGTACTTTCCACCATAACACTGGAGTGGTATATGGGTTATAACCCCATGAAATCCACTCTATCCAAGCATATCCAGCTACGTGGCCAGCGTAAAACCGAGAAGCCCAAGCCACCGAATCCACACACACCTCAGAGAGACCGAGAAACGCACATGTGCCATTTAAACCGGGCCTTTTCCCAGGAAACGAGACCTTGTTCTGCACTGCAGGGCACAATGTGTTGTTAATCCCAACTCTTAATTTATTTCCAGGGCCGCGGCTGGCAGCACACGCATACCTTCGGAACCGAGCCCGAGCCATGGAGCCGATACGTGCCTGTGCCGAGGCCACGCACACACACACACACACGCACACCACCCCCCCGCACATCTGCACGCACACGCGGGAGCACGGCCGCTGGATAACTTCACATCCCCGCAGGCCGGGCCGTCAGTAGGAGACGATGGAGGAGGAGAAAAAAACCTTCGCCGCCCCCCTTGTGCCCACGGCCCCGGCCTCCCTCCCCGCTCGGCATCCCCGCCGCGGGTGTCGCGGGGGCGGCCCCGCAGGGATCGGGGCGGGGGAGGGAGGAGGGAAGCCGGGCAGCGCAGCACCCGGTTCTCCCCCCCCCCGCCCCACAGCGTAGGGTTTGGGTTGCGGAGAGGGAAGAGGAGCCCCGGAGGTTTCCCGGCATCATCCTGCTGCATGCGGGGAGCCCCACGGCAGTGACAAGCGGCGGCGCAGCCTGCGGGGGGGATCCGGGGAGCGTAGTGCAAAGGAAGAGGAGGAGGAGGAAGAAAGGGGGGATGCCCGGAGAAGCGGGCGGGCTGGGGGAGGGAGGACAGAGCCCAGCCCCCCTGTCCCCCAGGCTCCGGGGCGGGTGAGGAAGCTGGGGCTCCCCCTCTCTCTCACGCCAGCCCTGTGCAGCGCCTTCAAGGCGGAGAGGGGGAGGCGAAGGGGGGGAGGGAGGGGGAGAAATGCTGCAATATAGCGCCGGGCAGGCAGGAGAGGGAAGCCGCAAATCCCCCACCGGGGCCCGGCGCAAGCCACCGGGGCCGAGCCCACCGCTTCCAGCGGCCGCGCCGCCGGCAACCCCGCGGTACCTGCCCGGGGCGGGGAAGGAGGAGGAGGGAAAAGGGAGGGGGGGGGAGGACGGACGCGACCCCAGACCGGGGCACGGAGGGACGATCCGGCCGAACGGGCGCAGCACCCACCTTTCACCACCCTGTCCGTCGTCGATAACTTGGGATCAACGGCCTTATGCTCCGACATGTCCGGCGGCCGGGGAGGCGGCGGGGCTCTCCCCCCTCGGGCAGGGCAGGCACGGGCTGAGGCGGCGACCGCCGCTGCGGTCAGGGCTCCGGCTCCGGCTCCTCCGCTGCGGCCGAAGTTGCCGCGTCCCGCCGCTCGCTGGCTCGGCTCGGCTGGGCTCTGCCGCGCGGTGCCTTCCTCCTTCGTCTTCCTCCACCCCCGTCCTCCTCCTCCTCTTCCTCCTCCAGTTAATTATTGCTCGCTTTCAATCACGCCTCCGGGTCGTTTAGGACCGCCGGCTCTTCCCCCCCCCGCCAAAGCCCCGGCGACAAACCCCGCGGCGGGCGGCTGTCAGGCAGCGCCGGCAGCGAACCCCGCGAGTGGCCGTGGGCAGCAGGAACAGCCAGGTTGCACACGCAGCGGCCAGCCCCGCGCTTCCTTCCTCCGCGGCGCGCTGCCGGCTGCTCCGGCTCCTCCCGCCGCCGACACCGGCCGCCGCACCGGATCGGGATCCGGATCCGTGTCTGTCTCTCCCCCCCCCGCCCCCCTGCAGGGTCTCTCCCCTCACTCGCACCGACACCGGCTGCGGCCCCGCGGTGCTGCACACGCTCCGCGCCGCAGCCGCCCCCCGCCCCCCCCCATCCTCCCCTCCCTCCCCGCCCCGCCGTGCGCCCGGCCCCGCCCTCCCGGCTCCCGCTGCCCCGCGCCGCCATTGGCTGCCGCCGAGCTGCCAATCACTGTCAGGTAGCCCCGCCCCCCCGCGCCGCACCGCCCAGGTGCACCCGCTGCGCCCACCCGCGCCGTGGGGACCGGCGGGGCCGCGCCGCGCCGAGCACCGCAGCGTCCCGACCCGAGCCGCCCTGCCCCGCCGCGCTTCCCGATGGGGCCGCGGCTCCGGTTCGGTCAGGCGCGGAGGAACGGCGGGGCCGCGGGAGCCCGCCCGTGGGCGCGGGGGCGGCCGCCACTTGTCACTCAGGGTGGCTGCGGCGGCCGCACGCCGAGGAACCGCGCCCGGTGGCCGCGCCTGCGTGCCGAGCGGCCCTGCGCTGGTGCGGGGGAACGGGCGGCCGCCTGCCCCCGTGGGGTGCCCGTCCCGAGGGGGGTGTCCCCGGGGTGGGCACACGGAGGCACAGCTGGCGCCGGCCTGCAGGACACTGCTTAAAAACCACCTTAACGGGGGAGGTGCTCGCACAGCCCCCGGGCAAGAGGCTCCACGCTACGGAGAGCAGAAAAAGCGCATCCCTCTCCTATCCCCTCCCGGGTGCCTTGCCCGGGGCACCTGGCACGGCCCAACTTGCCGAAAGGGCTTGCAGGAGGCTGCAGGGCTCGGCCTCGCTGCTGGGGCCTTCCCCGGCCCCACGGTCTCCTCAGAGTGGCCAGCAGGGCCAAAGGCCACGGTTAAACGCGGGGTGTGAAGTGTTTTATTGTCCCCGGTAGGAAGGTGACAACTTGTACTTCACGTTTCTTTGGGGACTGGAAGGTAACTGACATCTGCGACAGTGTCCTCTGTCGTTCTGAACAACATAAATGTTGTTTAGGGCTTGTTTGTACATGTAGGTGTTCAGGAGGAGCTATTCCTGACTAATTTCATGACTAATTTCCAGAATAAAGCTGAACTGTTCCGGTTTAGTTTAACACCGAGGCTTAATTAAAGAGGAAAATGGGGCACACCTCTTCAGGAAGAGGGATGTTTACAGAGTTGTTGTTGAATAACTTGTGTGTAGATGAGCCAAGAATCACCAGACACCTATCCCGGCTTCCCACCTCCCTCCAGGGTGATGCACAAGTTGCAAGCTTAGCAGATACTCTGGCTTTAGAAAGCCACAAAGAAAATAAGATGGCAGTTATGACACATATTCTCTTCTTTGATTTGCCTGACATTTTTAGGGGACATTTTGTTGGCGATCCTTGTGGTATTTTCACTGAACATGAGAAGACGCTGCATGCAGCTGACATTCAGTACAACAGCATGAGTTCTCCGCTTGTTCCCACAGCCCTGGGGAGCTCCATGTGCTGTGACCATCCTTTTGTTCCATGTGCTCCAACAAGCTGGGTGACCAAGTTGCCATCTGAGATTCCTACCGGGATGGGAACACGGGACTAAGCAGTGGAGCTAGTGCCCAATCGAGGTTATTTTAGAGATGCCCTAATAAAATCTGAAGCCCGTGCCATGCATGCAGAAAGCTCCCCATATTCCAGGCCTACTTCATGAAGCACCAACAGGAGAATCTGGGCAAAGAAATCCCTGCACTTAGGAAGGAGATTGAGGTCCTGGAGCAGGTCCAAAGGAGGCAACTGGGCTGGTGAAGGGACTCGAGCACAGATCCTATGAGGAGAGGCTGAGGGAGCTGGGGGTGTTGAGGCTGGAGAAGAGGAGGCTCAGGGGAGACCTCATCACTCTCTACAACTCCCTGAAAGGAGGTTGGAGCCAGGGGGGGTTGGGCTCTTTTCCCAGGCAACTCTCAGCAAGACAAGAGGGCACAAGAGGTCTCAAGTTGTGCCAGGGGAGGTTTAGGTTGGACATGAGAAAGAATTTCTTTACTGAGAGGGTGATCAGGCATTGGAATGGGCTGCCCAGGGAAGGGGTGGATTCTCCATCCCTGGAGATATTTCAAAAGAGCCTGGATGTGGCACTCAGTGCCATGGGCTGGGAACCACGGGGGGAGTGGATCAAGGGTTGGACTTGGTGATCTCTGAGGTCCCTTCCAACCCAGCCCATTCTATGATTCTATGATTCATCCCCAGTGCTTGGTGCTCGGACAGAGGGAGAAGCAGCACGTCAGGAATGCAGCATGGCCAGTACACTCAGGTACTGCCTACACCTCCTGGGCCACGGCTTCAGGAGAGGAAGAGGACCGGTTGGGATCCGTCCTTCTGTGACTGCAGGGTGTTTGCATGAGTCACCTGGATTCTTCTTGAGAGGCTGCAATAACACAGGCTCCAGGTCTCTCCAGCTTACACTTGCTCCTCCTTTAGTCACAGGACAAGGCTTTCTTCAGCTCTGATTTTTAAGGAGAAAGTTATTGTTGCTGCTGTGGAACAGTGTCACAACTCCTCCATGTTTGTATTAACTCTGAAAGCTCTCTGGGACTTGTCTAATTTTTCCTTTGCTCCTAAGCTTTCCATCAAGGCTAGGTAAAGTTCTTTCATTTTATCTTGTGGAGGGATGATCAATTTATCTTGATCGTGCATCCATTGAATGCATTTAGTCTGTGTCCAAGGCTGTGGGTCTCTGCATCCCTACTTCAGGTCATTTCTTTTTCAGGAGCTTTCAGACAAGATTTCATAAGATGCAGGCGAGTACCACTGCCAAATCCCTACGGATCATCCCACTTCTGCACGGAATGATACGGCCAAGATTCAGATGGCAGGTGTCAAGACCTCATGACTACTCTGTCATGGTGTGGTGCAATCTTAACCCCATGGCTTGTTTCAGAAGCATTTGCAAAATCCTTATCTTTGCTGTCAGGGAGTGAAAGAGAGAGAGAAATCACCAAATACCACCTTTGTTCTCTCATAAAGGTAACAGACTAGAAAAATCATGTAGTTCAGATCTATGTTAGTAGTAAATGTTGTATAATTCCCTTATTACTTAAACCTAGCCTTTCTCCCCATCTACACAGGGGGTCCTTCAGCTTTTTCATACAAAGACCTCCTCTGCCATAGAGGGATTTCTTTTTTTCATGGGATCTGAGTCCTATTAGACTCCTTTTTCTCATTTAACAGTAGGAAGAAAACATAAAGATCACATATTTGAATGGAAAGAACAGTCTGTGGATTCTGGGAAAATTCACACTTGACCTCTTGCATCACCAATCCCTGGTAGCATCCTAAATCATCTCATCCCCTGCTAGAAGAGAAGCCCAGCATGACACATCAGAATCTCTTATCTTTTGAAGAGCAGTCACTTCTGATCACAGATTTTGGAGACAAGGTCTGAGAGAGCTGGGAAGAGAGGTTTTTTTTTTTAAGACCAAAGTCAGTCAGCCTCCACCTTTTTGCCTCAGATGAGCCATTCTTTTCCATTTTAGCTGAGACATGTCAGTCCTTTTGAGCTCACAGCAACTCCAGAAAGCAGCAGCATCCAGCTGAAGTGGCAGGAGGAATAAGTGCCCATACAATGAGAAGGCAGTGATTTAAACCCAGACTTTCATAAAGACATAGAGACTTATGGATGCCAAACTTTGCCATGGGTCCCATGAAAAATTAGCAGATGAGTTGCCTGGACTTTATTTTAGCAGCAAGATGAAGATTATCTCCTAGAAATGTAACCATATGTTTGCACACTGACTCAACCAATTAAGATTCTGTTTTAAAGTACTGACTGTAAGAGATAGTGTTTAAAATTTTAATCATCATTATTATTACGATGATTATTATTAGAGGAAAAGTGTTCTAGCTACAGGGAGTCTGTCCTTCACACATTAGCTCTTAGCCCTGGAAGTTCTGGCTTCACATGTAATAAATGTAAGCTTGACAGTATCTTGGAAGTAAAGGAGAGTTAGAGAGTGCTCTTGAGTATTATGATGGAAAATCCGTGCAATGAGGTTAGTCTGGATATTGGTGCTGCCTTAACTGATTATTTACCTCATTTTTCTTTGCAGAGAGATCTGTAATTGTTTCAGTTTACTTCTCTTCAGTATAAAAATCAATGAGGATTCTTAACATCCGTGCATCTAAGCCTATTGCCCAGGTCACAGTCCCTAGGACACAGTCATCTGTCACATCAGAACCACTGCATCCTGGTGTATGTTGGCAGTGTGTCTTCAGGAGATGCTCCATGCTGGAATCACTGTTCTGGTACAGCCCACACTCACAGCACTAACTGCAAGCACCTAAAATGTCCAAAAGAACTAAATCTGTCTACATCTGACCAAAATAAATCTGATAGCAGGTGCTGTATACTAGCCTTGGAAAGCCAAAGGAATGGATCAGTACACCACATGCTATTTGGTTCCATCCTATCCAGGAGGGGAAACTCACCCCAGTGCAGAGAGCCTGTACAAAGGACCACAGAATCATAGAACTGGCTGGGTTGGACACCAATTTATACCACCAGCTGAGCCTTTTCTTGACTACTGGTTTCACACACTTATTCCCACCTCAGAGAGAGCTATATAAAGGGTCTCTAGCAGGTAACAAGATTCATAGCATCCAAATGCTTTCTGGCTTTGTTTGCAAAGAGATGGGAAGTTCAGATGGCAAAACACAGCCCCATAAACCATCCCCAAATGTACCCTCTCCTTTCCCCAGGTGTGGTCCTCATGGCTCCACAGCAGGCACTTAACCTCTTGCTTCATCAGCCTCTCTGGGCCATGGCATGGTTTCCCCTTCCATGCTTCTGTTAGGCTTTTGGCTCAGGTATTTATGCAGGTCCTGGATTTGGTCCTAAAGCTTTTAGCAAATTTTATACACATTAATAATGATACCGTGCCTGGTTTAGAAAGCAAAGCAGAATAGATAATTCTAGAGAGAGTAATGGAATTCCTGATACAAAAATGAATTGTGTTGGAATAAAATACAAGTAATGGCATCCAGACTAGTGGAGAGGGAAAGCAGGTTAGCTCCAAATTCCAAGATGCTGAATCAACTTAGAAAATAGTAACAAATAGTGACCTGAGTAATTATACACAGCTTGACTGACATCCGAAAAGTCAACAGATAGTAAAAGAAGATGATTCAAAGAAAAAAAAAGCCTTGAACCCTGGAAACAGTTACACCCCCTGCCAAAACTGGCTTCCTTACAGCAGGTCTCGATACAAAAGAATCCCAACTGTGGTCATCTGAGGCTGTGAATGAATATTTGCCTTCAGATTAAGCCTCTGGTGCAAAACTGATCCACAAGTCCTGCCTGTAATCCCCAGCAGCATGCAAACTCAAGAGAAATAATGCAAGGGACTTCCACATCTGTCCCCTCTCCAATACTGCAGAGAAGCAAACTAATGCAAGCTGCCTCCACTGCCATTTCAGATTTCTCAAGAGGAACATATTTTCATCAGATGACCCCAGTAAGCCCAAAGGTGAAGAACAAGTTAGAATTAAGTGTGGAGACAAGTACTAAAGCCAGCAGGAGAATAAATCAAGACACCAGAGACACAAAGAGTCATGCCAAGCTGAAGAGTCTAGTCTGAAAGTCCTGGGGAGAGAAGTCTGAAAACCAGAGAGTCCCTATTAGAAGTCAGGGCAGGAACGAGGTGAGGTACAGGAGTGTAACACAAAGGAGACAGGAACCAGGGATCAAGACTAAGCAAACAAGAATGAAAAGCAAGGGAGTCAGAAGCAAAACTACAGCCAAGTGGCACTGCAGACTGCCAAGAGCAACTGGTGGAGTTGCCTGACACATCTGCTATTAAAGGAAAGTAGCCAAGCCTTAGCTCCTGCACAGCTGGGCCACAGTCCCAGTTGCCCTATTGCATCCAGCTGCAGAGCCCAGCAGTGTGGATAAATGTGCACTGGTTTAAAACTCAACCTGCAGGAGTGGATCGTGCCTGTAAATTTACTGGTGCAAGCAGCAGACTTGACTCATGTATCCAGTAAAGTGCTGCACTCATCTGCCTAAATGTGTCTGAAATTATCACTTTAATTAAGCACTGCAACTGGAAATGCCTCAGTGTAGGAGAAATGGATGTATCTGAGAGGCAGGCAAGGGTGCCAAGGTTCCCAGCACTGGAAAGACATCCCCTCATCTCCCTCTACTGGTATGCACATCCCCAAACCTCTGCAGAGTGAGGAGGAGCATCTAGCTGCCTCGCCTATGCCAGGACTCTGAAACAGCAAGAAAAGACCCTTGGGAGTAGCTTCCAGCACTGAACTGTTCTCAGGATACTGGCAGCAGCTTAAAACTACAGTCCTGCTATCAGGAATCAGTCATTTGCTCCCAGAAAGTTGATCCTGCAGGCTCTGGTTCTTCATTAGACGTTGCATTTAATGGGAGACTACAGAATACAGATTGCACAGTGGGCCCTAAGATGTTATCAAAGTGAATAATAAAATCTGCCAGAAAATAGACTAAGGAATGCAAGGAAAGCTCACTGCTTTTTTTTTTTTTTTAAAGATGTTCTTGCAGTAGCAAATTTCATGACAGACTGATGCCTGTTTAGAGAGGAAGGAACAATATTTTAAGAAAGCAAAATAACAAGATACACATTCATTTTGTATTTCCTGTATCTAATAGATAGCTAATTTAACTCTGGTGTGGTATTAAAAACTACTAATGGCAGGAGCAGCTGAAGAGATCCTGAAGTAAGATGGGGCACACAGTGTGCTTTACACCCAGGATGCTTTTCTGTCTCCTTTTTCAGAAGCAATGTTGTTGTCAGAGATACAAGAACAAAGAAAGTGCTTTTTTTTCCTCCACAAAAAGTAGAGCCTTATTTGTTTTCATAAAATGCCACAATTTTTTTTTTTTCCTGCCTTTATGGCCAGAAAACAATATAGATTAAATCCCTACTACTTTAAAGGTAATATGCATGGAACACATCCTGGAGTAAATGATTTATTCAAGTGCCATCAGTGCCAGCTGAGGGCTCCGTGGTAAGAAACAGACCATAGCTGGTGTTAGGGGTGAGATAATTAATCACAGTAACTTAATTCCCAAGGCACAAACACCAAAAACTTTAATTTAATTGCCAAAAGCTCTCTGAATATGAAGTGTCTGGTGATGTATTATTTAAAGAAGCAGAGTGAATATGAAAAGGAACAATGGACTAGAATGTGTTTTCCATACTGACCTCTTGTGCTATGTCTTTTCCTAGGAACTGGAATGGAAAAAAAGGACAGAACAACCTGATCTCTGCATGTGTGTCTGTAAAAGTCCCACATACTTACAAAGCAAAATACTGAGACCTGGACTTTACCATAAGAGTTTAAGGAGCTCTAATGAATACAATTGCTACATTGAATTAAATGTAACCGACTTATTCAAGTTGGCTTAGTGGTAGCATTAAAAAACATAAAATCTCCAATTAATTTTCAGTCAAACAGGCCATAATTTATACAGTGGGAATCCAGATTCTCACTTACCCCAAGGCTTCAAACTGCTGGAAGATGCAAAGCTGCTTTATAATGGTTCTAAGTTACACTTACACTCACTTAAAATCCATTTTATATTCCCGGGGTGACGAAGAGCAGCCCTAATGTAAGGCAGAAGCAGGTTTCTAATTGACTACAAACACTCTCAAGCAAGGTTTCACATTCAGGGAAAAGGAGTGGAAAAGGACTCCTGCACTGTAGCAGTGCCCTGTGAGTCCCACAGAGCTTTCCTGCAGGGCAGGTGGCAGGGTTAGGTGTCAACAGCCTTCAACAAAATTAAAAATGGAAACCAAAACACAGAAATGCAAACAATCAGACTGCCCCCTTCTCCCTCAAGCACCTGTGTCATTTAAAAACATCAGCCTCGGGCATGCCACAGAACATCCTTTTCAATCCTATTTTAATCAAATTGCTTTGCAGCTTCTCAAGTTTTATGTAAGAAGTACACGAGCTCCTTTAATCTTTCCTCCTCCTCCCTCACTCCTCAAATGAAAGTTTCAGTGCTCTGTGCTTACTCAAAGAATGGCATTCAGCACAGCAACAGACACATAAATCTTCTGAATTGCTAGGAAAGTACTACCCAGAGGCTGGTGTGGCTCTAGATGATGACAATCGAGTGCACAGGACTGAGGAACGCAGCTGAAATGCACTCAGAGAATATATTTTCCTTTTAAAAGATCCTTATTGGTACAGGCCACGTCCATTCTATAAATAGATGTGCTCTACAGGATGGGCCAATTTCATCATCTTGACTTTAATGGTTTGTGAAAATAATTCAAACCATAAGCAAGGGACAGACATTAACGTTATTCAAAACTATGAAGATGTTGCTTATTGAGTGTAAGTAAATATTTTTCAGTTTCTCTTGCTATCTCAGCACTGCCAATAAGCCCAGCACTTGTGGTAGTTGCTTTATATGACACTGCTTTCTGCCTAAGAAGGAAATATTTCTCTGACTCTCCTGGAGTTCACAGCTATCCCAAGAGTAATGACTTCTTGCTGGTTGTCTTCCAAAGGATGTTGTCAGCCCCTCAGTAGTTCATTCCGGGTGAAAAGAACCCCGGTGCCAAGGCCTGGCCAAGATCATATACCAAATAAGTCTCATTAAAATCTTCGGATAAGGCCGAGGTGATATTTAAGTACTCCAGTGCTGGCCTTCTGTTCAGTGGTGAATTCATCTAATAGCTGCAAAAGTGGGTTTGCTCTGAGTCAAAAATTACCAGGGGCTTATCCTGACCTCAGCGTTGGCCTGGTGAGCCTTCCAAGACTCAGTAGCTCAGGAGACACACGTTCTGCCAGATTCTGAGATCTCCACTTAAAAAACAGCAGGCAGAGGGCTGATCACATCTCCACCAGGGAAGGTTCTGGATGCTGTTGCAATACAGCAGTCCCAGGAGACTTGAAGTCTGGGAGCAGCCCTGACCCCGTGAGCGATGCCAAGCACAGGGAGTCGCAGAGAGTGCCAGCACCATGTGCTTGGGTCATGTTCCCCCCAGCTAGGAACCCGGGGGCTGAGGATGCAGTCAGCTCAGCTCAGCTCTGGAGCCATCTGTTTTAGTCATGAAGCTTACACCAAAGAGAGAGGGGCAGCAGATAAGACAGAAGAAAGTGATAGATGCAGATACACAAGTAAACAGAGTCCAACAGCACACTAAGATCCTAGCAGAGGGCAGAGCACTGACCCCCACCACTCCACTGAAAGGTTTTCCTTTTGCCTCTCTCTTGTCCTGACTTAGCTTGAGCTAACACCTTGTATTCTTGCTCCAGTTTCTTCTGGGTGTTGGGTCAGCTAGAAAAAGGTCTTGCTCATACTGCAAAGCAACAAAACAAATGGATGTTTCCAGCAGCATATAATTAGAGTGTAAAGCACGGCCAGAGATAAAATATAGATGCATGTAAAATATGGGAAGCAGACCTTCTGCCTTGCTAATGCAATTATTCATAGGGATGGCAACACAAATATGCTGGGGAAGGGAATCTGTGTCAGTGATAATGTTTGCTCAGATATTCACTTGCATATTCATGGGCTCAGATGGAGAATATGCAGTGGGAAGCGATTGGTTCACCTCCTTCCATTTCTGTGTCCTCAAAAGTTTCCTCCTTTGTTTTGCTCTTTTATTCTGGATTTTTTTTAGTCCCCACTTCCACCCCGTTTCAGAAGGAACTGGGACAGTATTTCAGGACCATGTTTCCTCAATACCATCCACATTCCTGCCCTCCTAGGAGATGCTGGGCTTGGTGTATAAACCATTGGCCTTGTTATGCAGAAAAGTTACAGCAGAGCATCCAAAGGGCTTCTTCAGTGGCTAGGAAATGTACCCAGGAACACAGCTGTAAAACACAATCTACACTAATCCTGGTAATGCACACCATCTGTCAATTTACTTTTGCTGCAAATTTCAAGCACTTGAACTTAAAATTGGGTTTCTATGGGTGCTCTAATCATCCAGGAACTTGGATCTGATCCAAGAGAATGGGCACAAGTGGAAGGCACTGTGTACTTTTTTTTGCATGTATTTATTTTTTCTTAATAAATTCTTTTTAATAGCCTGAAAAAGAAGAATAGTAGCCCAGAAAAAAACCCATAGTGACTGACTAGGTCTAGAGAACAGAAGGGCAGCAGCTCACCCAAGCCACACTGCTTCACCCTGCACTGATCAAGCTGCTGAGGCTCCCATGGCACTGCATTTCTGGATTCCCTTTGATACACCTTTATGTCTTCATCATTTAATTTGTATAAGCCACAGTAAAACTGAGCATAATTACATTTCTGTCAGACAGTCTTAGCTCTGTGCAAAATAAAATCCTTGTTGGAGAGAGCAAAGAGAAAAAATCCACTCTGTTCTCACCAGCCACTGCCAGAAAGAAACTTCAGCCCCAGTGATGGAGCTTTCCCTCAGAGCACTGATCACTCAAGCTAGGCAGTAAGAAAGCACTGAAGCAGTTTCCACAGCTCATGCTTTGCTGGTTTGCATAAAAATTTGGCCTCTGTCCAAAGAGCTCGAATCCCTGGCAGGTTTTCATTACTTGGAATCCCATTCCTAGGAATGCTGGATGCCCTGTGTCATCCTGCCACCTCCAATTAATTTAGCAAGTTCTTGATGGCATTTCAGGCCAGCAAGTTTATAGTCAGCCTGCTGACTGTGCAAGTCTTTTTTCCCCAAATGCTGAGTACTTATTGGCAAGTAAAATATGGCAGGCATGAAAACACACAACTGTTTTTCTGAGAAGCTCAGTGACAAAGTCTCTTACCTGACTGCTTCCTGTCACTGACACAATGGGACATCTTTCCAGTGATACAAGTTACTGCTCATAACCCATCATTACTTTGCTCCATTTTATCCACTTATCCATTTGATTACCATATGAATTCCATCAATAGGACTAGCTGGATGAAACATTTTAGCCAGAACCATGCCCTAAAATACACCTTGTTTATGACTTTACATATCCCAAAAAAAAGCCTGTGCATGAAGCCCTGTCAAGCCAGTGGTTTTACCTTACTCCTCAATTAGTCCATTTATTTCCACGAAGTTCCACAAGAGCTAAATACATCTCCTAAGATATTTTTACTGCCCAGAATAGTCCTTGTGCTATTCAGAGCCCTCTGAGTCAGCAGCAAAGCAAGGTGGTCTCAAGCTCTTAGGTGAGATGTCACCCTGGGTTCACTGAACCAGTTGGGGATGTCACAGTCCTGCCTGGGTACACCCCCTGTACCCACAACTGAACGAGCTGCTTGTCATTTAGCAAAACAAACTCTCCTCCAGTGTCTCTGCATTTTGGATTTTGAGAACTGAAAAGGAAAGGCTGGAGCTTAGTGCTTTTTCAAAGCATAATGCATGCCAGACAAGCATTTGCCCACCCCAGGGTAATGTAAGTGGATCAACAAGTCTCTCAGCTTCTCCTTTCTCATGGCACAGCAGACATGATGTAAATCCCAGCCTATGCTGGCTGTGTACTGATGGCTTTCCATGTGAAGGGCTGGAGATGCCACAGGACTGCAGGGAGGCAGCTGGTTATCAGGGCTGTAAGTTTTCCCTACTGTATGGCTACACACTAAAGAGCTATAACAAACAAGGGACCCCAAACACTCTTCCCTTAGAGCTGAACTCCTCAGGCCTGAAAACTGCATAGCAGCATCCTGTCTGAATTAAGCCCCCCCAAAAATTCAGCGGAATTTTATGAAATGTTGACACCTGGATAAACAAAGTTACAGAAGAAAAGGAGATATACATGCTTTGATTTTACTTTTTGCCTCTTGTTTGCTCTTTTCTTCCCCTTCCCTCAATTTACATGAGGTTTTAAATCCAGATGATCAAAGCAGTACCCGCTGTGGCAGTACAAGAATAAGAAAGCTCCTCACTGGCTGTGGCTCAGGCCCACACACTAAAGCTGAGCTCCAGTTCTGATGTCCTCTTCTGGCAACTGTGTCATTATGTCTGAAGCAGCACAGTGAGATGGGCTCTGCACACTCACTGCAAGAGAGATAACAACTGCAGGGGCTTCCAAGAGAAGATTTTTATACTGCTGCTCTTTCTGCCGCTGCACCAAAACTCTCGTGGCGAAGTCAGTGAATCACAGTAATATGTAAGTGTTGACAGCTATTTATGTTATGTCCTTTTGAGTTTGTAAACAGAGTATGACAGAAGCAAAGCAAACACCAAGAGGTTATTTTACACACTGCTGAACTACACGAAGCGATAGAAAGACATTTCTGGAAAGTTTTACGGCGCTGGGGAAAAATACTTCACGGTAGTACAAAAATTCAGATTGTGCTGGAGAACAAACCCTAGTTTGTTCATCCTTGTAACATTACACCAGTTCCCAGGAGCTTCCTGTCTGGATAAAGCAGGTAATTAACAAACCAAGCATGCACAGGATGGGCACACCAAGAGTAAGGATGCGATGCCAAGGCACACTCTCTCCTTTCATATTTGTTCCATACACCATCGTGGCAAGTGTCACCTAAGGACCTAGCACACTACAAAAAACCCCAAATAATAAGGGTGTGCAAGTTCTGGGCTAGCCACAGGCAGGATGTAGCCCACAGAGCAGCTCAGCAGCCAGCCACATCCTCCTCCACTGCTGCTTTTTTCAGATTTTATGGGAGTCCCCGGGATTCTCATCCAAGCTACACCCCTCCATTCTGCTCTTCCCCTCAGCCTCCCACTCTCACCCCATCAGAAATCACCTAAGAAAGAAATAGATGAGGACCTGGGTATAGAAATGTGAAGAGCTTGCTTGATGAAGCTATAGACAAAATAGATCTGGACTTGTGAATTTTTTCACAAGAAACCTTTGCTCTGTGTCCCAGTTCTAGTTTTCAAGCAGCTGACTGTCAGGTATTCAAGCTTTTGGGGTCTTTTTCTTGCCACATTTCTCTTCCTGAATGAGTTTCAAAGCGAAGGAAGATGCAGCCAAGTCCAGTTCCCATTTGCTAATACAATGGTTTCTGGAGAGCCTCAGGCTGACCCAAGGTATTCCCAGACTGATCCTGTGATCTCCTGGAGTGGCAGAGAGGAGAGGCACAAACAGAGCAACACAAGGCCCAACCAGTCTGGCAGCGTGGATGTCCTCACTGCTTTAGCACTCTATTTAATTGCCCAGCATGCTCTTCCATCTCCAAGAGCTTTTGTTTACTTGATTCTTAAAGAGAAATAACATGGAACCAGTAGGGAGGGGCAGTGATCATCTAAGTTCTAGCAGGTGAAAAAAAAAACCCCATGATTTCTGTTGCATGCAGTCATTTTACAAGTTATTTATGCAGCATTCTCATTTGCTTATACTAATATAAATTAAAAGTAACCAAGCCACTCAGTCTAAATCATGAGCTATCTGATGTTTTCTCAGCTCAGAGGGGATCACAACATTTTGTGTAAATGTCTGCTGCTGCTCCTGCACTCCCTGCCAGAAAGCACATTTCCTGATAGCTACAGGAAAATACTTGAAAGTGCAAGAACCCTGAGTTAAGAACTCCTCAATGTCTTATTGCTTAAAGCATTATCCCTTTCAAGCCAATTTCATGATTTTGAACACTTGGGGCTGGCAACACGAAGCAAGCTGAAACAAATGAGGTGTAAAAGCAAAGTAAGGCCAAGAGAATATGCACTGCCTGAAGAGCATCATATATGAGTATGCTGTCCACAGCTCTCTTGGCTGACCTCTGTGTAGTATCTGGAATGCTACTTACCCAATGCTGCTCCAATAACCTCTGTCCTCCTGCCAAAATCAATGCTCCCCTTTGTGGCTCATGTTATGATGCACGTTACCTAGAGATGAACTGACCACAAAGAACCCGATGCAAACCGAAAAGAAGGAGGGAACAGATAATGTTTTCATGAAAAAAAGAATTTAAGACATGGAAAATTTTACTTATATGGGCAGCTGAGCACAGCAGATGGCAAGATCTTCAGGGAAATAAACACAAAGTTTGGGAAAGCAAGAGTGTGTTCTAGCAGTTGCCAGTGATATCGTGCAGCAGGAAAATCAGTCAAAAATTAAATAGACACTCAGTAGCACCAGTGTTTTGTCAACATTTTGTAAAGAAGAAGGACTTGGCAGGCAGAAAGGGTAGGACAGGGGAGGCTGGCTGGCTGGCTTTGAGGGCCAGCGTTTGCAACAGTAATTGTCAGAATCAGATGGGATTATAACTCCAGCTATAGGGATTTTTTTAGTGGAGATTCACAAATGGTAAACACAAAATTGTATACAAGAAACCTAAACTAAATGGGCTGCTGCTACAGTCCACTCCCAGGATGGGGGCTGTCACCTCATCAAAGAAACCACGAGCAAGAGCTGATGGATCAAATAACACTGCCTCAAGGAAACATATTTATTAATTCAAATAGCTCATAAATATGCTCGTTTATTAACATGGTTCATAAACACATGGATAAGTTCATAAATCCACGTTATTCCATAGAAGGCCAGTAACCATCTCTTTCAGGTAGAGACAGTGCACAGTATCTCACCTATTCCTTCTCTGTCCATTGCTATTCAGGTTTTACATTTCACATCTATGGGATAAATAAGAAAGGTAAGATTTGGCCTATTACAGAAAACTGAATTAGCAAGTGATTTAATTGTAAAATAAAATATTAGAGAAGGACAGAATATTCCATCATTCTGCTTGTGCTCCAGATTCTAATCTCTGAAGGTCTCTTTACATGGGTACATGGGATTCCTTCTTAATCCTCATTTCAAATTCCTACCTGCTACTCATCTGCCAAAACCTGCAGAAAAGGATTGCTACAGATGGAAGAAGTGGCTGTGGAGAGGAATTATATAGACTTTCTGTACATGGACCCTAGGAATGTAACCACCATGGAATCAAGATAAGTTGATCATTATTTGCAACCACACAACTTTTGTAGTATCTGCCACATGATCAGCTCCTAATTAAAAAAGAAAAGGATGGGAATATTAACAAATTAGATAAAAATTTTTGTCTGCATCTCTGCCTACGTGTGATACTGATGTCTGCATGGATATGCCCAGGACTGGAAGGGATCAGGGGCTCACCCTGGCAGTAACTCTGGAGAAGGCCACAGTGTCAATCAAGTTTCTTAACCCCATCATTTTATCTGGGTGCCAATTTCTTCCTTCCTCCCTCAGGAAACTCAGCTTCCTGCCTCTGAAGTCACAGTCCCTGGATCAGGTGTGCAGGTGAGAGGAAAGAAGTCCATAGTCCAGTTTAGTTATTATTTTTCTTTAATAAAACTTCCAGATTCAGCAGCAATCCTGCGCTAACAAACTGGGTAAAATCCTTGTTTACTGATGTCAGAGGTTTTCCTGGGGCTTTAGAAAGGGGAAAGGATTTCATGCAGAATCTGAAAAGGGCTAAATCCAGTAAAATGGTGTATGATATTTGTATAGATGTGGATACCTTCAGTGTAAATGTTAATACCATAGGACCATAAGCAAACAACAGCAATTTATAAGCTCTGCCAGGAAACTTGGTGAATTTATAGGTTTTTGATAATTTATCATTTTCCAGTAATTTACATATTTTAATTTGGTTTTAGGTATTCCCTAAAAGAGGCATAACAGTAAGACCTGGAGACAACAATCCCTTTTATTTTTGTTGATTCTGGTGTTAACTGGATGCTCCAGCAGTTCAGAAAACCTCACCAAAGACTTAGACTCCCAAGTACTAAAAAACCCCTAAGGCACACATCTGCTTTAAAACCCAGGGCCATGAGAAATCAAGAGAGTGTTGTCCATCTCAATTGCTATTAATGCAGCCAGAACATACAGAGTAGACAACTTCTCAGACATCTCTCCTGAAAAAAAATCCCTTCCAAAATGTAATTGTTTGAAATTCATTGGTTGTCTGAAAACCTTAAAGTTTTAATAAGTTGATTTTGTACTTTCTGTACATTTAATACTCTAAGTCTGGATAGATTTGTTTTCTAGGTATTTTGGAAGATTCCTTTCTGTACCCAGCTGAAGAGGCTGATCCCAAATGTAGCTTCCACTACCAAATTTTTTTTTTTTTTTAATTATACATCCATGCACTTGTTTTCTCTCTTGTACAAATGTTTCAAGTCAAAACATCCTGTGTTTCCACTGGTTCTAGAAATGATAAGGGAAAAGCAGTACAAGTGTCTTATCCAAAAGTAATCAACATTTTCTTTATTGCTTTTCCTTTTTTTAATAAAGTATTTCTAACTCTCATCTCTAAATTATGCACAGTATGCAGAAGATTCTTCAAAAAAAATTATGTACCCAGTTCTAATTCAGCAGACTCTAATCTCCTCCAGAAATTATTTGTAATAATCTAGTAAATCACCTGCCTTGTATATAATGTTTATCACCAGACAAATAAAAAACAACCTATGCAAAGGTTTATTTCTCAGTCAGTCTGGCTACAGACTTAATACACCTGTGGAACTGAATGGACCTTATTTTCTTTCTTATTACCTCTTTCCCATTAGGATCTGCAGTATCCTGAGAATATGCCAAGAGAGAAAAAAAATCCCCTCTCAGTGATTCAGCAGGGGGGACTTGGAGACACTCCCCATCTCTTCTGTGCCTTCAGAACCTTGGAGGATAACACCTGTGAGTCACTGAGCAGGGAGCTCATCCTTACTGATGTACAACTTAGTGGCAAGGAATAATTCTCATTCTTCATAAAGAGGTAAGAAGATACCTTTAACCATACACACACCCATGGTTCTGGCATATAAAATAGGAGATAAACAAATAGCCTCTGCTGTTGAATGGATGGAAAATAAGTCTGAAGTGTGTCTGGCTGTGGGCATTTGTCTCTTCTTAGCCTGGTGGCAATTTTCTTTGTGTTTAGCACTGATTTCATAGCCTTCGATCATGTCAGAATTTAAGATACACACTGTTACATGCTGAAGGGAACACTTTTACAGCTGGATGTGTTCCTGAAGAAATATCACGGTCTGCCACCTCATCTTAATGATTCTGTTTTGCATTTCTTGACATTTGAACACAGGTCTGTCCTGCCCTGCTTTGCAGCCAATGACATTCCCAACAAGCACATGGATCAGGAAGCTCACAGCCTCCTCTTCTTCCTCCCTTCCAACTCCGGATTGAACGTTCACGTCATGTTTCTGATGAAACACCCATCAAAACATTAACATTTTCACAGGAAAGTTCTGCATCATTTCCTGTCCCAAATCCACAGAAAGGCTGAAATTCACGGCTCTAATGAGAGGGAGGCTTGGAGCAGCAAGGCTGCACTGTACCTTGCCTCCTGAGGGAGCAGGCAGTACACCTTGATGGCACTGTAAGCCAACCACAGCAGGAAACAAATGCAGCTTTTCAGCATGAAATGTCAAAATTACTTTCCCTTGTCAGCCCAGAATGTCAAACCTACGTTCTGAAAATAAATCCATTTACAATTTGGGTAGCTGTGATTTCATATTCTCCGTCAGAAGAAGTACTGCAGTTTTTTGCACTTCGATTTCATCTCGACTTTATTTGTGGATGTATCAAAAAGGTGGGGTTTTTTCATATTTGCAACCCACTTGAACTTGTAATAAAGCCAGCTTAAAATTTTCAAATGGATGCAGGAGTTCTGTCTGACTAAAGATGGTTGAAATCAGTGCTGCTGGCTAATGAAACCCCTGGAAACCACAACAGCGTGGTTATGAAAGATTTCACTTTTTATTTGTGAATATACCTTAAAAGTTTCTCATTTTTCTCTGCTTCATATTTGAAACACAAACTCAAAGCTGTGTTTCCCAAATCAAAGCTAGCATAGGGAAAAAAAAAAAAAAAAAAAAAAAAAAAGTAGATTGTGACTAATCATCATTATTACTAAAAAAGCTTAAAACCTCACTCAATATTTCAGTGGCTATGTTAACCTGCCTCTAAGTGTAAAGCCTTTTGTAACCCTGCAGGCTGTCTCCCAAGACAGGGAAACAAACACCAAGTCTGTGTCCTCTACAGGTCCTTGCTTGAAAGAACAATTTATCATCTGAAGACAAGGACACAGCACAGAACCAAAACCACTCAGCTGCTGAGTATTGGCTTTGAGTGGTTTCCTCGCTTGCCTTCATGTAGAAACCAGACAAACCTTGGCTTGTTTTGCTTCACGGGTCAGCTGAGACAGAAAGCCACAACCCTCTCAGGACTGTTCTGTGTTCTTCCATATACCTGGGTCTGGTTACTCAGTTCAAGCAGAAACTGGATCAAATCCAAATTCTGGGCGTGCAGACCTCTCACAGGCAACCACTGTTACCTTTTGCCAGTACAGAACAAATTTTAGTGGCAAGATTAAAGCTGAACCCTTAGATCAATATGATAGCTATTCTTTTGCAGGATCTATTTATAAATACATCTGTATCATAGGAAAGAAGTTATGCAATTTCTATTTCCCTCATATCTATATATTCACATGCTGGTGATTATTTAATGGAAGTAGAATGATTACAAGAATTATCGCCCCCTGATTGCTTCCAGTTTCAGCTCAGGGAGGAGGGGGGATGAGCCCTCACTTTCACATTCCATTCCTTCATCCAAACATCCAGGGCTTGGGCTGTAGATCTGTATCACATATATCTGTATATATGATATATATGTATAATATATATAATATATATGTATATATAATGTGTGAGATGACCACGGTGCTGGGATGAGCAAGTCCAGCTTTGAAGTCTATACCTCCCTCTGTTTATAAATAGAGTCCTGAGTGTTAAATATTACACTGAAGCAGATGGTTCCTTCCAAATGATGCCATTAAATAGCTTTAATTTTACTGGATCCATTATTGTACCTGCAAGTAGGAAACGCTTTCTGTGGATGAAAGTGAAAACTGGGGGGTCTCATCCCCCCAGTTCTGAGGAGTCCTCAGTGTTGCAAAACCTGTCTTTTCCATAAAATAAAGCTGCCCTACAGAGAGGTAACCAGGGAGGTGCAGAGATGCTGCCCAGCAGAAAGCTCACCCGAGCCCTGCACAGGCTCTGCACAGCCCTGCACTGCCCCATTTGCACAGCCCAATATTACAACTTCACAATTATGATTTAAACAGCCCAACAAAAGCTACCAGGACACAATCAGCAAGTATCTGAAGAGATCCTTCCACATCAGCTGCTAACAGAGGCAGCACAAGCGTGGCAAGACTGATAAAATAAATGTTTAATGAGGCATGGCAAAGTTAATTCTACAGTCCCGAGGCTCAGAGTGGCTGGAGACTGGAAAGGCAAAGGGGCACAGAGGTGGAGAGACTCCTAGAGCCACAGGCCCCCCAAAAAACCCTGCAAAAGTGTCAATAAAGTCTATTGAACCCAACTGAGAGACACAAGCTCCAGAAATCAAGCCACAAAGGGATGCTAATGGTGCTTGATCTCCAGTGAGCTATGGCAAATGAAGATGACTACTGCCAAGTGCATTGGTAACTAAAAAAGACAGAGCATGAGGTGGGTATTTCTACATTAGTCATGCTGGCTCCTGAGGAGCTAGAGAGCTGCTTCACTCCTGAAGCAAGCTGGGTAAAACCATAATAAAAGTTTAACACCATATACTGGAACAATCTTGGGAAGCTAAATTCCTTTTCTTTTCCTGGGAGATTCCACAGTATGATTGCTTCTTTCTCACTTAAAGTCTGCTTGATGCATTTCACTTCCTCTCTTAGGAAATAACATTTTATGTTGCTCCTTCCCCATATATCCAAGAATTTCTGGGTTTATGCACTTGGTTATGCTGAGAGCACACTGCCTGTGCTGCAGGTACAACTTGCTCAGTACTCTTTGTGCTGTCCTCAGACAGCACTGGGAATCACAATAATGTTGCAGTCTCAGTGTTTGTCACAGGTCTGACTGACAACCCTAACCTCCCACAAAAAGCACAAATCTAGACCCCAATTTGCTACTGCATTTTTAACAAAGCAATGTGTTTCCTTTGGAGTAAGCCAGGCAATAATTATTTGCTTTGAAACATTCAAGTTACTTCAGCTTGAATGATGATGATTATTATTTACTAAATTAATTATTATTAGTTAATTTTGTTATTATTATTATTGTTGTTATTATTGTTATTATTATTATTATTATTGAATTCAGCTTTTAAAAAATATAATAAAAAAATTATATATATATATATATATATAAAAAATCTAAAATGTAATTGCCAATCTGGACAAATGTCCAAAGACATCACAACAGCACAAGGAACACTGAAGATGATATTCACATGATCACAGTGCCACTGCTATTTTGTTACTTACAGAGACTGAGAAAAAATTGATGAGATTCTGATGGGAAAAAGCCCTGCCAGTAACATACAATCTAACCTTCAACTCTGAGCACTCTTTGAGAAGTTTGCTTACAACTCTGTTTGCAATCAAACTGCATAAAGGATTGTGCTGGGCTTAATCTCTTGCCTCTGGCCTTAATTAATCTATAGTGTATTGTTACTGATCACAGCATTGATTTTTTTCCATGGCTTTCTAATAGAATGTGTCTTCAGACTCTCAGGCACAAAATCAAATGGAATTCCACTCTGCTCTCTTCTATTGCTGAAATTGGTGAAACACAAGCATAAGGTCTGAGAAACCCAGTGGTGTCAGAAGTGCAGCAAAAGATCATACATATGGTGTAGAAGCTGGGCAGCAAATGAGTTCTGGTCACTAGTAGACATTTGATGTTTACCAGCCATGCACAATTCATGTAATTACATAGATTTATCATTTGTTGTCTTCACATTACACCTTGAAGCTGGGGGAAGGTGCACCTGATAAAACTACCCAATGCTGCTTTGGGAGCTCTGGGGAAGGTCAGCCATGCACTGACTGATGCTGAGGAATTAATTTTCCTATTTAAGCATTCATACCTACTAAAAATCCACCTTCCAGGAATTACATATCACGCACCTGATATTTAGCTTGTATCATATATTTTCATGGTCAGTCAAAACTGACTTTTCTGTCCCCAGGTTGGTATTGCTGCATGGGTTTGTTTCCCTTCAGTTTTCTGCCACTGCTCATTCTAAAAGCTTCTACCTACTGCCAAGCTATTATTAACTACCAAGTGACTCAGTTAATTTTGACAGAATCCTTTAAGCTGCAAATAGAGCTGTCCTTAGAAGGACACCCACTCCAGCAATGTAATAGCACTAGAAAATCCACCTAATGTAGCAGTTCTCCATCACTGGAAGAAATCCTCAAGTCCTTCCCTGATGAGAAGTCATGAGAAAATGACTGCTGTTCATAATAGAAATTAAAAAATCGTGCTGCCTGCAGAAAGTTTGGTACCTAAAGGCCACTTCAAGAGGGCTGCTGTACTATGAGTCAGTGCTCCCTGCTACCAGCCACAGCTTTCACTCTATGAGGAGACACAGTCTGGAACTGTGAGTACCCAACAGTTGCTCAAGGGAAGAGTGATTTTGACAGGACAGTCCCTCCACCTAATCACAAATGGACAGGCAAAATGAGAAGAACCCATGTAAATGGGTTTAAGGAGTGTAAAGGAGAAGCCCATCAGATGGTCAAAGCCAAGAAAATGCTATGAAAACTTGTTTTTCAGTGGTATGAGCAGATTATGTTATGGAAAACCACAAAGTTCAAGAAAAAAGGGCACAAAAGCAGCTACCTGCAGCTGCAGATCCCTCCAGCTCCACTATCATCTCTGAGCCAGCAACCATTATCACTTGTCTAGGGAAGAAATGCAAAAAGAACAATTATGAAAGGATTCATTCTTTTAAATGCTCAACAGCCTTCCTAACGTGTCATTTAAGAGCTTCCCAAGCTGAAAACTGGCCTTGAAAAAGCTTTTAAGGGCCACTGACTGACCTGTCTCCCATGGGAATCTTTAGTCCTTTCTTTGGCACTCTTAGTTTTGTCTTCACAATATCATGAACAAACAAGCTGTAAGAATTCACTCTGCCCTCCACAACCACCTCTTTTTGCTTGTTGTGAAGTCACCTGATAGTGTGAGTGTAGAAGAAGCCTTGTAGTGTAAGGAGCAGTGAATACTCAGTGCCTGCCTACTTCCTCTGAACTATCTCTTGGTGTGGAGACCTCTGTCACACCTCCCTTAGTCACCTCCACTGCTTAGCAAAGGCAACCAAACCACAACTGCTTTTCCTTATCACACCAACACATTTCCCACTGAGAGAAAATTTCCAACAGAATAAAAAGCAAATTTTGAAAGGCAAGCCAGTGCCCTGTGCCTTGGAAAACATGTTGATAAGTTTATGCTACTTTTCCAGATCGATGATAACTTGTGTAGCACTTACTAAATAACCTCATTAATCCTCTAGACATGGGAACTGTATCTCTTTTCACCATGGCCTAGAAAAGTCAAGAAGCCTGTGCCTGGTCCACGTGTCAGACAGGTGTGCACAAGCCCATTTTAGGATCTGTGGCCGAGGGATTCTTTGCACAAAGCATCCGAGGGTGTTGGTCTGTCCCATGCTCTGCAGGCACCAAAGAGCAACCACATTGCATCTGGGAACAAAGTGCTAAATTTTAACACTCCAGCTATATAACAAGAGCAAGACTTCTCTAGGAAAATTTTTTCTACATATTTCCAGAGACTGTAAAATACCACTCCAAAGAGCTCTACCCCCAGAGCTGCCTAACTCCTACTAGAGTAAGATCTCTGAAGCAAAATCAGCATCCCACCAAGGAAAGGTGGCTTGGTAATGAGCACAAACATTATTTGGTTTTCAAAAATGAGAAATGGGACTTCTACCTAATTGTACAGGTACAAAGAGCCAGGAGAGCTGTAGTAGAAATGCAGGGCTTGGAAAAAGAAAGGGAAAAAAAAAAGTACATGTTATGATGACTGATCATTTCTGAGAGCTGTGAAACAGGGGGGAAAGAACAACAACAAAAAAACTTTAAGAAAGGAAAAATAGGCCAGAGAAGACTGATGACCAGAAAAGCATAAAATGTGCCTTTAATATTCTGAATTGTTGGTTCATGTCAGTGATGACAGAATTATTGATGGCATCTCCAGATTTTTGGCATTATAGTCAATGAGAGTGTTTTCATACATTTTTATTGTATTTTGCTGTATATTTTTCTTATTATTCCAGGGAGCAAGTCCAGACTTTTTAAAATGTAGGCTGGATAAAAGATCCACTTGTGTTTTTCTGTCAGTCTCTGTGAGAAGCAGCTGTACATAGCGACTCAGGGATATTTTAATACCACACAGGCAAGATGGCACATTAGTTCTAGTAGTGTTAAATGATCGTGACTAAGTGAAGTTCCATATGACAAATAAAAATGAAAGCATTAACTTTTTTAGCAACGTGATACAATTCTTAAAGTTGCAAAAATAGTTCCGTGGTTTGGGTTTGTTTGGGCTTTTTTTCCCCATAGTGTTTTTTCAGTCCAAGATTATTTTTATGTTAAGAAACCACAAAAGGCTATGTAGAAGCTGTTGCATTCAGGGTGTCCAGTCTAAAAACATTTCTCCAAAAATATCAGAGGATTATGGGCTACAGTAGTCAAGTTTCAGAGCTACTTACAGTTCCATAAACATTTTGTTTTCTAAAATAACACAGCAAACTAAACCATATCAACTTCCTTGAAGTTGTAGCAGATTAAAATCAAACTTTCTATACGTTGGAACAGTTTGGGTTGTAACTTTGAGAGCATATACTTTGTACAATGCTAGAATTGGGTTGTATTTAATTCCTTGTAATATTTTAGACCTACACAGACTGCTTTTCACAGAGCTTGGTTTGGAAGTATTGGAGAAGGCTGTTCCTCAGGTGGGTACCTGATGAACCAACCCATCAGGAGAAGCACCCTGGTGAGAGTGATGCTGCAGCTTTGCCACCAGACCCTCTCAGTAAGGCTGCCAAGAAAGCACCTGGCACTGGTGTTGGCAGGCAGCTTTCTGAGCAATTTCACCTCTTTTTCAAAAGCCAGAATGCAAATCTTAATAAAATTACAACAGCTTCTCTGCGATTTCAACTGGAACAAAACCAAATGGGACTTTTGTTCCCAGTCTCCTCATTCTCACCCTCAGTCTGTATTTTTGTTTGATAGGAATTTTTTTATTTTTTTTTTTGAAGTGGAGTGCAGAGTCAAGGGTAAGTCCAACAAGATTTCCACATGGCAGGAGAGCCAAAAACACCCTCCTCTAGAAGCAGGGGGGGAACTGGAGGCCTTTCTACAAGGGACTGAATCCAATGCACACAGATCACCTCAAGACTTCTGCAGAAGCCTCTCAGTAGCTGCTTTGGCTTTTTCCCACGCTGGTGTTTGCAAAGCTTTTTTCTGCTCTCTGCAGGCAGAACTCACCTCATCAGACTCAGGCTGTCTTTCCAGTGTAAACGTTAAAGGTTTGTCTTTACAGCAAGAGGCCCCAGAGGTTATGCACTGCTTCAATAATGCTCGGGCAGGCACATTCAGCACACGTGTGCCACGAGCAAAACAACGTGCTCTGGAGCTTTAGGTTACTTGCAATGACACCTTCCCAGACTTTTTGCCAATTTCTGTGATAAAAGCTGAAGAACACTTATTGTATCTCCTTTTCCAAATGGCTTCATTCCAATCATTCTCTTGCCAGCTTCCCCAATTCCCTCTCTATCAGAAAGAGGAATAGTAACTTCAAAATTGCCTATACAGATGTAACACTTCATAAGTATGATCTATATCTTTGTCTCTTTTTAATTAATTCCCAGTCAATCAGTTGATTTTAGTTCATTTCAATTCCCAAGCACTGTCCTCCAAGGAGACTTAACATATCCTCTTGATTTTCATTCCAGCCTCATCCCCCAGACTTAGTGTTAGTCACTTTTGCTGCATGGATTAGATGTCCCACTGTGTCCCCACAGAGCTTTTAAACTCTTTTTCTTAGACCAGCACCTCAGCCCAGGTTAACTCCAGAGGACTATTCCCTATCTACCTCTAGATGCATCAGGCTATTGGTGTGGCTCCTTCCCAAATATCCCATTGTTACATTTCTCATATATTGATAAAGTGATCATGCTTCTACAGAAAACAATAGAGGAAAGTTAAAATAATATTTATGGATCTTGTTTAAAATCACACACATACACACTTCTATCTCTTGTTGACATATATCTGTACTAAAAAAATCAGTATTTTCAGTGATTTTAATTTATATTCCTTGTCTGATGTCTGCCACGTGAGTTTCCTGCTACTCTTAAAAACTGCTCTTATGTTTGCAAAGATCCCACTTCCTACAGAAGTACAAAAATGTAACTGAAGTCCCCCCAAAACAAGAAGGGTCTATCAACCAACAAAAACAAACCAACCAACTGACCCAAAACCTACTTCGTTCCATTTTTTGCTTAGTTTCCCACTGCCTCTTTTCAAACCACAGGCTCTGAGAATGTTTCTGGAAGCTCTGCAGTCACCAAGCACCACTGCAATTTGCCAGTGCAGAGGCTGCTCCAGGAAAAAAGCAAAGCCCACCTCCAATCCTGATTCCCAGCCCACACTGGTGCAGAGTTTCTTATCCCTGTTTCCAAGTGTCTGAGCTTAGCTTTTTGGTAGTGTTACTGGCCTGCAAGTCTGTGCAGAGATGCTTGGGTGCCTAAAACATATTTGTTGTCAAGCTTTTTAACAGGAGAAAATTAAAAATAAGAAATTAAAATCACCAAAGCAATGACTGGTCAGTCCCTAAAAGAACCTTTCTTTAAAATATTCCAGAATCTGGGTCCTTCTGCATTGGTGGCTTCCTTTTGCCCATGAATCCCTGCCACATTTTATGAGCAAAGCACAGATGCTACTTAATGGTAGCAGTGGCTGAGGCAGACTGAGAGCTTCCAGTGCACGTGGAAAAAGGAAATCTTACAGACAGAAGCACAAAGCTCTTCTAACTTCCCTTTGTCAAATGGCAACCCCAGGTCTAAAATAACAGATATATAGCAAGGAGCAGCTAGCAGGAGCAGAAAGCTTGCATAACCCCTTCATTTGGCATTCCTGCTGCAGTTACAGGCTGATTATCTCCAATTTCAATACTGACAATTCAAGAGGGATAATGAAAATGATGCAAAAAAATGTACAGAAGAGCCATGGGAATGCTTAAAGGACTACAAAATGTCCTGCATCAGTGAAAAACTAAAGGCTTAGTCCATTTCATTTACAATGGCAAAGGTTAAGAAGCAATTTAACCCCTCTCTGTGAGTAATAACAGGAGGAGTAAAAGGCTGTTTGGATTAGCAGAGGTGAGTGTAGCTGGCTAAAAGGTGCAGATGGACTGGTCTAGGTGAGGAATAAAGTTGAACACTTGTCAAGGACTGGAGTGAACCCTCCGTGGCTGGCAGCTTCTGAAAGAGGAGCTGAGGTTTTCATAAACATTCTGCTTTGGTTCTAGTAACAATTATTTGGGGGAAATTCTAAGGCCAGTGGTAGAGAGGAAAGAGAAGCTGAAGTCTGTGTGACTGCTTCTGATATTGTAATCTACAAATCATTGTATTTACTCCAAAGAAGCTACTAGTCCACTGTAAGAACTTTTATTTGGATGCCTTCCATGAGGCAGTCCTGGTTACCCAAAGGTCTCCTGACTTTAGATGGTGTCCCAACATTCAAAAAGGGGTGCATTGCTGTGGACTGGTCTGGAGATTTTCCATGGTGGCTATTTAGGTCAATAAAGAGAACATCCCTGGGATATTGGTCATAGCTCCCATTTTAATTGAGCCATTTCACAATGAGAAAAAAAATAGCAGGAAAGAAAATCAGCACACTCCCCAAATTAAAAGAGCACCTCTGGTTTTGGCTTTCTGTTTGCACTTTCCATAAGTAATAAACATAATAATTGCCACATTGTTATCTAGGATGGCTATCCTAGCACTGCTGAGGCTTCTTATTATGTGATCATTTTCTAGAAGTGCTTAATGACTGATAAAATTGCTTTTTGTGGCTTTTAGGTCCATGATTTCTACATCAAGTCATTTGCTGATAGAAGGGTCTAAAACTGAATCTTTTAGTCCAATTTAGGAATGCCATGTTTTAATATACATCTGAATTGAAGTGTACTGAAAGCATTTTCTTTAGTGCTATTATCTGAAGATTCAAGAAGGGTTTCTTGTGGTCATAAACATCAACAAGAGAAAAGGTGTTCAGAGTTATCTCAGGATAAAATGTGTAACTGAGGGGGTGGACGACCTCTTTCATCCAACCCCTCCTTTCTCCAAAAGTGTAAATGAGGATACAGGGGAGGCCCTGGAAATTATTTGATAGGATTACAA
Organism: Heliangelus exortis; assembly: GCF_036169615.1. Taxonomy (NCBI): domain Eukaryota; kingdom Metazoa; phylum Chordata; class Aves; order Apodiformes; family Trochilidae; genus Heliangelus; species Heliangelus exortis. The sequence goes on from NC_092425.1 coordinate 1,700,821, forward strand.
GTAGAAGAGCAAAAGCATTACCTCAGAATGGATTGGCCATTGTTGTCCTCATCATGGCACTGAGACACTGCACATTTGAAATTTTGGCATCTTTTATGTGCACTGCCATAGTAGTCTTTTTATTAAAAAAAAAAAAGGAAAACTCTTGCTGAAAGGCATCGAAGGCCAAAAGAAAGCAGCAGCAGCAGCAAGCAGTGGTTTCATTCAGTCCCAGCAAACAGCTGGTGGCTTGCTTTTCCTCAGAGCTGCCAAGGAAAGGTTGATTGCCATGTCTGGCAATGAGCTTCCCATGCCTGACCTTGCCAGGCAGAGAGCCTGGGGAGCATGGGGACTTCCAACAGGATGGGGCTGAAACTCAGCTGTAAAGCAGTGATCCAAACCTACAAAGTGCCTCTGATTTGACAGTTTCAGTTGAAGTTCAAAGGCAGATTAGAGCCCTGCTAAAGCCAAGTTTGAACTTCCAAACATTTGAAAGGCATTTCAGAGTGGTGTTCCTTTTCTATTCAATAAAGGTTTAGCTATTAATCTTCTGCATTACCTTACAAACTGTGTCTACTTCTACTCAAAAGGAAATGGTGGCTCACGTTACGACTTGTGGCTGCCTGACACAAAAGAAATCCACTGGACTCCTGCAGGTATTAAAAAGGTCTTACTGGAAAGCAAGCTGTGATTTTTTTGATGCTAGCCTTTGATGCTAGTCAGGAACTATTTAGTTTGCAGAGGGGTTATTTAAACACTTTAAACCTTTTCTCCTCTGTACACATTAGAATTTTCATGCTACTTTCAACTGAGTATTTTTTTAATATACAGTATTCCTTCAACAAAAAAGTCTGACACACTTGGCTCTGATGAATTGAGAATGTTCTGAAAATCCACCCAAGCTTCCTCTGGAGCTCAAGACTGACTATATTTTAGCTTGGCAAGTCAGATCCAACTTTTTCTGTGGCCAGCCAGGAGTCATTCCCACAGAACAAAAGCGAGTGCAACATGGTTGTTCTGGTCCAGCTGGTAGACTCAGATCTTGCCAACGAATCAGGGAGCAAAGCTGCTGCAAAAGAATCTTTTCTGAAGCTGCATAAGGTAATTTCACACTACCCTAACCTCATGCTGGGGACAATCCTAGCAGCACGGAAAAAGTTACATTCCTTAAAAAGGGCAAATAACCTTGTAAAAAAAAAAAAATCCCTTGGTCTTTACTCGGTCTCTTGTTGACCAGATTTTCCCCAGATGCTGTTGTCCCTCTGTATACAGATCTCAGTACAAATGACCCTTGCAAGAGGCTGAGCTCTGGGGTCAGTTCAGAGACTCTCCAGCCCCTTCACTCAGGCCATGGCAGGAGGCTCTGCACACTCAGACTGCTTGTACTGAGTACCATGTTCAGCAGCATTTTGTCCAGGAGACTTGTAAGAAACCAGCCATTTGTGTCACTGTGTCAGTCCACACAAGCTCTTGCCTTTAGGCAGAACTAATCCCACGTAATATATATTGATACCAAATTGCATGGATACCAACAACTATGCAGAATCAATTGCATACACAGGCATGGGCAGGGATTTCATCAAATTGCAGCATGTACTGCCATCTGTTAAGGTTTACCCATGGTTTCTTTTCTGGCATTTTCTAGGCAGAAATTACAGTTTCTGAGGTCAGGGCTGAGTAAAAATGAACTTAATGAGCAGAAAATTCCTTTGCTGAAGAAAAAAAACACCTCAATTAGATGCTGAGAAATATGAAAAAAAGTAACTAAAGTAGGTTACTTTGATTTAAAGAATGAACTATTCTGTTTAAATGAGATGAATGTCACATTTTAATTTCTTTAGTAATCTCATCTCTGCATCAAATCAGTAGCAAATGAAATTACTAAAACCTTCATGTCCAAAATTCCAGTCTCATCTCTAAACAGGACTTCTCAGCACTAGTCCAATTCAGAGCCAGACAATGACACAAAAACCAAGACACTTGCTTGACATCATGGGAAATCTTAGTTCCTGGGGGAAAAAACCAACACAGCAGGTCTGTTTTTATATATTGAGGGGAATATATACATCAAGTATTAAATCAGGAAGCTGATGGGGTGGCTGTTTGCACTGTGGCCTTCTTACACTGAGAGGCACTTCTTCACACAGCTGGGCTGCTAATCCAGCCCTTGGTGGCTGTTAGAATGGTGTAACTTGCCTTCAGAAATTTGAGAGCTCTTTATTAATTCTCCTGTCTAGCCATGGAAATACACCTTTAAAGCAGGGCTGGGAATGTTTTCCTTAATGGAAACCAAACAAGATTTTCAAGTCCCTTTCTGCAGACTAACCAACCATAAGGCTACACCTTGGTTATATTTCTGCACTCCCTGTTACCCTGAGCTCTTGCCTGGCCTGTGCCCTCACCCTTCAGCCTCCAGTCTCCAGAATTCAGCACACCCCACCAGCTCAGCTCCCCACCAGCACACTGCCTGAGGTTTTGACAGGCACCAGGACCCTTCTACATCCCACAGCAAGCAGCCCCCTACCACCATCACCAAGCACAACACCACTGAGCTCCCTCCCCACTACTCTGGCTTGCCCAAAGCATCTCACAAGCATTGCTCAAGTCCTGCATGGGACACATGTGACTGGTTTGAAAGGTCATCTTCACAAATAAAAGGGGGAAAAATACTAGAGATTCATGAGCAGTGTGGCAATAAAAGCTCTGCTGCCTGACTCACAGACCAATTTCATCAGCTAATACCTGCTGGGATTTGTTTTCCTAGGTAAGTACTGTTATCTTTTTCATGCACATCCACGGTGCAGTATTCCAGCCCCATTATTTTTACTTAACTGATTTACCTTTTCCCAGCACATTCTACAGCTTATTGCCATTTTCTTTTGTGAATTTCCACACAGAACAGAGAAACAGGCCAGACCTACCTGATGCAGGAAACCTGTATGTCTTCCAGAATGGCAGATCAAACTTCATCCATAACAATCCCAAGCAGCAGAAGGTGTAATTAAACCATGTATTAGTTATTTATAGTATGTACAGATGTTAACAACACCTGGAATTATGTACTGTGAATTGTGAGATAATGTCTGATGAACAAACATTGAATACAGTTGTGATATATTGGCCCTCTAAGCCTACTTCAAGAAAAGTATGGACATCTGTTTGAATAAATCTCACTTTCCTCCTGCTCTGTTTTCTACTGGTAGAGAAGTTAAGCTTGTAGCTTTTTCATTTGTCTCTCAAATATTATCTCAGTTTATTAGAGACAGCAGTAAATTTGGAGTTACAGAGATTATGTTTAGCTTTGCAGTTCTGATATTAATGCATTCTTACAACTAATCACAGGGTGACATAATTTTATTTTCTAAAGAAGCTTGATCTCTTATTAGCATATAGAGTTACATTATGAGTTGTTGCCTGAAGCTAAACTGTTGCCTTGGTAGCAAAAAATGAAGCACAGATGCCCTCTGGGCCAGAAGAACTATAACTCTTAATAGTTCTGCATCCTGTACACTGAAGTTTTGCTGTTAAATGTTAACACGTATGGTCCAAAGCAGAAAATAACAAGTGCTGACCCCTGCACTCAGGCATTTGATTCTAACATCTACACCTCAAACTGATAGCCAAAATTTTAATGTGAAAAAAGCATGAAAGATGAAATCAAAACCAAACATGAATCAAAACCAAACATGAAATAAAAGTGGAACATACATTCTGATGCAATTTCTGAATATTTCAAGATCGAAGGAGCAGCACACAGCTCTGTACCTGTGGCAAAGGATGGTTTCTGATAATGCCCTGTGCTGTGAACACTGGTCGGTGCTGTGCCATAGCTTCTCTGGGGATGTGCAGCCTCACCCTTCTTTGTCTTAAAGCACAGTACTCACAGACAGTGTTTACTGCTACATAAAACATCTCATTGTATATATCTTGACTCTGATCCTGGATGCAGAAGTCTTTTCAAGTTTTTCCTCTGTGCCCTAATGAGGTGACTCTTTGGCTTGAGACTTTAGGCTGTCTCTGGCACCTTGTCACTTTCCACACAACCAACATAAAATGCATTCATACCAGCACACAGCACAGGACATAACTCTTTGGTAGTTTTGGTCACTAGACCTTGATATTTCACTGTGCCATGTCACCAAAGAGGCAAGCTCTGTGTAGCAGTGACACCATTTCCTAGTGTGTAGCCTGTATATATGGTCCTGAAGGTGTTACTGAAGTGCAAACAATAAAGTCATAAACACATGGATTGCCGTTGCCCCCCTGACTATACCAGTTGGGCTTCAGCTACTTTGTTCCTAACTTTTTTTTTTTTTTTTCCCCAGTGAGTTAGATAGTTGTCTTTATGTACATTTAGAGAAGGGTATTCACTTATGCTAAGCTCATCTTAGACCAAATATACAGTGACCTAAATTTACAAATTCACACAAGTGTTTCTGGAGCTCACAGGGTGAGGCACAAGCCCCAGAGCATTCAGTCAATACATAACAAAGATTTTCATTTAATCCACTTTGGTGGGGGTGAGGGAGTGGGGAGGGCAGAGAGACACGATGTGTCTCTTCCATAAATGAAATTAAAATGTTTTTCATTGACTCAAGTTACCCTGAGCATTGCTTATTCTAATGCAGCCTTATTAAAATCAGGAAAGGCTGCTGAAGTGAAGTCTGGGGTAAACTAAACACTGTCCCAATGTTACAATTCAGATACATATTTCAGATGCTGTCTTTGAAGAATGACATGTAATGGAAACACTACTTAACTTGCTCCAGGAATGCAGCTTTCAAAAGCCTTCTGCTGCCTAATTACAGTAACCCAAACACCTTTAAGTTAGAAAGGCTGCTGAGCACACACTACACCACAACTACTGGATGTTTCCTGACATTCCTGCAAAGCCTGGTGCTCCTGGGAAAACTGATGGCTCACAGGGCTCTTAATGAGAGAAACACCCTTTGTCTTTGCAGCTTCTGAAAAAATAAAGAACTGTCAGTGATAAAGAACTGTCAGTGGCTGGTGGTTTTTATATATTAATTTGATAACTACTCTTAGTTTAGACTGTAGCAGGGAAATGCCCCAATGTTCAAACCTTTCCTTACCATCATTCATGAAATCACCTCTGATCTGTGATGCACAGAGAACTACAGACTCCAACAGGAGACTGCACAGACAAAATGTCAGTGGTCCTACAGCTTCCTCACAGCTTGTCCAGGTGACCACAAAGCTCACTGAGCAGACAAAAGGAGCAGTATAGACCCACTGACTCCAGGTGAGACTACAAACTCTCCTTTCTTCCCAAGAGTACTGTTGTGTGTTGGGAAGAAAAATCCTCCTTTCTTAATAAGTAAGATTAAGTTATGGGATTTGCTTCAAGGAAGGGGATTTCTCCCTCATTACCTCATTTGCTTGTAAGGAAGATTTCCTCTAAAACATGTTTTCAACAGAATTGGTGATAAAATTCCTTTTGCTACAACTTGGAAGATGCACAGTGCAGGTATGGCCCCAGCAAGTCTGTTTCCCTGACATACGGGACTTCTAAACCCATTAGGAAGAAACATCCTAGAGAAATAAGTAACAGAGGTGGGACTCCCCTTTTGTGGGAGATGGAGGCAAAGACTGCTCCCTTTCTGCCTCCACTTCTGTTCCCTTTCTTACCCTTTCGTGCTGGACCTGTGTTAATTTAATGAAAAAAAATTAGTATGAATTAAAAAGGAAGAATGGTCTGAATCAGAAAAATTATCATGAGATAGTTTCTACTATCTTTCTACTGCAAGTCATTCCACTATTCACTCTTCAGCTTGGTTAAAGCACTTTCCCAACATGTTGAATTAATACCTTCCTGTGACACCTAAGCCAGTGGGAATTATTAGACCATTTATGAAAGAGCAGCACCTCTGTTGTTACTGGAAGTATCAACATCTTTCATTCTGAACAGAGAGATTTGCTTAGGCTGCATCTGGAGTGATGTGTGGGTCTGTGTCAGGATGTTCACGGGTGTCCTGTGATCACCTAGAGACAAGCTCAGAGCAGACAAGGATTTCTATCCATTCCCTATGACAAGATTCCCACTTAGTAGAAATAAAGGTCCCAAGGAGTGGAGAATCTACTGAATTCCTAAGTCTTGCCCAGTGCAGCTGGGATGTGGCTACATTCCACTGTACATCAGGATACACCAACCACATGTGATCCAGCCCCCCAAAAAGTACAGCACCTCATTTCTTTAACTTGATAGAGTTTTGAGTACTGGGAAGGAAATTCTGACTCTAATAGAGACTATGATGAACCTCCCACTGGCTTATAGCTAGGCTAGTTAATTAATTTGGTAACAGCATAGTTTAGCTTCTCACTCTTCTATAAGTTCTTCCTGGTTCATCTCTGATCTACAAGGAGGCCACAGTTTACACCACCCACAGCTCTGCAGTCCCCAGATCAAAATATTTTGCTTCTGTTTTCTGACATTATCTCACTGCAGTTAAGTCTAGCAGCTGCCTGCTCAGAGACAGGAGGGGAATAAATGTGATAGAAAGTAAAACATTGCTAAGTCTATATGACAACTTTGGTGATATTTACTGCTTCTCACCTTTTCTTAATTCCAGGATCAGGAGAGAAAATCATACCTCACCTAATTTTCCTGCCTCTTTTTTTGCCACATGCAACTGGTTACAAGAATCAGTTCACTAAGTAACTATTTGACCAGCATCAAGATTGATTCCACAGGGATCTGAAATTATTATTAATATTTTAATTAATTTGCTATGGGATAGAGATTATTGAGAACCAACTCAAGATTATATAAGCTGGAAAGGGATGACAAATTATTTAAGGACAAGATTAAAGTGCATTTCAGGAAATGAATGAGAGAACCAGTGGTGCAAAACATGGGGAGTAGCTGACATGTCAATAGGAGATGGAGTTTTTCTGCCTGCTCAGTGGCTCTTATTCTTCAAATACAGTTTGAATTTCAGCACTGGATCATGACTATTTGTACTGTGCATTGTTAGCATGCTGCTTGTCATTAACTCAGCCCAGAACAATTAGTGCTCCCCTAAACAATGCCACAGCATGGCTCAGCAGCAGGACAAGGTTGATTTTCTGTAAGTAGGAAGGACACATTACACCAGAAGAAGACCTTAGTTATAAGTTGTGACATGTCTCTGCCAGGCCATGGCATTGAGATGTTTATTAGCATGAAGAGATGCAGCCCATATGTTTGCACTGGGGAATGCCCCTGGAGGAGAACTGCACATACAACTCATCTATCAGTTTCCCCTCTTTTTAAAAGAAAGTTGTTCTGTCCTGAAAGGAGGGACAGATATTGTACAGAAATACTGATAGAGCAGTTGGCTTTTCTCATGTCAGCCTATCCAGACAACAGCCCAACTTATTTGTAATCAGGGCTGTAGAAACTGGTGGATGAGGCAGAGGAGAGGTGACCCCAGACAGGAGACAGTACCCAAACACAGATGTCTTCTGATATTTAATGATTCCTTATGGACACATATTTGTAGCTTCAACAATAATCAGAGAATCATAGAATGTGCTGGGTTGGAATGGAGCTTTAAAGGTTACCTAGTCTAACCCCCTGCAGTGAGCAGGAACATCTTAAACCAGATCAGGTTGCTCAGAGCCCTGTCAAGCCTGATCTTGGATGTTTCACCACCCTCATAATGAAGCATTTCTCCCCAATATCCAACCTAAATCTACCCTGCTCTAGTTTAAGACCCTTGCCCCTCATCCTATCACCACATGCCCTCATAAACACTCCCTCCCCAGGGAGTACCCTTTCAGATACTGGAAGGCAGCTCTAAGGTCTCCTGGAGCCTTCTCTCCAGGCTGAACAAGCCCAGCTCTCTCAGCCTGTCTTCACAGGAGAGCTGTTTCATTCCTCTGATCATTTTTGTGGCCCTCCTCTTAGAGCTGTTTCTGCTGGATCTTGTAATAATGAATTCCTAATGTCTCAACCAAAAAGACCATAGTGCCAAGGTGTGTCATTCCCAGTCACAACTGGGCACCTGTGAAGCACCACAGTGAAAAATGTCAGCAGCCCCTCCTTTGCCAGAGCCTGGCACCCACTATGTTGCCCTCAGCTGAAGAACAAACCTTTTGCCTTCCTGCCTCATGCCCATAAAGCCAGATTGTTGACCTTACTGTTCAACCTGTTGACCTTCAGGTCTTTCTTCAGGCTGGCTTGTGTTGCCTGGTCTCTGGAGGAGAGATGCAGTTTATGATGAGTTCACAAATTTTTTGAGAGATTCTGGTTGTATTTTGGTGCCAGAGTTACTTCTGTAATGCATAGTATATCTAGAGCATGCAATGGACAGGGGGCTTACACTAGTATGTTTAAAGACATTTATTTTTCTTGTCAAAATAAGCTATGCTTTCAAAAGTGCAAACATTTCTTGATAGGATAACAGACACTTGTAAGAAACTCCAAATTGTTTCCTTCGCCCACTCCTCATTTTAGATCATCTTGCACATGGGACCAAATTCCCTCCTCTTCACCTCCTCCCCCAAAGTATTTCTGACATCTGTTTTTTTACCTCTCTAGCAGCCACAGTCCCCTCATCATTTCCCTTTTATTTTATGGCACCCATTTGTACTCTTCAGCTCTATGCTCTTTGGGGTACAAGCTGTTACGTGTGCTGCACTTCTAACACTTTGCAAAACATTTTAGAAGTTATAGACATTTACAGCACAATATAAATGATAATGCAGTTAGACTGGAAAGGCAATTCCTTAGTTAACACCTCCCACATGTGGTGATTAAGTACTAGGCTCAAAAATCATACAGCAAACCCAGTGCAGATCCATTTCTAGAAAGAGACTGCAAATTCCTAACTCCAGATGGTGTGCAGTTGGTGAATAATTACATGGATTGTTTGGTGCTTTACTAATCAATCATGACAGCAAGAAGGAGAAAAAAACATGTCTGGGTAAAGCAAAAGGTCCTTTGGATAAACCCCAAGTTATCAATTTGTGCATTTGATCTGTTCATCAAACATCATCACCATTTTTCCCTTTTCAGATCTTACTCTGTTTTCAATTGGTTAAGAATAAATCCAGACAAAGCAGTTGGGTTTTTTCCCTATAAAATACACCAAATGAGAGGCTGAACAGCATGACTGCAAAGCTGCATTGTATTTCACAGACTGCAAAAAATTACCAATGGGAGAGGAAGTGGCAGAGATTTAATCTCCTACATTAGGTTCTGGAGACCGTGAAGTCTTCTCCAACTGTTTCTGTAGCATCAGCACAAAACCTGCAATTTAGGATGTACAAAACAAGGATTGAAAGGGAAAACACCCATCTCCAAATTTCTTCCTTGCAGTATGAAAACAGTTTGATTTAAAAAAAACCAAAATGAAAGTAATTATCTAAATCAGACTGCAAGCAATTAACATGGGGTTCAGCTTTAACTGAAACATAGAGAATGAAGTCCAACATTATCTTGATTACAGATTGCTCAGTTTCATCTGATCACTGTTCATCAAGAAGAGGGAAAAAGTACAATTAAGTAAATTAAAGATAGGGTGGATGGAGATATTGCAGGCGTTGGAAGTACAAGAGATAGTTTGGGTGTTTGGGGGGGGGAAAAAAGTGGCAAGGAGGCCAGTTATCCTCTTGAATCTGTTGTTCTGACTGCAGGTATCTGCACTGCTACCAGTGCTTTGCTGATGGTTTAGTCAAAGTGCCTAGAACACAGGCTAAGCTAATGAAGTACTGATTCATGTACAATGGGGGGAAAATTGGGTGAAGTATAAGTTCTTATCTCCTTTTCTTTTCTTCACTACTTTGGACTTGAAAAATGTGTTGGAAAAAGTCAAATAAAAATCTTAAAGTCTTAAATAAATAGAGACTTTTCATAAAAGTCTTAATTAAAAGGCTTAAATAAAAAGTCTTAAATAATCTTGCTCGAAGACTCATCTGTAAACAGCAATTTTTAAGGTAGCATTTAAAGTAAGCCTCTGAGAGGCTCATAAGAAATGCAAGAGAATTCATTACTGGTCAAGTCTGATTAAACAGTGAAAGAAAAAGCAATGGATCTGGCTGAGAACATTTCTGACAGAATTTTCAGAAGGCTTCTTGAAAGAATGCATTGTTGAAATGCAGAGTACACACAGTACAGTACACCCCACTTTTGCTTATCACTCTGGTTGCTCCCATCTGGTACAAAGCAGCCTTCTTCAAATGTCTTTGTAAAAAATCTTTGTAAATCTCCCATTCTCTCCTCTTAAGCACCAAGATACCAAAATTGTCCCTTCTGATTTCTTACAGGACACCACTTCTACCTTTCAATATTTCCAAAAAGCGTTTTTATTCTTTTCTAGCTACAATATGCATAAAGCCTACACATCTCTTTCTGTGATCAGACTTTGTTTTCTGCAATTTGCTTCTTCAAGGCAGTATTGAAAAAAAATTCAACTTATCACCTGCTGAACCTTTGTACTTCTCTAAATGTTCCTAGGGTTTCTCCCACTTTTCTCTGAGAAGAGACAAAATCAGAATTCTGCCTCTACTTCCCTTTGAATATCTTTGGGGTTGGATATGAAAGTTTCCAGAGAAGTGAACTGACCTATTGCTTCTGCAGCTGATGCCCTGGTAATGTTTACTTGCATCCTATCTGTGGTAACAGAGTCAGTGTCCAGACACTTAATTCCCTCCCACACTAAGGTCCTCACTGTGGTTTTTACCAACTCCACTTGCTGCCTGCTACAGACTGCACTTTGCCTTCTCAGCTCATGGACACACCTGCCTTGTTCCCCAGGGCACTGAGGGGTGGGACATTCCATTCTTTTTCAGTCTGAAAATCCTTTTGGAGCTTCTCTATCCACATTAAGCAATTCTGGGAAGTTTACATTACTGTTTCCCATGCCATCTGATCAAATGGCTGCTTGGTTCTGTTCAGAGCCCAGTCCTGACTTACCAGGATGTCTTTATTGGGAGCTTTTAGTTGGCAGCTTGATTCCAGAGCACATTTGACTACTCCTCCACGCCAGTACTACCAACCTCTTCTGGACAGAAGATAGATTATTCTGCCTCTGGACAGGAAGCAATAGGCTGCCTTTGACATTCTAAAAGCCAACAATTGATCTGAGTCAGGATTTTCTTTGCTTGCTACATGTTCATGGTTCAGCATCACTTGGCTCTGTGCAAACATCTTGGAATGTTCAATTTGGGTGTTAAATGAAGAATGAATGAACATGAAAGCAACAAAGTTCAACCAGATGCCTCCTCCATTCAACAAACCAAGATGAGTAGTCATTTCCCATTACTTCTTCTTGAAAGCTTCTGTGTCCAACAGTCAGACTTCCACAATTGGGTCCCCAGTTTAAGCTCTGCTTCATTTTAATGAATGTCTCCTCAAGCTGTTGATAGAACTCATCAACTGCATCTTTGTCATCTGCTATCGTAGGAGTGTTAATCTCTGTGATTGACATATTGACTGGATTTGCAAGAAAAAGAATTGTAATGCTTTTATTGCTGATTGGATTACATCCAAGCATCTACTTTGATCTCCTTTTGGATATGACAAACACAGTGCACGTTTCTTGTCATTTTCCTGAACTTAAGCAGCACCCCAAGTACCTGTTCATCATCACAGAATGACACCTATTATTCCACTGCAGCACTGATTCTATATTTATCTGCTTCAGATTTTTCCAGTTCTTTTGTCATAATAATGCCCTTTTTCCCTCATGAATTTCAGGTTCTTACATTAAGGCTTGGTCTGCAGAAGACTGGTGGTAATAGCCATCAGGAATTATCCACCTAAAGGCTCAGTAGAGCCACAAATATATGACAAAAACCTCAATATGAACCTCTTCTGAGCTGTCAGGTGTTGCATTCCATCATGGCAGAAAGACTAGAGGATGGATATTACTCTGCCATGCTCTTTCCCTTACCCAGCACTATCCAGTTGTCATCTCCACAGCCAGGCACATCTCCTGAAGCTTTTCAATTGGCCTGTACCATGGTCAGCATTTGGAGTTTGCATATTCTGCAGATCCTAGAAGTAATGAACACCTCATCTGATAAGAGTCAGTGACCTGGTGAATATTTGATCTACAAAAAGGAGTCACAGAAATGAAGTACAAAAGGGATGAAAACATGGGCTTGGTAATTCATTGGAGTGGCTCACAGAAGCTGGAGGAAGTACAGAGCATTTGAAAACCAAAGGGAGAATGGGAACATGGAATAAGTTACTACAAGGAATGCATGTAGTAAGTGTGCAGGTAAGTAACTTAGCTGCAGGAGGGAAGTGGGAGAGCACTGTGAATTTCCATAATCTAGCAGATTAGGTTGGCACACTTAAGGTCTGTCTCCAGCATCTCAAAACATTTTAGAATAATAGAATGGTTTGGGTTGGAAGGGGCCTGAAAGCTCATCCAGCCTAACTGCTCTTAAAAATATTCAGTGACTGGGGCTCTAGAACCTCTAGGCAGTCTACTTCTCTGATTAATTAATGCATTAGGGGACTTTTTTTCTCTCCTTATGTCTACTTTAAACCTCATTTACTACAATTTAAGCCTGTTAATTTTGTCTTGCCCACCATGGACTCAAACATTTTCCTTCTTTTTCAGCAAGTTATTAAAGCATTTGTCAGTGAGTGTCCACTCTTCTGACACAGAGTCCAAGCAGTACACAAGCAGCTCAGGTGGGCTCTAGAAATCACTCAGCTGTGTGCTACACCACAGCCCTTTGCCAAAGGGAGTGCTCAGACCTACAAAGTCATGGTTAATAGCAGACATTTCACTTACTGGAAGAGGACTGGTGCAACTGCCAGCTTCAACTAACAAGTCTTTTCAGTAGTCTGGTCATTAGCAGCTTCAGCTAGGATGCAATGTTTTCCTAACTCAGGAGGCAGCCAACTCAGCTGTTTGCCACTGATAGGCAGCACACCCAAGTGCCAAAAGGACCACTTAAAATGTGAGATTATGGTTGTAAGACTTACCTAAGCAACAAAATTCCACAAAAAAACAACCCAGAGAGTCCTAAGTACCAGTTGGTGGTACTTCAGGAAATCTGCATAATGAAGTATTTAATTTTAACATGAAGAGCTTGTGAGGGTAGTAAGTTCAGAACAAGGCTTCCCTGTGTTCAAGTGGGCTGCAGAATGAGAAAACTGAAACGTGGTAACTGCTTTCTAGACACTGACAAAAGAGATTGATTCTAATGGGTTTTCCACTGAACGTGCCTCAAGTTCTTACCCAGAATTTACACTTACTTTGTCTCCAAATTTCAATAACATCTCACATTTGCATGCCTGAAACACACCTCGTGTCAGCACAGGTACTGTTGAGAGGAAAGTACTGTCCAGTGTAAAATGGGACTGGCACTGGTAACCAGAAGTCTGCCTGACAACAGTGCAGTTGTGTCCCTCTGTGCTTCGTAGGAGTAAGGATCATTCCCCTCTCGACCTCCAGGGTCAACTGAATAATAAGAAATGTATTCAAGCAGAATTGAAGGGAGGAGTGCAAGAGGGAAATGACTCATCACCAGAACTGCAGTAGAAGAATAACCCATTCATATGCAAGGTAATCTGTTGTTCTGTGGCATTGTGCTAATGAATCACCATTTGTTTATATACTGGGAGTAGTACCTTACTAGTACAGAGAGGGAAAGGGAAGTATTTGCAGCAGGGATTATGCCAGAAATTTTAGTGAAAACATCTAATTCCAAAACACCTGGCTGAAGAAAGGGCTATATTCATACCTAAACCTGCAGAGACTTCCCCATTTCTTTGGGCTGTGTGAGATTTAAGCATATTTGTCTCAGTGCCAGACTTGTGGTCACCTGATATGAAGCAGAATCTGACAGTGCAGACACTGATATATTATGAACTGCCAAAAGTACAAACCAGGGAGCACAATGTTTCTGCTTCTTCTACAGCTAGAGTGTGCATTAGTGGTTTAGAGGAGAAGAGGAACGGAAAGGCTGTGACAGGGAACAACTTTACTGGCAATATGACTAATTTATGCTTTAATTTTCCATCTAAAGGTCTTAAGAAATAAATTACCTCAACTATGAGCCATTTATTCCAGTAACTCTGAATTTGGATATTTAGGAATTCTTCAGTGCATTCAAAGGTTGCCAAAGAATCTGAACAGAGGGAATCTCTTAGCCTACATTCCCAAGAGGTGATCTCTTCATTTGGCTGGATCAGTCTGAGGGGTTGCACTGTGAGGATTGTTTTCTGAGTTGGTTTGGGGGTAAGAAAACCTAAAGGTCAACGACATCCTGTGCTCACATACCGTGTGCTCCAGGAGGAGTGGGTGCAGGGTGCAGCTTGTATTTTTAACAATTGTTCTGGGACCTGCAGGTCCATGCTTCTTGCAGCAGAGCCAGCAGCCTCCCACGGTCCTTTGCTTCCAGGCAGGCAGAAGTAATGCAAGATTCAGCAACACATTCCTTCAGACCTCTACTGATTTTTGGAGAAAACACCCAGGAAACACCTTCTGTACATATTCTCACACCCTTGTGAAAACTAAACACTGCAATATTTCACCTTCAACATAACAACATCGTACTGCAATACTTCAGCTTCCAATCTCTACTTTCAGGACAACATGAGCACATAACTGATACGGAAGCAACAGAGTAGAGACAGAAATGAGACAGATACTTCATTTACTGCTCTCCAGAGCCACGTACCTCTGGAAAGAGCCTGGCATTGTCCATCTGTCTGTATCTGATGAATCCTCCACAACCCTTCAGACCTGCGAGTTGTTTTGAGGAATCAAACTTTTGTTACTGCCCAACTTTCCATGAGAGCTGCAAACACTTCATCAATTAACTCAATAAAACACAGGAATCCAAAAGGATAAAAAAGAGAGAAAAAAACGCAATCTCTTTCCCCCTGCTCTCTGAACCCACCCATAAGGTGGTGGAGAAGGCTGGAGTTCTTCTGGGTTAGAAAAATTCCACAATCCTCCACTCAGGCCAATGAGAAAGTTACAAAATTAAGTCCATACTAATAACCAAGTAACACCAGAGTATCATTCCAAGCTTGGCACTCTCCCATCTCTACGGCTGACTTACTAAAGCTGTCCCTGGCACAGATTTGTCCTGTACCAACTCGTGCTCTTGTAAGCATTTCCAGGGATGTTTACAGTGTCAACACAGCCCCAAAGCCACTTCCTGTAGCAATACAAACAAGGGCTATCTGAGGCATGCACACCAGAATGCACTTTATGGCTCTCTTCAGACTTCAGGCAAAAGTAACTAGCAAAGCATACATGGGTGTGTAGTGAGAGGACAAGGGGAAGTGGTTTCAGACTTCAGGAGGGGGGATTTAGGTTGGACATCAGGAAGAAATCCTTTCCTGTGAGGGTGCTGAGCCCCTGTCCCAGGTTTCCCAGGAAAGCTGTGGCTGCCCCATCCCTGGCAGTGTCCAAGGTTGGATGGGGCTTGGAGCAACCTGGGCTGGTGGGAGGTGTCCCTGCCCATGCAGGGGGTTGGGACTGGGTGAGCTTTAAGGTCCCTTCCAACCCAACCCATTCTGTGATTCAATGATATCAGCCAGTACAAACTTTCCAGAAAACACAGTTTCCTTGGAGGTACAAGACAGAAAAGCAGCATTAATGCTACTAGGCACACTCCCAGGCAAATTGACCATGGATTATTTGTTTGTTTTATTGAAGTGAAAGGGTTATTGAAGTACTGTGTTCAGAGGGAAGATGGTTACCCCAGCAACTGTGCCTCCAGAAAAAGGTTTCAGCTTGTTCTCTTGCTTGTGTGTTTTACAGCATGTAACCAAATGATATCACTGGTAGGAAACAGATGCCTTGCCTAATGATCTCCAGTGTCACTCCTGTTGGTGTTAAGAACTCTGGGAATTCAGGAGGCAAATCCAAAAGTCCTGTGGGAAACAGTGATTCCAGCTCAGCTTAGGCTGGTGCAAGCTGCCTGTCTTAAAGAAAGATTGTCATCCAGGAGGACCAATTTTCCATTTCCTTTAGACCTCAGAGAGCACAGCACTGGTTGGGCCCAGTGTTGCCCAACAAGAACCATGCTCAGAGGCTGAGGGGAAGGGAATGCAAGCCCTGATGCATTGGTTTTTCTCTCACACTTCATCTAGCAGGGAAATGGCACCTTCTCTGCAGCTTCTGTACAAAGCACCTTCCAGTTTGCATCATCACCTCCTCAACACAGCTTTGCCAAGGCCTTGGTTACTGAGAGAAAAAAGAACCAAAGCTTTCCAGAAAACCTGAGCTAATGAAAACATCTCAATCCTTCCTCTAAAGGAAGAGCAGGAATGCAAGGAGAAGATCCCATAGTAAATCCCAGCAGATGTGAAAAGGCTGCCACTGCAAAACAACACAGACACCCAGGCTTACAAACCCTATCACCCTATTAATATCCCCTTGTACTGCTTACAGATTCAGAAGGGGCTTGAACATAACCAGGAAGGGATCCTTTTTCTTTCTATAGAAAGGCTCCTTTTTCTTGCTAGTTCATGCTCTTGTCTCTTGCATAAGCTCTGACTAGGCTGACAGATTTATACATCAGCCTGAAGTGGTGTTAGATCTTTGGCTTTATTTCTTCATGACAAAAATGGTTTATACCAGTTCAGAAACTGTTTTGTCCTTACCTCCTCATTTGTGCTCTGCAGCAAAGTACCTGCTCCCTATGGGATTATTCCCTTTATGCAATTTATTTGTCCTGCAAGGTGAGCATACTCCACAGGCTGCCCCTTGCAGTCTCACACACCTTCAGTATTTTGTCTAAAAGGTATCCAGCACCAACATATTACTTTGTTTTGTTTTTCTCTTCTGATCTAAGGCTCCTCCAAGTATTTTCTCAATATTTTAAAGTACCTTTGCTAAATTGCTTGTGCTAATCAAGTGATATAATTGCTGACAGAGACCAGGCTACCTTACCAAATGCTGATCTTGCACATGCACTACACCTTCTAACTAGGAGCCAAGATATTTGCTGCCAGATGGTAACTCCTCCAGGATCTGCTCTCCTGTGACCTGCTGAGTTGTTTTCTTGGCTTATTCATTTATTTCCTAAATAAAGAAATAGGATCCTTCTTAACTTCTGCTTGTGAGGCCTGGCCCATGTGTTCTGTGTGACTTTGGCCAGCAACCATGTGGTTGGAGGATTTATATGAAGTGAAAAGGTTGTGATTCTAGTGAGCAATCCACATAAGACATCAGCTGGGATTTATTGGTCCCTACAATGACAAAAATATCTTGAGTGGTTACATGCTTTCAGTCAGTGCTTAGCAGTTGAAAACAACACTTTCTCAGTGCCTTTACATCTGTGCAGTGGGGAAAAATAACTAATATCTTCTTGATGTTCTACCCTTCCAATTTCGAAGAATATCCCTGGCCCGGACAGCCACAGGTGGCCACCAGAGGGAGCCTGCACAACTTTACAAATTGCAGAACGACAGCAAGATTGACGAAAGAAAAAAAGGACTATGTTATTTACATAGAGATTGAAGAGGATAAGTGAAATCTTTCTTAGGTTCCAAAGAAACATTGCACATAGAACCCAGGCTTCATATGACATTATTTTTCTGCTTCAGAGTGGAAATACTCTGAAATAAGTGACTTAATGTGAATTGAGACATTGAAAAAAGTTGCAGTAACATAAAAAAGGGGACAATAAGTTAACTAATTCACCTTCATATAGAACTAGTAAAAGAGGAAAATAATTTATCATGTTAATTCCATCAATTCCTGTGTCTCTTCTGTCTGTTTAGAGCCTAGTGTGCCTTCAGTGGAAATCGTTTCAGAAAAGGAATTCACTCATTCTGCACTTGAGCAACATGGACAATACAGGTATAAATTGATCAGAAACAAAGCTACAGACTCCCTGTCCTTGGTGCCTCTCCAAGTAGTTGATATTGCTAAAGCAAACACCTTTATGAGAAAAAATACTTCTGATAAAAAAAAAACAACAACAAAAAACCAAAAAAAACCAAACCAGTCTTGAGAATAAATTTACAACTTTTACTATCCACTGATCAGGGTTGCTTCGCTGAAGATATTGGCCTTTTTTTGATACCTTGTATTTAGTCATTGCATTCTGACTGTACTCTGTGAATTCTTCTCAAGCAACCCTCTGAAGTGCCCAAGTTGAAGTTTCAGAAAGTGTTAAGATTTATGGAACACTGTTTCAGAAAGAAATAGAAATTCCTGTGATTACTGTATTGGAAAAAGATCAAAGAAACATCTCTATAACAATACTGATGTTGTTACAATGACAACTGTGCTTTTTTCTGCAGGATATGGGAATGAAGCAGCATCAAAAGGCAAATGGGGAAAAGGGTAAGAGATGAAGGATGGAAGGAAATGAAGGTAAATGGTAGGGAGTTCACTCCAGGTAATCAAACTGACCAGAAACTATGGGCAGCTGTAAAAGAGGAAACAAAATACCTGAAACTCTCTGAAACGAGGTTGGAGCCAGGGGGGGGTTGGGCTCTTTTCCCAGGCAACTCTCAGCAAGACAAGAGGGCACAAGAGGTCTCAAGTTGTGCCAGGGGAGGTTTAGGTTGGACATTAGAAAGAATTTCTTTAGGGAGAGGGTGATCAGACACTGGAATGGGCTGCCCAGGGAAGGGGTGGATTCTCCATCCCTGGAGATATTTCAAAAGAGCCTGGATGTGGCACTCAGTGCCATGGGCTGGGAACCACGGGGGGAGTGGAGCAAGGGTTGGACTTGATGAGCTCTGAGGTCCCTTCCAACCCAGCCAATTCTATGATTCTATGAAAATAGTCAACATGAAGTGCTTGCATCTTGGAGACCTGTTACACAACATCCACCAGTGACTGATGGATTCTGACACCTCACCAGAAGCCTGCTGGCTTCTCCAATCACAACCTCAGTGCCAGTATAACAACTGTTGTTGATTTTCACTGATGAAATAATAATAGATGGCCACATACTTCCTCCCTCCTTGTCACAGAAGACAATTAGAGTCAGAGAATCCTAGAATGGTATGTGTTGGAAGGGACCTCTGGGTACCATCAAATTCAAGCCTCCTGCTAAAGAAGCAGGATCACCTTGTGCAGGTCACACAGAAATGCATCCATAGAGATCCTGAAAGTCTCCAGAGAAGGAGACTCCACAGCCCCTCTGGGCAGCCTGTGCCAGTGCTCCATCACCCCTACAGTAAAAAAGTTTGTCTGCATATTGATGTGGATATTTCTTCTATTTCTCACCACCTACATCAGCATAGCTTGGCAAGAAGGAGCAGTACAGAGAGCTATGAAGCTTCTATTAAAAAGAAATAGTCTGATATTACCTCATCCTAACTACAGGACATCCCTTGGGTAGCGACTCGAACAGCCTCAGTTTAATTGCTTCTGCAACTCAGCCAATTTGCTGTGTTACTGGAAAATCTCATAGTATTTGATTTATTTTTTTTATAGGTCAAGAACTGCAATCAGCATAGTCCATAAGAATCTCAGTTTCTACTTCTAAACTTCTAAATAAACTGAAGCTCCTGCATGGTGCAGTTCTGACTTACCTCTAAAAGCATCCAGGGTAAGTAACTGGAAAGAATCAAACAGTTCTCACATGTTCTAAGTTTCATGGGATTCTTTGGGGGCAGGCACATGTTCTGGGTTTCCTCTTTGCCTGTTTGATTTTCTGATCACCTCCAGCCTTCATTGCTAGAGGTGGTGATGCAGGCCTGATGCAGCACTGAGAGTCACACAAACCATGTTCTATGCAGAGCAATCCAGGGTTTAGAGCCTTGGTGTGGTGACCAAAACCACCGAGTATTTCTTAGACTGTTTTGTTGACAGGAACATCTGATGAGTTCCATCACAGCAGACTGATAATGGGAACGTGCCTGCTGTATTTTAAAAATATTGGAGTTTTCCCTGGAGTTGAATTGGAATGTAAAGTGGAAGTTAGACCGTCTACACTGAAGGGGGAAGGAACTCAGGAGAGGAGATGAATGTGTGTGCTTCATAAAGGTACCACTTCCTAAATATAACGTGGCAGCTTTGGATGTGGGAAGGATTGCTATGTCTAATCATTTAAAAATATGGCCAATATTTATAGCATTCATGTATTCTCATTTCTAGAG
The DNA here is from genome assembly GCF_036169615.1 of Heliangelus exortis. NCBI lineage: Eukaryota > Metazoa > Chordata > Aves > Apodiformes > Trochilidae > Heliangelus > Heliangelus exortis. The sequence continues at coordinate 1,720,844 of NC_092425.1, forward strand.
CTCAGCTTAAACATAATCGTCTACCATATACATAAACCTCACTGCCAAAACCAAAATTTTCCTCTTCCAATTTAGAGAGTAAACAGGAGACAAAAGCAGTATGTGTGCACATATGTACATCACATCTGTGCAGTATCTACGATCCACAGAAATCTGTATAGATGGTGTCAACATTTCACACCTACAAGGTAAAACAAATACATAAAACTACTCAGAAGGGGTAATTAAAAAAAAACAACCCACAGCTCTAATGTATTTCAATTCTAACTGCCCTGATTTTATTTAAACAAAGATATAGGAGGAAGACAATCTCTGTTACAAGGCCCTACAATATTTTCAAGGTATTTCCCAAACATGTGTGGCCCAGACATGAAATAGGAGGTTAGCTGGCAAGAAATGCAGCAAATCATTACTGAAGAGCATAGCAATCAAAGCATAACAAATTACCTCCACTAGAACTATTATTCTGCAAACACACTCTATATTATTGTTTCAGAAATGTTTTAGAGAAGTTTTCGTATATATGTATATTTGTATAAGCTCTTTAAATACATATACATATTTATTTAATATTTTGATAATTAACTTTGCATCCTTTTGCATTTCAGGCCAGCTAGACATCTAAGGGACTGATCTAATATCCACTAATGACAACAAAAATCTTTCCACTGTTTTCAGTGGAGTTTATTAACAACATTAGCTTCAGAAGGAGAGAAAATGAGTAATCAACAAAGCACACCAAAATCCCAGAAAGAACAATTGTCTGGAACATATGTATACCACTGTTTTTAGGTTTAGTACTGCCTGGGTTTTTAAGCTCTACCACTGTTTTTAGGTTTAGTACTGCCTGGGTTTTTAAGCTCAATTTTTCTGTTTCTGGCTGCTCTAGTCAAACACCAGGAAACAGACATTGCACCATACCTTCCATTTAGGCTGTTGGCCTCAGAAATAATTATTATTCTCTCTCTTAAAGCAGCACTAGCCACAACTAGAGACAAAAAGCATATGACTAAATGGCTCCCCAGAGTGCATCATAATTCTCATTTTGGTTATAAAAACCTGCCTTTGAGGATTTCACATATACAATATTGCATAGTTAGCACACATTATATTTCATCTTCCCTGTTCTGCACAAACATAATGAGTGAAAAGACTCTTGAGGACCAATTGTTAGGTTTTTTACACCACAGAAGTTGGCAACTGGTGGCCTTCACTTTGTAGGTTTTATTGCATTACTTGCTCTGGTGTCCAATAATCCCTGTGAGCTGTGAGGCTGGAGTTTCACATCTCTGAGCCACTTTCACACAGCCCACACACCACTTGGCATCCTGCTGCCACCAGAGTTACTTCCAAAAACCTGTTTTGAAACAGTGTGTTTGAAAGACATGCCCCACAGAATCACAGGGTACCAACAGAAAGCACAGCACCATTTATTCTGAGGCAGGGGAACATGACAGAGAAGAAAGCATTGACTGAATCCCTTCATTTTGTTTTGGCACATGCACCCTCAAACTCTGCACATGAGACTGAAAATTGCATAAACTGTTTGCTTACAGGATACTAAAGTAGAGGGGGAGAAATATGTCTCCATTACAAGATTTTTGCTTGAAAGAATACATGTATGTGTTCCTGCACATATGAACTGGTTGGAGGAGGTATGATGATGCATTACCAGTAAGGGAGAAAAGCCAACTTCTGTACTCCCCTAGAGCACAGGGAAGCAGGAAAGAAAGGCATCCTCTAATTCTGTATTTGACTTTTTGTGCATCCAGTCCAGAACACTGTCCCTGATAGTAGTTAGCATCAGAATTTTCAAATAAAGGTAACAGAAATCTCTAAGATCTTGTCCTAAACTCAGCTTCCCAGATTCAATCTCACTTCCAGAGTTTTTATTTCTAGAAAGTACTGTGAATTTGGACATATTTTCCCCAGTCTTTGGATCTGCATAATTTCTGACCCTGATGTCACTGGGTTTAGCTAGAAGCTGCATGAGAAATACTTAATGAAAGTCACTTCTGGTGAACTATGACTCAGTGGGGTAGCTCTGAATCACTGTGACCCTGAGGGTTACTCACAGTGCACAAGAACAGCTTCTGGCAATGTAGGCTTCCCAGAGCTCTGAAAGAGAAAAAGGTCAGCAGCATCCTTCCCCTGTAATCCCACATCCTTTTTTACTTTGTCATAGCCCATACCACACCCTCTTCCCTCAGCTATTCATACCCTCATCTGACTGTGCATGCTGCAATGCACCACAACACTCAGAGCAGGTCAACACTGGAAGGCCATGAAATACTCATTCCTATAAAAGATGCAGGGAAGAGGCAGCAGTAAAGAAGATGCAGAGGCATGGAGAGTAATGAGAGATGGAGACAACTACTGTGCTTGGTCTGGGGAGGCCTTGGAAATGGGCTCTACCTAGGAAAAAAGCAGCATCAGTTGTCAAACAGTGCAAAGCAGCCAACCATGTGGGTACAGTGCAGGCCAAAGCTGGAAGTCAATTGAAGCAGCATTACAGGGTGATTACACTGCTCTGACTGTGCTGGCTGCACGGGCAGGCAGCCATCTCTATAAACCAAGCTGCTGAATCAGCTCCTTCTCTAAGGAACCTATAAATCCCAGCAGCTACTCCACTACAGCCCAACAGAATCAACCCTCCCTGCCATTTGCATTTAGCCTGCAAGGAAATGCAGGGAGATTATTAATCAGAAAATAACTCACTCAAAGAGGGCTGTTTGGTAGCTGGAGTCCAATTCACATACAAGATGTCTGTGTATAAGGAGGAAGTCAGTAATGGAGCTGCTTCCAAGTACAAGAGTGCAAGATGATGGGAGAAAAAGCTGTTTGGATCATCAGCAGAGGGCACCTATTTTACCTTCTCATCACTACAAGAAAAAAAATGGTTGTTACTCTCACTGCCTGAGATGAGATTCCCTGGGTAAAATAATTGAAGACATTGAATTTTAATTTAATTTATCAAGTATGTATTTTGGAGAGCTGTGTCTTGCTCTGGTAATCCCCCTCCAGTCTTCCTTTCCATAAGGAAACTGGGACAAAATCTGGCTTGTGACACAATAAACACCTCAGATGTATATAGATTTTGAAGACAGCCCACTCCTCAAAGAATGATTTCCCTGTTTCCAGTGCAGGACCTATAGAATGTGTGAAGCTCTCATTCCAGACTGTTTTGCTGGGGGTTTTTTTTGTAGCTTGCATTTATCTTCATCTGCACTGCCTGCCTTCTGCATGAGATTCATAGCTCTTCTATATAACAGTCTCAGCAAGAGCAAATCTGCCAGCAAAAATGGAAAACTAAAAAACATGTTTATAACATGTTATAATCAGTTATAAGTGATTCAGAGAACATAAGCAAACACAACCATCTGTAAGTCTCCATGTAAAACCAGTTAAAAAAAATAGTGCAGAATCAGGCAGACATTCTGATTGCTTCTAAACTTGTGATTGTACAAAATGTGCTGAATATTAGCTTTTATTGAATTTCACTTCACACTGAATTCGAGGCTGTTTGCCAATTATTGCACGTTCTCCTCAGATTTTAAGAAACAAGCAATGGACACTCCCCAAGTAAAAGCTTCAATATGAATCTACAGTCAGTAACCAACATCTCAGCCACCTCTGGTGGGCTGTTTCCATTTTAATATCAAAGGAATTGCTGGTGACTGTGGCTTGCTGGGATTACATGTTTTTTATGTATTATCTCTGATCTTTATCAAGTAAATTTGGGCCATTAAGAAATCAGGCAACTTTTGTTACCACCATTTGCACTCTGAACTTGTGAGAAAGAATCTAACAAGCAAATAGAGCACCCAAACAACATTTAAATTCCTTGTAAAGAGAAGGGATGGGAAGAGGGAGGAAGAGAGAGATATCCTAAAGCATGCTGTGCCATGTGGGAAATTACATAAATGAGGCAAAGAATGCTACAAACATTGTGAGTGGAGGAGAATATAAAATCAGCTTCATGCTTGGTCACGCCTGCTCTTCATAAAGCAAAAACCATGATGTTCACTGTGATAGGAAAAGGTTCTGGGCATTTTGTGTACTGAAATGCTACCCCTAAACAACAAAAAGGCAGCATTTTATTGCACTCTGCCTGGGTGATATAGTCTCCAACACTACAACATGTTCTCCAGTGGCCCAGATATCAGGGTGCAACTTGGATGTAGATGACGATCTTTCAGTTTTAATTAATAATACATAGCACAGAATCTGAAAGGCCATCTATAATTCATGTATGAGTGTCTCAAAAGCAGTCATTCATACATTATATATTCAGACAGAAAATTATCTTGTTTTTATTTTCCAATAGAAATTATATTAGGACGTAAATATGTACCCAGTAAAATGGATCAGTGGCACCCAGAGCTTCATAGCCAGATTCCACTGGGTTATCTTTGCTACCAGAGGCTGAATGTGCAAAAGCTTTACTGACTGAGCATCTCCTGATGAGCTTTTACAAACGATCACACCATTTCTTGGATGTGTTCTCATTTATCCATAGAGCAACATGATTTTTTTTTTAAAAAAAAGAAGCTTATACAAAGGGAAGGAAATTATTTAACAATAAGGGGTTTCCAAACCAGACTTAAGAACAATTTGTTATGGTATTATAGCACAAAACATCTATAAAGTAGAGGAAGAAAAAAGCCATTTTTTGAACACAAGATTATGTAAAGCTATTGCCTATAAAGCATGTTTAATATCAAGTCATTCTCATCATGCTGTCCTGCTTTCCAAGCTCTCACCTGCTTATGGGAACTTCCAAAAGTAAAAACTTAAACCTGCATACTGTTTATGCTGAACATAGAATCTTAATAGATGCTTGCAGTGCTACATTTTCTCTCCCCCTCTATGAAGCCACAAAATGTAAAATAGTGACACCAGGCCACAATGCATGAAGCAAGTCAGTCTCTGTCACACCTCAGTCTCTCTTACGCCACTTTCATGTGTAAAACAAGATGCCAGCAGGCTCAAACAAGGAACAAAATACATGAGCCTACAGTACTTTCATTTCCCTAAAGGACTGAAACAATCCAGCCTCAAAAGAGATAAGAAATACCATCTTATAAGGGCAAGGAGATGATACACTACATAACATTTGTGATGCATCTGGATATATAATAATTTGTATGTAGTGAGACACTAGGGTAGGAGATGAGAACTCACAAGACAATTTTCAGCAAAAAGTGAGAAAAAGAACATCAACCCACACAAAAAGAAGGTTTAAAATTACCATTTTTAAATATGCGGATCTAAAGTTACCATCTGAATGTTACTTCCTCATTAAAATAATATTTTAAAGAAAACACAGCAAAACACTTCAGCCTGACCTACAAGCAAACAATCAAGAGTTTCATATACTTTGCTTTCCTTTATGAGCAGAGCTAAGCATTAAGCTGATCCTCCAGTATGTCATGGGGGAAAAGACTGGTGATAAATATTTTGAGGTTAAGACCACCTTTCCCTCTCTACCCAGCATGATACAAAGTCAGTTTGTGCAGCACATACAACTAAAATTATCATCTCTGGAACTGAAATTTGGGAATGGGAGGGCTTCTGAGAGACATTAATAGCACTAGACTGAGGTGTTACCAAACAGATTATCCTAACCTGGCAAGTCTGAAATCAGAGCATGTTTTTCCTTGACAATTTGTAGCTCAATAAGTAGGATTATCAACTGGCTTTTGGCAGTTATTTTGAAGGTTACAGTAATTACATTGCAATTAATTTCTTCATAATCATTTGCATTCATGCAAATCATCATTCATAATCATCAGTGGATTTTACAAGCTGCAAGTGAATGAATGGTTAACATTGAACTGTGAATAAGGGTTTCAACACCACTTCATGCCCTTGGAGAGCCACCATAAACCTTTGGGTGCTTTGACCAACACTCCAGCAAGGCCTCCATCTGGAGCAGAGCTTCTTACTGTATGACTCTGTTGAAGGCTTATCTTTTTATGACAGGGAGAAGCCTGCCTGTTGTTTGGTTTAAAATCTGAGTAGAGAAAACCTTATTCTTCCTTTTAGGACTCATTTCTGCTGTGCTGGCTTACTTCCTTTCAAAATAGAAATAATTGACCTCTCACTATCCATTTTGTCCCTCATCCTAACACCCAGAAAAAACTTCTAATTTTGTTTTTACTAGAATGAGGTCCAAGTTCTATTTTAGTTATTTTTATATAACTACATTTACAAATATTTTAATAAATATTTTTATAAATACATTTATACTTAATTACCTTGGCTTTTTTTTTTTTTTTTTTACAAATTCTTATTTCTACAATTAATATTGTCACATTTCAGAGAACTCAGCTAAAGCATCCCAACCATATGCAGCTACATCATGCAAAATGTCTTTTAAAAAGCTGCACTCATTATTGCTTTGGCACAATAGTTAGATGCAATATTTTGAACTGCTTTGTCTCTGACTGCTTCCTCCATTTTAATATACCTGCCTGCTGTTCATCTTTCTCACAACTCAAAACTATTGCACTTTAGTGCTGAATTCCCTGCCTTTAACAATACAGTTTGGGAATGAAGTATTGCCTAGATACCTGTCAATTCAGTTTTTGCAACCTGAAGCAAAAAATGAGCAGAAAGGAACTATGGGAGTTCACAAACAAACAAACCAAAACCAAACAAACCAAAACCCAAACCCCATCAACCAAACAGAAGCAAATATCTACCTGTGCCATGGCAGAAGCAGGAACAGCTCAAGGTTGAGTTTTTCACATGGTGTGCAAGGGCTTCAGAGCAGCAGTTCTTCGACTAAAGTCCAGTTTTCTTGAGATTTGTGGTTGACTACAAACTGTGAAGGTTATGACACTTATCAAGACTGCTTCTACGTGGATTTTCCTTTCTCTGATACTGCTTCAATTCATTTTGTAGCCTTTCCTTCAGTTCACACACAGCTGAGCATTCTGTCTCCTCCATCTTGGACAACCACCTTCCTGAAACTAACACACAGCAGCTTTACCACTGAGGTCTTCAAAACCTTTGACAAATTTCACTAAAATCAGCCACCAGGCCCAAATGTTCTGGCAGGAAAGGTCAGGTGGGCAAAAGCCCCCAGGCACATCTGAAGTGAAGCTGCACAAGCTTTGCTTCCTTTGGAAACCAGCTTAAATTCTTCTTTCTTCCAGAAGGTTCTTTTAGCTTTCCTGTACTGCTGTTTTAAGTAGCAACTCCTGCCTTTATTGGGAATTTAAGAGATACTCCTGACAAAATTTGACGGCCAGTAAAGCAATGAGGTGAAGCATTTCCAGCCTCCTGAGCCTGCCTAGCCTCATTTTTCCAGGTTTTGGTTCTCTGGGCTACATCAGAAAGGTAAATATAGAGCAGAGGTGTCAAACCAAAGCACACCACAGCAGCTCCATGCAGGGCAGCGAGGCTATGTCCCTTGTCACAGCACCTTCGAGGTGTACACAGTCTTACAGTGTCTCCGAGGTGTCCTTCACCCTTTCCAAGTTTCCCCCTAACACGACGATTCCCTGGGCTGACCCGGGGCTTCTTGCTGCAGCCTCCCACTAACCCTAAAAGCCTTCACAGCTGGAAAAACTCCTTTCTCTCCTTCTTTTCCCCTTACAGCCGATAAACTTCGACGGTCGAGGACGCTACGGGGAAAAGCAACCGGGTTTGGGTGCTGTGGGCGCTCTCCTCAACTTCTCCCCTCAGACGCGTTCTGAGGCGATTCGCACGCGGGGGCGCGTGGGATGTGGGTTTATAGAGAGGAGGGGGAGGCGGGGGGGCAGCACTTCCGCCCCCTCGGCAGCTACTTAAGCACCCGGGACACCCTCGCTTGCTCCCCCCAGATACAGAGAGAACCAGCGAGTACCACCGGTACCGGTACTATGCCTTTAGCAGGTCCTCTAGGAGCGGTTCGGTCCGGTTCGGGGCGGGCGGGCTGGCTGGCTGGCTGTCTACGACCGTTGAGGGGGGCGCGCGTGGCGACCGTTGAGGGGGGCGCGCATGGCGACCGTTGGGCTGGGCGCGCGTGGCGACCGTTGGGCTGGGCGCGCGTGGCGACCGTTGGGCTGGGCGGGCGAGGCGACCGTTGAAGGGAGCCGTTTGAGGCAGGCAGGCAGGCGTTGGAGCCGCCGCCATTTCCCAGCTCGGGGGACAAGCGCAGGGGCAGTGGGGCTTAAGCCGCGTGAGAGGAGGCTTGGTGGGTGAGGAAAGTTGTTGGGGTTTTAGTTGATTTGTTTGTTTGTTTGTGTTCTTCCAGGGCTGGGTGGGAAGGAGGTGTTTGCTGACGGAACGAATTTGTTTTTTCTGCAGGGTTAGGGCTCCGGGGGTTGGTGGCAAAGGGCAGAGGCGTACGGGGAGATTCCTGTGGGGAAATGGGATTTTTCACAGGTTTTTTTTTTTCAAGTATGTTGGAGAAAGGAAAAAACTTTCGTGAGGTGTTTTCTGCATAAAGCTGAGTGCTTTTTGGGGTTGGCATGGCTAGGCAAAGGTGTTTCTTTCTGCCTTCCTTTCGATGCTGGAGCTCATGTTACTTGTTTGCATGTATTCATCATAAATTGTGTCAGAATTTTTGTTTATTACCTCAGGAGAGTTTCAAATAACTTCCCTTTGCAAGTAGTCCTTAACTGCAAGTGGTATTGAATGCACCTGTTAGTATCTTGCCCTACACAACTTTCCTGAAGAGTTGGAGGTCTGGCACCAAAAATTCAGAAAATTAAGACGATATGTTAATTCTATCTTATGTGTAGATGCACTCTGAGGTAGTCGTAGTTGGGTGTCACCTGCTGTGTTATTAATTAAAAACATAGCATCCTTTTTCAGTCTCAGAATTCACTCAGAATCCAGCCTGGCAGACTTTACACAGAAATACTGGGTCTTTTGTTTGTTTTTATTGGTGCTTGTCACATGCCTTCGTGGTTAAAAGCGTTACTATGTGTTTTGTTGTTTCCTTGGAATGTATCATCACCCTATTTACTACTGTAAAAAAAAAAAAAAAAAAAAATTCCTTAAGGAACCTACATGTAAATGAGGCATAGGGCTGAATCTGAACCCAGGACCCCCTGATTCCTTGTCTTTGGGTTTATTCTTCCTTATTCACAGGAATACTGTGTATTTATTGCTCCTGTTTCCTTCGCATGCCTTGAGAAGGCTCAGCAATGCTGAAATCAAATCATTGCCTGCAAAGCTGGGCAATCAATAAAGGAGAAATGAAAGATGTGAAGCCAGATGCCAGAGGTTGGAATTGCTTGCAGCACGGAGCTCTGTTTTATCTTCCTGACTCCTCTATTAGGCAGGACAATATTTTATTCTCATTTCATGAATGAGGAGTCAGGAAAAATATCTCGAGGCCTGACTCTCCAAGGGTGACTTAATACTTTGGTTTACTGTTCTGGTTCACCATTTTAAATGACTGCTTCAGGTGGCAAGGCAGCTTTTCCTTTTTTTTTCCTTTTTTTTTCCTTTTTTTTTCCTTTTTTTTTCCTTTTTTTTTTCCTTTTTTTTTTCCTTTTTTTTTCCTTTTTTTTTTCCTTTTTTTTTCCTTTTTTTTTTCCTTTTTTTTTTCCTTTTTTTTTCCTTTTTTTTTTCCTTTTTTTTTTCCTTTTTCCTTTTTTTTTCCTTTTTTTTTCCTTTTTTTTCCTTTTTTTTCCTTTTTTTTTCTTTTTTTTTCCTTTTTTTTTCCTTTTTTTTTCCTTTTTTTTTCCTTTTTTTTCCTTTTTTTTCCTTTTTTTTTCCTTTTTTTTCCTTTTTTTTCCTTTTTTTCCTTTTTTTCCTTTTTTCCTTTTTTTCCTTTTTTTCCCTTTTTTTTCCCTTTTTTTTCCCTTTTTTTCCCTTTTTTCCCTTTTTTCCCTTTTTTCCCCTTTTTTCCCCTTTTTTCCCCTTTTTTCCCCTTTTTCCCCTTTTTTCCCTTTTTTCCCTTTTTTCCCTTTTTTCCCTTTTTTCCCTTTTTTCCCTTTTTTCCCTTTTTTCCCTTTTTTCCCTTTTTTCCCTTTTTTCCCTTTTTTTCCCTTTTTTCCCTTCCCTTCCTTCCCCTCCCTTTTCCCCCCCCCCTTTTCCCCCCCCCCCTTTTCCCCTTCCTTTTTTTCCCCCTTTGTTTTTTCCCCTCCCTTGCCTCCTCTTGTTCCCCCCCCCCCTCTTTTCCTTCTTCCTCTTTTTTTTTTTTTTTTTTTTGTTTTTCTTACAGCAGCAACTATTTTGCATCACACCAAAGTCACCATTTTAGACACAGAGCAAGCTGCTCTAGTGGGAGGTGTCCCTGCCCATGGCATGGGGGGTTTAGAACTCGGTGATCTTACAGGTCCTTTCCATCCCTGAGAATGCTGTTATTACGATTCTGTTACCAAGTGCAGCAGTGTAATGACACGGGTATTACAGCCCATTCCCAGCTGCTCTCATACAGATGGAAACAGCAGAGGAGAAAGGCAAAGTGACTTTTGCATGTTGTGTAATGGGGCAGTTGTAGGTAAAATATCAGAACTCTGTCCTGCTTTGCTTTCTACACAAGGCTGGCTGTAAAATTGATATAGTTACTAGTACCTCACCTTGGATAGACAGGGTTTTCTGCCTAGGCTTGCACTGTTGTGAGCTGATTTAAAGAAAAAAAAGGCATTAGAGTTGCTTTGGGTGGATTGCCCAAGGATTGTCCAGCTGCAAACTGCTTGGCATGCTTGGTGGGAGAGACAGGTTTGATACTTGTCAGCACGTAGTGAGAAACCCAGCTTGGATTACCTTCTTTATGCAGATTTGGTTAAACATGGTAGAGACAAAACATCCATAATGCACAATTCTGGGTGACATCTGCCTTCATGTGAGACAGGAGGCACAGAGCTTGTTGGTGGCTGTGCCACGTTTGAGTTACCACTCCTCCCTGCAGTCATTTATATAAATACTGTCACCTGGATCTTCCCCTGTGCATCCTTTATTTCCATGATGTACATTTCTGTGCCTCCAGCTGTTTCTGGGGCACTGTTTGCATACAGGAATTCTGTGAGGGAATCCAGGAAGTGAACAGACAGAGATAATACTTGGTTTTTGTTTTTCTCAGGAATTGGGGCTTGCTTGAATTTTCAGTAGCCTTTAGAAACCTGAATTATTTCACTATTAGAGACAAAACAGGTCTCAAGAATGTGATGTGATTAAAAATCTCAGTGATCTAGTAGTGGAGTTTTGAAGCAGATTCAGGAACAACATCGTAATATGAATAATTAATATTACTACTAATAATGTCTTAGTAATTTGAGGATTGAATAAGCCAGTACTGCAAAAGCTACTCTCATCTGTTTACAGCCTTTTTATTCTGAAAGGAAGCTTCTGTGTTTTATTATTGTTGAAACATTTTGATATTTCTGCAGTGATAAACAAAAATGCAATACTGGGATATTTTAACACTGAACTGCCTCCTTAAAATATAAAAATGGAAATCTTCACCATGGATAAAGAAGTTACTTTAATGTGTATTCTGGATGCAAAATTTTGGGGCCAGTCTGTTGGCTAGAAACTTTTAGACTTTAAAATTATATTGTTTGAAGAAAATAGGATCCATTAAGCTTTGAAACTGAAGTGCCTTATAATTAACACAAAGCTCTCAGCTGCCTTCAGAAGTGTTGGGTTGCTGATTTGGAAGTTATTTCTAACAAGATATTTACCTTATGATAATTCTCTCTGGCTTCCATTGTGTTGCACACACTCAAGTTTGAATATAAGCAGTTGACCACCCACTTTTGAGTAGTTTTATTGCTGATGCCACAGTGAAGGTGAAAGAAAGAAGCTATCTCAGCTTCTGAAAATAAGAATATTTGTGTACATGGGCTGAACAACCATAGTGCTGCTGTTTCCTTATCTGTTTTTCTCTTGAAATGCATGAGAAAGAGCATTGCTGGGAGCATTTTGATAGCTTACTCTGATTTGCTTGTAGGTAATAAGGAATGTTTTAATTCCTCTAATAAGCTCCTCTAATTAGTGCCACGATGCACACAGCAGCAGTAGCTTGTAATTTTTTAATTATATCCTCCTGAGAGGTCCAGTCATTTCTGGCTATCATTAAGAAAGGAAAGTTGTCTTGACCTTTTGGATAAATCTAAGGCTATTACAGTATGTTCTGTGATAAACAGCTACATTTTATTAAATGTATTTTGCAAACAAAAGTGGCACCAGTGGTATTTAGAATGGCATTTTAAATATCTAGGCATTTGGAGGCTGCCATGGATGTGAGAAGCAAGTCATGAATACCAAGATCTGAATTTTAAACTGGGATCCATTTCATGTGAAAATATTGACTATTATTTAGTGTTCATTGTGTCCCTGCACAGTAAGAAAGGAAGGGCTGGTATTAAACCACAGAGGATAATTTGTTATGGCAGGCCTGACAGCTACAGCAAACTGGTCTTAAGCAGTCCCATCATTATTTGTCAATGTTTCTGTGATTTTTTGTGTACAATTAGCAGCTTACTCATGTTTGACACTGAGATGGTTCAATCAGAGGCACAGCAGAGTTAGGAAATAGTCCTTTTGGTTTCAGTTCTGCTTAACAAATGACTGGAAAGTTGATACAGGTGTTTATAAATAACTACAGTAGCTCTGGTTCATTGGTTCTTGTAAGCCTAGGGGTGATGGGCACTCATTTTTATTATATGACCCATTGCAAACTAAGGACTTTATTGCCAGATAGGAAATGCTATGAAAGAAATGTACAGCACTAAGTACAATTAAATTTTAACAGTATATTGAAGTAGGTTTTATGGTAAGCAAAAAGTTGAAACAAATGCAATAACTTTGTCAAGTTCCATATTTCTTACCTCTGTACCTACAGATAAACCAGCTCCAAAGGAGTTGCTGAATCTTGCCAAGTTTCGTAGCTGAAAAAAACAACTCAGAATATCTTTCCCCTTTTCCACTAGAATGTCTTAGTAGATGTCTTTACTTCTTAACCTCCTCATTTTATAAGGAAACTTTTCCTCCTCTATTCTGAAGTCCAGAGCTCCTACTCCCATTCCTGGTTCCTCTCTCTGCCTTTGTGGAACACACTCCAGCAGCTTCGTGCTTCTGCACATGAGTTTGGGGTAAAGAATTTGGAAGGAATGAGGAGACTGCATTCTTACCAGGTTCTTAGTCTTTATAAATTAAAATCTAAACCTTTTGCTAAAGCAAAGCCTCTTAAAACCACAAGGGGAACACCCCTCTCATCACCCAAGTGATGTATTAGCCAAGTAAAGAATCTTCTTAGAAAAAGTAAATATAATATCAGACTAAAACACTGTCCTGCAAACCTGGCTGAGATCCTGTGAAGTTCACTGGTTCATTCAACTGAGATTACACAAACTGTTCTTTTCATGCCTTAATGTCTCTTTACCCTCAAATCTTTGCAGTGTTGGGCAAATGCATGTGTTTTGCCTCAAAGCAAGCTGTCAAAATGTAATGAAGTAATGATTTTCTCCTTTGCTGTTTATATTTTTTGATAAAAAATGTCGAGTGTTTTTTTGGTCATTCTTTACATAGCACTGGGGGAATATTAAGTCATGAAGAATAAATAACTTGTTTACTGTAGTCAATGAAAAGTGGCATTGGTGGGGTTTTTCTTAATATCAGACTAGAGGTATGATTGAACTAGTAAGCATTAGTTGTTTTCCTCACAGAAAATATGAAAAATCCTGGAAGTTTTTGAAAAAACAGAAGGCTGTGTGGATTGGCATATACAAATAGAACTTCTAAGAAATTGTATAATGTGAATTTTAGACATTTTCATACAGTGCACACTTCTATTATTCATCCTTTTCATTTATTCATGAAACGTTTACAGTTTAAATAGCTGGAAGGAAAAAACATAGTATGGGCTTGAATGAATAGAACAAGACAGTTTAGAGACTGAAAAAAAGGCTCCATCTTAAGTAATGTTAGTGCATTCTGTGAAAATGGAAGGCAAAACACAGTCCAGGCTTCAAAGCAGTTTAATGCTAATATGATGGTGGGCACTAAATGAAAGCAAGCAATAATTCTATGAGAAGCCACAAGTATGATGTTCCTTTAATTTATTTAGATTTGTGTGATTGAAAAGACATGAGCACTTGCTCTTTGTTAAACTATAATATGCATGACTGACATAAATCAATATTTTAATTAATAAAACCATACAGCTAAATGCATGTCTTCTGACTTTGGTTTGCTTCCTTTTAAATGTATGAAATACAGTGGGGAAACTGGTAGATATGCAGTATTTAGTATTCAACCCTTCACCGTGTGGTGTTTTCTCTAAGGTTTTGTTAATAATACTTAATTTAGCATTCATGTAATTTAGTTATGACTGATGGGCATGGAACATGAGCCAGGACTGTGCTTGAGCATCAAAAGGAGCAGAACCAGGCCAGAGGAAAACTGGGGAGGGACTTTTTAACAGGGCTTGTAGTGATAGGGCAAGGGGGAATGGCTTTAAAATTGAAAAAGTTACATTTAGATGGGACATCAGAAAGAAATTCTTTAGTGTCAGGGTGGTGAGACACTGGCAGAGGTTGCTCAGGAAGGTTGTTGCTGTTGATCTTCATTTTTTTTCTCAAATGCCTTTTCTTTGTTCAGGGGAACTGGTTTATGAGTCTTAATTTAGTTTTACTTCAAAACATCTTGAGTAGATCTTTTAATAATTAACATAGACCAAACAACATCTTTGAGTATCAAAATTATTGCAGATGTGTCCAGGAAAGAGTAAGCAGCTTAATCTCACTTTTAATACTTAATGATAATTTACATTTCAAATTTAGCTTAAAAACACTTTTTTTTTAAAGGTAGGGCTAAGTTACCAGAAAATTTTGTAAAGATTGCATCAAATGATATATTGAGCACCCTTTCCAAGCAAGGCTTTTTAATATGTAGAAAATCAAATAAAATGCAGAAAACACCCTTTTTTCCTCCACCTTGACAAAGTGTCTACTACCAGAGCATTTCACTGGATCTCCAGTTGCTGTAGATTTTCTCCCTGTAAAAATGTAAAGCCAGTTCCCCAGCTATTGTGTCAGAACAGCATTATTTAATCAATGAAGCCTCGTTGCTATGCACCAGCAGAGGAAATTTTGCCAGTGTTGTAGTGAAAACTCCTAGGGTTTTCATACTTGCATTCTGGTTTTGTAAAACCATAACCTTATCAAAACTTCTAAATTTGTTTTTCTCCTGTATCAATTCTGTCCCCTGTTCAAGACTAACCATTTTAAAAGGGGATCTTGAATGCATGAAACAGTTTAATGATTGAATTGGAGGAAATATTTCCAGTTAAAGTTTAAGGCAGATACTAGAGTTATCAGTTTGGAAACAAGTGCTTTCTGCTTACAGGGTGCGTTCAGGGCAGTTCTAGAATCTTTGTCTTAAGGCAGTAGAGAGGAAGCTGAGATGGCTTTAACACAGAGAAGTCAGCTTTCTACTGAGGTTGTTGCTAATTGTTTTATTTAGCTTTGTCTCTAACTCTTAGCTCTGTCATTGCTCATTTTATGAAGCTACACATATTTATGTGATGATTTTCTTCCTTCTGAGTCCTGTATCATTAGCATGAATGCTGTTTGAAAGGTCAAGAAAAAAAATCGTGTTTGTTTAATACTGATTACAGATTTGTCTTGCTTTTTTTCTGGTATTTGAGTTTTTGGGTGACTGTCACATATTTGTCAGAAAGGGAAAAAGGAAAGAACCTGAAACCAGAGGATGCTTTCCTATAGCCTCATAGCTTTGACATGTTATACATCAAATAGGGAACTGCTTCTCACACTTCTTTGATTTCTGGGTGAATGCACTAAGTAAACGAGTTGCATTAAAAATGGATTTTAAAGCAGTCTGCAAAACAGCAGATCATCAAGCATTTTGATTTATGGGGTGTCAGGACCCCTGCCTGGATACCTTGATGACTTGTGGTAAGGGAAACACAATAGTTTTAGAAAGCTAAAGAAATGTATCTGAGGTGCTGGAACAGGATGCCCAGAGAAGCTGGGCATGCCCCATCATTGCAGTTATTCCAAATCGGGTTGCAGGGGGTCTTTGAGAACCTTGTCTCTTGAAACCTGCCCTGTCTGTGATAGGGGATTGGACTGGATCATCTTTAAAAGGTCCCTTCCAACCCAAGCCATTCTGTGGCTCTGTGACTGCTCAGAGGGTTCTGCCAGATAGTTATTGGTCTCAGCTATGATCTGCAATTTAGAAACTGCTGTGATGCAACCTTATGGCTAATGCAGAGTGTTTGCATTACAAATGCAGGCAACACAAAAATCTCTGTAAGCAGGAATTGTAGTAAGTGGTGATATTTATTGGAAAACACTGTGAGATGATGGGGATTGATGATCAGTGTCTGCCAAGCCCCAGGTGTACGGATGGCACTACTGAATGTGTAAGACATCTTCTCTGTTTGACACAGCAGTGCTGCTGAATGAACTCCCCAGATCACAGCACTCAGAAACACAGCAACTTCCCCAAGATGTTACTGCTTGCCAGATCAGTGCTTTCTGTTTTGTTGCATCTGCACAATTTTGAGGTACTTGTGACAGAGATAAATATTCTGCATTTCATGAGACTGTTTCCCCCAAGAGTAATTAATATTTGCAGGACATGTTTTCCATTCTGTTTCTTCTTTGGAAAGAACTATGAGATAAGAATTTGCAAGAAACTGAAGTAACAGTGGAGTGAAGGGGGCAGAAAACAAAACAAAACAAATACCAAAACCAAAACTACAACAGAAAGCAGAAGCAGCAAAGAAGTTGAATGTAAATGAGCACAGTTTAAATACAATCATATATAAAAAATTCCCTGAGGGAAGTCAAGGTGGACACATCTAGAGAGATCCTGGTAGGAGAGAAAGTGGCAGTAAATAAAAAAAAGTTAAAGAATTAAAAAAAGAAGGAAGAAAGAAGTAAAAGGACTATTCAGTCTACCTTAACAGTGACATTTTGAAATGGTGTTTTAAAAAAATGCTTCTTATTTATATATGTATAATATAGTGCAAAGGGAAACTCTGAGTGGGGGTTGCTTCTAGTAGCAATAGCATCAGTTAATGCAAACTTGATGCAGCTCATTCAGGTTTTTGTGTGACCTTAAAGACTTGCTCCACAGCAACCATAAAAAAAGTAATGTGTTAATTCCACTTGTTATACTGCCGTTATGGTGTGTTTTCTCTTCATGATTTGTTTGTGTCTGAAGCATTTCTGATTTGGCTGAGAATATTCTGCTAAAATTTAGCAAAAGTTTCATTTGCTCTCAAGGAGGATATACAAATGACCCATGATTTTGGCCCTGTGATGGTGATAGAGGAGGATGTGTATCTTGAAACAGAGAATTGATTTCTGACCTCTGTATCCCGTGTTGGTTTGGTCTTGTTCATTAGAAATTCCTCTCTGGTCAACCTCATTTTGCCCACTCCCAGCCTCAGCAAGCTTAGTGGGAAGGAGGATGAAGACATGAGACTTGATTCTACACGGATAGAGCAGGTTTTTGTTTGCACATACAGTGTAGAAATTAGCAACAGAAGGTACATAAATGATGAAAATATTATTATTACATGCTAGTTAAATAGGCTTTGAGAATGGAAATGTAGGCTCTCTGGCTGGTACAGCGATGGCAGGAATGTCCATGCTTTATGATAATTGCTTTAATTGGAACAGGTGTGCCACAGTGCTGCAGCAATTTAGCTACTTCATCATCTCACTCTTAAAGTTTACAAATAGGTTTTTATAATTATTTCCATTAGCAGAAGGTCTCTGAGAAGCAACATGACTTGGAAATATTTTCCATTATCTGCAAGTAGTTCTAAAGTGCTTTCTGCTGTCCTTCCCTCGATGAATCCATTTTGGCTTGCTTCAGGGGATTTGGCTTGCAGAATTCCAGCAACCAAGAGCTCAAGATGCATTTTGAGAGACATTTACTGGATGTGTGTCAGGTACACTGACTGGGAAAATCAATGCCTCGTGCATGGGTGAGGGGCAGTTCATTATGCTAAGGGCACTGATGAGTGCAGAATGAAATACTCTCATTTTGTTTCCAAATATTAAATTGCAGTGGGTGTTTGGAGAGCCAGTGAAACTTTATCCATGTTTTTTTATCATTCTAGGTGAATAGAGTAAGCAATATGAAGAGATGAATGACTAAATCTTTGTGAAAAGATTGCAAAGGGGCCATGAGACTAAAAGTGGCTTATTTCTGGAGTCTCTTGAACTCCAAGTATGTGTGCTTGCCATCCTCACCCTGCCCAAACGGAAAGGGATCATCCTGAGATTAGAAGAAAGGTTCTGCAAACCTCTGAGCAGAGATGGGGGTTTGGGCCTCTTATGCTTCCTCATGTTTCTCATGTTCCATTTTTTCTCATTGTCAGGACCACTGATTATACCCATACTTTTATCACAGAGAGTTAAATGATCGGGGAGAGGCAAACTGGAGGAGATGCCTCAGAGAGAAAATACATCTTTTCCAAGCCCTAGGTGTCTTAAAAGACATGGGCTTAAGACTCTCTAGTTGGAAAAAGCATGTTTTTTCTGGGAAATGGGAACTCGTGCATTCACCATGACATTTTATTTGGACAGTGAGGCTAGGATTTTAAGACAGATAAAAGCCTAGTCAGATGAGTGTAAGTTTTTAGCATGGGAAGATACTCGTCGTAATTCTGGAGAATCAAGCCTGCTGCTCATGAAATAACTAAAGATGCAATGGATGTCATTCTATATTGCTTATGTTGCCCAAATTTTTCATCAATATGTTATGAGAAAGTGAAGCTTCTGTTTTGTGCTTTTCCACTTCTCCTTTGAGGTATTCAGCAGCTGCACTTATTTTAACAAATTTTCACTGATGGGCAGTAGCTCATTACATATTGAGAGTCCATAAACTTCTTTCTTATATCTTTCCTTTTAAGACTGCCATTAAAAAAATAAAATAATCTACCCCTCCCCAAGTGAGGACATCTGTGACAGGAAGAAGTAAAAGGGATTAGTTTTCTTTTTTCCCTAGCTGTTATCTCCTTTCTCAACATACTGCTTGAGAATAATTTGAAAGGAGCTTTTCTTCACACAGCTATAAAAGCAATCAGAATTGAGGCAAGGATTGTAAACAGACTTGGGTTACTTTTTCCTTAGGGTTGACTGTAGCAAGCTCATTGTGTGAATCTAGGAATTCCTGGGCAGCTGAGTGAACAACAGGCTATGACATGGTTGTGCACCAGTACCCCAACTGGAGAAGGCTGTGGGTGACCTGAGAAATGTGATGATCCATCTTTCAGTTAGAACTTTGGTAAATGTTCAAATATGACTTTTTTACCAATGCATCCAAAGGCTGTAGGGCTGCAAAATCCTACCTTCAACTGAAATCAACTTTATTTAAGTCAGCCACAGCATGTTCATGCTGATTTGCTGAAAAAAAACTGTAGTAAAATGCATCTATCTAGAAGTAAAGCACACCTACAAGCACTAAGCCTTTAAAAGTTGGGGAGTAAATTGTCATCTGGGCTCTTCTAAATCCAGTAGTGTTAATACTCAGGATGTGTTATGGAGCAGCACTTACTTGTAATCATGTAGACACTTTTACAAAGTTGTGAGGTTCATTAGCTGATCTTTAGGTTTATTTCATTTGCCTTTCCATTGTGTTCAGTGCATTACAGAATTCTTAACACGTCCTTTCACTTTCTAGTGTATTGTTTTGTTTTGTTTTTCCCCCTCCTTATTACCTTTTAATTGTTGCTGAAAAAAAAAAAAAAAAGATATTCTTTTGCTTTAAGTACACAAGTTCTTGATTCCTGCTTGGACACCCTCATCTGCAAAGACATTCATCTCCCATTTGGTTCTCAGGGTTCAGCAGATGCTGCCAAAGGAGGCTTCAATTGGTATGTTTCACAAGATGTGCTTTTTTGGGCAGCCACACACCAGTAACTGGAGAACAGTTCTGCTTGTCAGAAGAACCCTTCCAGGTTATAGATGACTGCATAAATTCCCTCACTGTTTGTCACTGCTGAACTAATAATGCATTTTATTTCTACCTTTGAGTCAGTTTCCAAGTAGGAGTAGTTGAAGCGTGGCTTAATTTTGTCAGGATATGATAGTTTGTATTACACTGAATTTCAAGGGAACAAAATCCATCTCAACTTACATTATATTCCAAGTGCAATAACTTCAAAGAAACATTTAGTGAGATGATAATAATGAAGAGGGGAAAAGTCTAGCTGAAAATAATGAAGGGGGAAAAAAACTGGAGCTGAAAAGCGTTTTTAACGGAGTTTTGGGTGGTCTTTAATTTTTAAGTAAGCTGCATACAAGCATCTACATCTTGGTAAAATTCTGAAGGCAAAAGCATTGTGTAACAGGAAAGATCTTAAGGCACCTGGAGTAGATTTTAGGTGGGGGATTTCACAACTGTTTCTAGGGTAACTTCAACTACGTTTAAGATCAGGCAAGCATTGCAAAATGGTGATATTTCACCTTTTAATACAATTTTGGGGAAGTAAGATGTATGGCTTGCACTCCTGCAAATTTAACTTTCAATCTAGAAAGCAGATCAATGGCAGAAAAAAAAACCAGAACTGTGTAATTCAAAACAAACCCACATTTGTTTTCCCAAGATAACTTGATAGCAGTATCTGCTGTCTTTAAACCAGTAAACATTGCACCAAACTGCAGCATGAAATACCTTGCTCATATGAGTCTCTGCTCAACAGTTTGACTCTTCCATCTGTGTAAAGATAGAAAAGACAAATGAATTATGGCAGCCATATTAAATTAAAGTTTTATGAGATACATATTGCAGAGCTTTTCTTCCAGCTAGTGCAGTGTTGGATATATTTCAGTCCCTTTTCTTGTACAAACAAATCTTTCTTTCTCATATATACCAATCAATATAGTTAAAAAGAAATGCAATCTACCCTTCAATAATCATCTCAAAATATCTTTGATTCACACTTAGTTGAGATCAAAGCTGCAGAGACTTATGTCCAGATGTACTGAATGGGAATAGAAATGCTTCATCTTTTCTCTAGGTTATCAATGCAGCTTCAGTTTCTTGAGTGCTGGAGCCCTGTACTACCCATTTCCACAGGGATGGAGTTTATACCTTGTGAATATTTTTATTATGAGAGCTACCTCAGTTTACTCTTCCATATCCAGCATACAGGTAGCTCTCCCATTTGTCAACATTGGTTTTACTCCTAGGTGTATCCAGGAGTTCCTTGCTCATCCACACACGCCTCCTGGAAAATGTAGCAGTCACCTTTCCAAGTACATTTTTGACAATATTACACTGCTCTAATAAATTAGTCAGGGTTAGTCATCTGGAAATATCATCACCCACTACCAGGGTGAGCATAGCCCTGTGTGATTTCCATTGACAGAAAACTTTTTGGAAGGATGAGTATTCAGCAGTGTTAAAAAATGGCACCTATCCTCCAGGCAGTTTACAGACATCTCATGAACTCAAGAGGCAAAGCTGTAGTGTGCTTATTTTACAAGCTTCAGTCAGCCTTCAACTGGGTACACTTTATTTGAAATATCTCAGGAGTAAAGAATGAATAAACAATCTTTATGAAAAATTTCGTATTAAAAACAAAAAAGCCAATAATTAAAGCAATAATTCTGGGCTCTAGAGATTCAGGTTCAGTTTCTTCTTTTTTTTTTTTTTTTTTTTACTATAGAGATCCTTGACAACTTTTTTTTATTCTCCTTAGCTACAGCTCTACTCTCCAGCCACCATGGCTAACTGTGCATGGCCACCATTTCCATCTCTTTTTGAAATTCACAAACAAGGAGCTTACACACCTTCAAAGAAGCTCTTGTGCACTGCAGGTAGGTGCCAGTCAGGTTGCCTGATGCATCAGGAATCTTGAAGACACAGTGGTGTGCAGTGGAGGTAAAGTGCAGCCCCTGTGTCTATTCCTGAATCTTGTGGTGGTGTTCCACAGGGCTGTGGTTGTGAACTGCTCTGGTGCTGTGGTTGTGAACTGCTCTGGTGAACTACTTCTGCCATTAAAAACTAATAAAACCCCTAATTGTTGCATTTTTAATAGTATCAGCTATTTGTCAAGAATCTAGGCCTGAGCAGAATTTGTGAATGCAGTCTGCTCTCTAGCCTGTGTTTATATTCAGAATAAATTCAGTATTTATTCTGAAATACTAGTTGAACCTATTCTAAAATAAATACTATAAAACATTCTGAGCTGTTATACCAGCTTTGCTGTGGATGATCTTTCTGCCTCAACTTATACTGCAAAATAAGCTGGTTGTCCTTTCAAGGTGATGATCTATCCTGTTTCTTGAGTACCTCAGCTTTTTGAGGGCAGACACACACTGTTTTGTGAGTCTATTAACCTCATAATGCCTTGGAAATGATTTAAAATGTTTTTTTCTCTCTAGATAATACAAAGGATATGCTTGTGATCTATGAAGAAGAAGCAGAAGAGTGGGCTTGTATTTAAAATATCTCTTTGGACACATAGAGAATGAAGGTGGAATATTACTCTACACTCTGAAGATGTTGTCCTCCAAGTACCAGGACCTATTATCTTTATTATAAGTGTAAACTAGTGATACTATCATGTGCCCTTCTTAACTGTCTAAACTGAAAGAGAAGTGACTCTGGAGCAAGTTCTAAAACCTCCAGATGATGTGGAGATTCTGCTTTGTGGGGTGGAGAATTCAGCAATTCTTTGAGTTACTGACCTTAGATGAAGGCAGCAAAGAGATCTGCACTGATCAAGAACCTGAGGAATACCACGCTGTTATTAATGGAATTATTCAACCAGGTAATCTAGAATTTTAAGCTCCATGTGATTATTAAGAAAATTTTCTTAGGTGTATTGTTTGGAAGACAAAAAAAAAAAAAGTGATAAAACAGATTTTCTGAAGAAATTGTCACTTTTCAGCTTGGTCCAGCAGTCTTCATATGATAATGCATTTGTCATTGAAATATACTGCAACTTGTACTCTTAGTCCAGCTTTATTTTCACAGGGAAGCAACTTTGGAAAGTCTAAAAGCTACCACCAGCACCCATGAACTCATCACTCGTTTGTGGTAGTACTGAAGAGCTCACCTATGATTGTTTTTCTCTTTTCCATGAGTTTACAAGTCCTGGAAACTGTACAGGCCTTGGGTTGTACAAGCAGGACTTTGAAACAGTGAAGTATTTTGTGAGCAACTTCCACATTCAGATTTAGAGTTGGTTTAGAATTTTGTGTAAGAGCCTGCTGTCCTAACAAAAGGTGATGCACTGGGAGGGAGTGGAACACTCAAATGTTAAGAGAACTGCTCTTGCAACTGCTGGTGAGGTATTGATGTGGAGTAATGAGATGCTGGCATTTTCTGTATGTCTCTGATAAGTACAAGCAGCACAGACAGGCTGGGATCTTAAAACAGGGATTAACAGATGCAAATCTGCAGCTTGCTTCAAATATGGGGGTAGTTTCCATTGTTGTTTCCATTTCCATGTGACAGAAGAGGGAAAGAAACCTCTATAATATTACCACAAGCTTTTACAATAGCTGTCTCCTGTTTTATTTCTAGTACAGTGGCATAGATGTGACTGGAACTCTAGCAGGTACAATGTTGAATACAGAAGTAATACTTCACTTTTTGAATCCACTGCTTGGCTTGTTCTCCTGTAAGATCCTCTTCATGTTGGTGCTGAATTATGAGTAATTAGTGACAATGGAATTTTTTAGGCTGTCAGCAAGACTTGTGCTGATGAGTTGAAAGCTTCCATGTAAGTGGGAGCTTTGCCATTGTCTGAGAGTGCTTCACCTAGGTTTTGACACTGACTTGGAGTCTACAAAGAAATGAAGTTCAAGTGATAAGAACAACTAACACTGAAGAAGAAACAAAATCACTGGAAATTGTGTTCATTAATACAGTGTGATTTGTGTGTGTGTAAGCTAAAGTTTTAGGTGTAAAGATTTCTCACGTGGACACCCAAGACTGATTAAGCAGAGGTAGTTTGATAGATGGTTTTGGCCTCCTGCACTGCCAGGGGAGGCTGCACTATGAGACCACAGAGTTTTACTTCCCTTTCCTCCTTCCACAATTTATTTACATTCAGACAGTGAGTGCCACTGCTGGTGTTTCAACACAGTGAGGTCATCTGCTTATTGAGGAGCACCTCAAGTGGCAATTGAGCTTTTTTATTCAAATCTTTATGGATTGATCACAACCAGAAGAGCAGAAGGGGTGTTGTGCTGACTGAAGTGTTTTGCCCTGGCAGTGAGTCTTCAAACTATTAAGATCACCAATTTAATAGATGTTCCTGAGCTTGTGCTTCTCCATCTCCACACAGAATAATTGCTGGGATGCCTGTGCAGTGATGGGTTGTTTTTTTTAATGAGGATGTCTATCAACAAAAAACCCTGTAGTTAATGAACCTAATTTTTTCATTTGGCACATGATCCTGCTATTTCAAACCAGAACTGAAACTGAGGCAGCATCCTGGTTGTGGCAGCCTTATACAGGGTGTTGAGACTGCCATCCTGTGCTGCTTAAACTGGTTGAGTTCTTTGTTATTTCTTATTTCTGCAAAATCCAAAGAAGGCTTTATTTGTAATAAAATCAGATTTCTTAGCAGCTCATGTTTCGATCTGTCTAGGCAGGCATGGTGACCTGTACCCCTGAATTCTCAAGTATGCATCATGTCAGCTGTAAGAGGGAAAAACATACACTAATTGGATGAAAACTGCTTACACCTGGGAAAGTGAATGCACTGACATCTCAAAGTGAATTTTTAAGTAGCCTGTAGGACAAGCTCAGAAAGTTATGTTCTAGGAATTTCTTATATTAATATAAGCTTTACTGCAAGAGCATGTACTAATGTAAATTAATGTACTGTAATTTTACTGGTGTTTGGTTTTATTTTAAAAATTAATTAATGAGTTCATCCTCATTAGTCTCTTCTTTTAAGGTTGGAATTGTTCATCACCAGTTACGTCTTGTTTGTGGCACAAGAATCATCAGTCAGCATTTAGTTGCAGTTGCTACTTGTAAAGCTTACAAATTGAGATTTCAATTTAAGAAAACTATTTCAATTTAAAATTAAGGTTTAAGGTGTTTTGCAGCTAAGTCTGTAAAATGTCTGTGTGAGTGTAGTCTTACATGTCCTTTGTATAGTATATTATTGACTCACCTCAGGTTTTGAACCGTGGTTACCAGTCACAATTACTGAAAAGTTATTATTGGAAGGCACCTAGAGAAGTCTCCTGGAAATGTGTTCCCTGTATACTTTGGCATACTTGTGTTGTTACAACAAAATTGCTATTTGTAATTTCATCACAGTGTATTTCTCTGAAGTTAGTGTCAGCTTCTTGGAAATAGGATAAAAAAAGGGTCATCTCATTTTCCTGTTGAAAAAAATTGTAACGCCTATCCCTGAAAAAATGAAGTGTAGCACTTAACTTCATACTGAAAAGCATCAGCCTCAGGATAGCAAAAGAAACTTCTTTTGTGTAGGATCAGATTTTGCTCCTGGTAGGGGCTCTCTGAACTTAACTTCCATGGTTATGAGGACAGAACTTGGTCCAGAAAATGTTATTGTCTTAGAAAGCTAAATGTTAGAAAGTCAAAAAGGTACAAAGTCACCTATTCAGCTCCAGTTAGGGCCCTTGTTATACCATTGACTGGCTTTAATTATGTAAGTGCATTCTTCCTACCTTGTCCTGTCCCCATCCCTGCCAAGAATGTGTCCTCAGTAGTACACAGGATAAATTGTGGTCAGTTAGTTAGCACTTCTTTGATACTTTTGTTTTGTGTTTGAGTTTGCAGTTGCATTGTTTATGTATTGAATGCTGTTAAAACCCTGTTTCTGAGGCTTTAGTTGTTTGTACATTTGTTTTCCTAACTTTTATTTTGCCTTTTTTCCCCAGCTTGATTTCTGATGCTCTGAACTTCCCTAGAGCAAACTGAATATTCTGTGAAATAATCGAGTAGGATAGCAATGATCACTGTCATCAGAGTTGATTAGCAGTAAAAGATATTTCCAAGTGGATACCATTAAAGAATTATTCTTCTTTTTTCCTAGGTAAGGCACAAAATGAAAATCCTGGGGACTCTTTGTCTTCTGTCTACGAAGCAGTTCTTGGAGATGGTGAGTTGCATTTCCTCCAATAAAGCCAGTATTCTTCAGAAAATTAAATTTTCTTACATCTTGTCAGACATGAAAGGCAATAAACTAGCCTTGCCCCAGTACACAGCTGTGCAGAGGTCTTCTCAAACATCCACCCACACCTTCTTGTGTTCAACAGGCACCTTTCCTTTTTTCTTTATTTTCAGAGAAGAGAAAAAGGTTGACATAGAGAGCTTTCGTTTCCTGTTTCCAGCATGAGGAGTTTTGCCTGTAGTAAAGAGCTGATTTGAAATTTCAGACAGGTTACAGCTACTCACAATAATTGGCAGCCAGTGGTTGGGAGAAAATCATGCATTATTGCTTCAGCACCTGTTGACATTTGCCATTTATTGGTTTATTTATATTTATGAAAACCTGTGAAGAGTCTTAGTAGGGAAGAGAGACTGGCAAAATCTTCACTTCCTTTTTGTCAAGAGCTGCACAACATGTTTTCTATCCTCAGTGAAGCAACTTGATTTCTGGGTTTACAGTCTTGTGAAGCAGTGGGCTTAACAGCACCAGCATGCTGACTGATGGAAAAGGGCAAGGAAATTATTTTTTGGAATAATAACTGGAATGTTGCTTCTTTGCCATTGGACTGTGAGGTTACTGGCTCTGTGGATCTGTTTTGCTAGAAGGGGCAGAAGGATGCTGCAAGCTCACTGGCTTGAATTCATTTTATCTGTCAGTGAGGTATAGAGCTTAGAATTTTAACTGCTCAAATTGCATTTATGTGTATCCTTTTCAACACTCCAGTCATTCCTGCTTGCCATGCTTTGTTTTACAAGGCAAAACAAGCATGAGGATTCCTTTCAGATAAAACTGGAAGGTAAAGGGCACTAGGGGAGCTCACTGGGTGCACTTTAGACACTTAAAATATCTGCATTCTGCAGGTCTAGGCCAGCACTGACTGGAAACTGGTCCCTTTGAAATGTGTGTAATATGGAAGGGAGTATGTATGCCCACTGATTTCTCTATTAAAAAATCTTCTGTTAGTGCCTTTCTGTTAGGCACTTTTGGTGGCTTTCTTGGCATCTCAGGTATCCTGGTGAGATCTCAAGCAGAAAGCTCCTGTAATTCATCACTACAGTTTTATCCCTACAGACCTATTGTCAGTGTTTCTAAGGATGTCTCTTGGTCCTGCATTTCATATGCCACAGGTGAATAATCAGGAAGCCAGACAGGATATGACTTAGGATGAATTGTGAAAAAAATGTTTCCAAGCACACTCTCTTCTTTTTTCTCCTTAGGCTAAAGAATTAGGATGAAATTCTTCAATTTGAGGATGGTGGGACATTGGAACAGGTTGTCCAAGGAAGCTGTGGCTGCCCCATCCCTGGCAGTGTCCAAGGTTGGATGGGGCTTGGAGCAACCTGGGCTGGTGGGAGGTGTCCCTGACCATGCAGGGGTTTGGGAATAGATGAGCTTTAAGGTCCCTTCCAATCCAAACTTTTCTATTATTCTAATAAGAAGAAAATATATGCAGTGCTAAATTGTGCATATGACAAAACAGAAGTGTCAGGAGAAATTATAAACCAAGGTAGAATTTTTGTTTGAACTTTATAAATTCACAAAAGAACAGCATTTTATGAGAGGCCTTCAGTGGAGACTGACATGCTGCAAGCTGAAATGAGTTTTGAGTATACAAAAGGTATTGTACAGAAGAAACTAGAAGCTGAGAGAAGGTGGAACTGGACTGAGAGTGGAACAGATCAGAAATATAAAGCTAAATGAGAAATCTAAGCCAACAAAGGTAGAAAGTGCAGCAGGTGGATATGGACATATAAAAACCAAGCAAAACAACTTACCAAGAAAACCAAACAGTGTCTAATAAAGTAAAGATGGATGGGGAATGAGCAAGAACTAACAATCAATAAGAAGTGATTGACTAAAGTGAACTGTGCAAGGCCTTGTGGGAAAAGGTCAGACAGTACATTGGAAAATGGAAAACCAATATGATCACTGAGATCCTTTGGGGAAATAAGAGCTACAAGTAGATGTGAAAACAATTGATTTGCTAGTGAGTGATGGCAAAGATCCAGTTGTGGAATGCTAATCACCATGATACTAATTTGAGGATTCATTCCTCTAGGTGATAGTCAGCTCTTCAGCCATCCGCAGGTGTTGCTATATATTTGTTTTATTTCTGGTTTCTATATAAGAATAGTAGAGTTATTTTTAATACTAGGCTGTATTTTGACAAATTCCCTAATGGTTACTTAGGAAATTTTCTACTCTTCAGTGTCATTATTTACAATTTGTAGTAAGGTTGGAAAAACGAAGCAATCTTAGGATCTGGGAATACAACCTTGTAACCACAGAGATGAAATGTGATCTTTTTATTGTAGAATTTGCATTCATTATTTTACCTGGAAAATAGAGGTAACCTCAGATTTAAATACTCATTAAATGACACTCAGCTTCAGAAAAGGCTGTTATCCTCCTGTGAAACAGCTTTGTCTTTAGTATTTGCCACTAAGGCTTGCATCCTAGCACTAATTAACTGAACCAATTAGGGATGGGCAAGCAAGGCCCAAAAAGGTGATTTTCATGTGTAATAGCAGTCTGCCTGTTAGGTTTAATAGCAGACATCTTCTGGTCCTGCTCTCAGAGGTCTTGGCAGAGTAAATATAAATGTGCAGACTGTGTTACCTGTGTAGTTTACCAAACCAAACTGGAGAAAGGCTGGCACTTTGTAATAAAATAGGTGACATCTCTTGAGGAGAGAAAGAAAACCTATCAGAGTACCTCTGCTCTGCATAATGCTCTCTGCAATCCTATTTCAGTATAATGTGCCACTTCTGGAGTTTCAGTGTTGGATTGAAGGACAATGTCTTAAGATAAAACCCTCAGATTACTTTCATATTCAAAGCCCTAACAAAAGGGCAATAATGAGGAGCTAGAAACAAGTATAGTTTCAGAGGTATCTAAAAATACCACTCTTGGTTATTTTCCTGAGAAAGCAGTCTACCTTTTAGCCCACTATAGGTCAGTAGATGTTTAGCTATTTCAAACCTAAGGTGGGAGTAAAGCAGCCTGTCCCCTAGTGAGTCAGTCTTGCTGACACCTCACTTTTCTTTTTCCTCCTTTAATACCAAATGTTTATGGCATGAATCTTTCTGCTGTAACACCAGCTGTGGCAGCATGGCACAGGGAGGTGTGTGGTCTATCAGACCTGTCTTATGCAATTTTGAGCTGTAAGAGACCAAAACCAGCATCATAACATTTTATCCAGGCATTGATGAGAACCCTCTGCAGGTGTTGGAGCTCTGCTGTTATACTCAGACTAAGATATGGTACTCTGCAAATGAGCCTTCTGCTGCCAAATTGATAACAAAGAATGCTATAACATGCAGCATATTGCCACAGAATCACACACTGGTTTGGGTTGGAAGGGACCTTAAAGCTCATCCAGTTCCAACTCCCTGCATGGGCAGGGACACCTCCCACCAGCCCAGGTTGCTCCAAGTCCCATCCAACCTTGGACACTGCCAGGGATGGGGCAGCCACAGCTTCCCTGGGAAACCTGGGACAGGGGCTCAGCACTCTCATGGTGAAGAACTTTTTCCTAATGTCCAAAAGTCTTGTGACAGTGAACATTTGGATACTATCAGTGAGAAGTATGGAATGGTTGAAGTAGGGCAAAAGCTGAGAATGCCAGCTCCCATGTCTCCCTGGCTATACTCTCCCAATGCAGCTCTTAAAGGATCTTTCAGTTCTGTTGAACTTCCAGCCATGTCATTTTTTGAATTTTGAGGACTTTAAAGAATATTCTTCATCAAGAGAATCACTTCAAGCATGCCCAGGAAGATCAAGTTTGGCTACTCACTTAAGGGTTGATGCATGTCAAAAGTGAAACCCCTATTCAGCCTGAAATCTGAGCTTTTTGGTCTGCCTGCCAGGTGTGCTTCTCTGAAACCTAAAGTCCTCCCATCTGTCTTCTTTTATATTTGTGTAATTAAAAATGTAGCCACTTGACACCTCTGTGTCTAAGCTCGGTGAGCAATTTGTGTCAGGCCAGTTATAAGAGGCTTGAATTGTAGTGCAGAAATAGTAGGGCCAGTAGGCAGCTGCAGCTGGCCCCTTTGGAATCATACAGAAGCTGTAGGACTATTTTACCAGACAAACAAGTTTTGGAGGTCTGCTTACAGCCCTGGATGCCTCTGCTATCAGTCCTTTTGTCTTCAGTGGCAATTGGAGTCAGCAGCAAGAGGATAACCTCTTTTTTTTTGTTGTAACAGCACATGCCAGATTTCAAGCAATTTTTTTTTTGTGCTGTATAATCCTTCAATGAAAGAGAGATGAGATCTGTGTAGTGACACCACAGAGATATGGGAGGAAACTGCCAAAATGTGGTAGAACTCCAGTAACTCCTAAGTGACTGGACTCTTTAATAAAACATTATGCTTTAAAAACTGAGGGGCTGGTGGTGCACACAGAGGACCAGACTTCAGTTCTCCCTGGAGAAGAGGCAGGATGCAGAATGGAAACACTGGAAATACCAGGCTTGGGGCTTCCATCACCAGTCAGTTCTGCTCTCCAGATCACCTCAGGCAAGTAATTGTTTCTAAACCAAACTGTACACAATAGAAGAAACCTTAGGACAGTCTTAGTGTGTGTCTAAAGCTCAGCAGAGTTGTCATATGGTGCTGAAAATCATAAATTTTAATGGAGTAAATAATATGAATTGATACAGAGTTAAAGAGTAACTTGGTCCTAAAAAAGCCTCTGATCTAAATGTCTGCATCCTAACCAAAGCAGCAGTTGCTGAGTTTCAATCAAATCTTTCTTCCAAGCCACACACCAGTTAGGAAATAGTTGTCATAGCTTTAGATTGCCTCTGAATATACTGTTAAATGTACAATTTGCATGAAATTTTAGGTATATATATGATTTCTTACAGATTATTGACAAATTCATGGTGCTGAAAACTGCAGCACCTTCAGTTGCTAAGGTGACATAAACACCAACTCCAAATATTCAGAAAAGAGCAAACTATTCTTCATAGCTTTTAAGGGACTGTCAGTTTCATGCTGATTTGTACAAACATTTGTTTGCCATAAATCAAGTAATAGAAACATTTGGGAGATATTGGCAAAATAGGGGAACTTGCAGAAAGCTGTGGTTTTTGACAGAAGAATTCAACCATGCAAGAGAAACCAGGACTGAGAATGCTTTTGAGATAAACAAAAGATAACTGTTAATTTATTTGCAAAAGGTAGATGACTCAGCTTGGAGAGAAACATTGCTTAAAGCTCATTCAGTAATGAATATGTTTACCTTGCTCTGAAGTTTATACGTGATGGAAAACAAAAGAGATTTAAGATCAGATGTGTATATGGTTAAGTATGTGTGTAACAATTTTCTGTGATTTTTAGCAACCTTTCCATTCCTAAGCCCTTTCTCACCATCAGTAAAAGAATTCAGCAGAGCAGAAAAGTGGTTTTGTTTTGAAATCAGATCTGAGATAGGGCTTATGGGAAAAATGAATAAATCTAATGTTCATGTAAAACAGGTTTATTGAAATAAGCCCAGCAAGGCTGATGTTTTCTGCCTCCATGTTTCTCACATCCTTTCTCAGTTCACTTACAGAGCAGTTTATGCAGTTAGAGGCTGCGTTTCAATCCCACTCCACTCAATTCTTTTCTGGGTTCATACAGTGTTTGCAATACCCACATGTTAAGAGGATTAACTTTAAACATCTATGCTAAACTTATGGTGGATTGCAGGAAGAAAATGATGTGCCTAGGTCTTTTTTCCTGGTGTTTGCAAGTTACAGGATCATTGAGGCTGGAAAAGACCTCTGAGATGCTCAAGTCCAACCTGTGACCTAACCCCACCACATGGGCCAGGCCATGGCACCAAGTGCCACATCAGCCTTCCCTTAAACACCTCCAGGGATGGTGACTCCACCACTTCCCTGAGCAGGCCATCCCAATGCCTGATCACCTTCTCCATGAGGAAGTGCTTCCTGATACCCAACCTAAACCTCCCCTGGTGCAGCTTCAGGCCATGCCCTCTCCTCCTGTCACTCATTGCCTGGGAGCAGAGCCCAACACCCCCTGACTACAACCTCCCTGCAGGGAGTTACAGAGAGTGATGAGGTCCCCCTGAGTCTCCTCTTCTCCAGGCTGAACACCCCCAGCTCCCTCAGCCTCTCCTGACAAGACTTTCCCCCTGGTTCCTTCACATCCTCATTGCTCGTTGGACCCACTCCAGAACCTCAATGTCCTTCTTGAAGTGATGGGCCCAGAACCATACACACAACTCAAGGTGTGGCCTCACCAGTGCTGAGTCCAAGGGGAGAAGGACATCCCTGGTCCTGCTGGCCACACCATTCCTGGTACAAGCCAGGATGCCACCTGGGCACACTGCTGGCTCCTGTTCAGCTGGTTGTCAACCAATACTCCCACGGTTACTTTTCTCATGTCTTGACTCTGCTTTCATCCATATTTCTTCAGAGCACTTGCATGTTTGACTTGAAGCTTTTTAATTGCAAGGAAGTTACTTACAGATGACCACCTTTTTAATTACACCTTACAGAACCCCCTGGGACCACCACTTATCTCCTGTTGTGCTGGGGGGTGGTCCTACTGCATTAGATGGAATGGCTCCTGCACTTCAGTGATGTGCTGGATTTAGCCTGAGTATTTCTTCTTGTAAACCTCCTTGTAGTAATTTTTGACACTGCAACACCCTGTCTTGTCTTTCACATGGCAGGCTGGCAATGTGCTTGGTTACCTTTCCATTCCTTGTCACCTGCCTGACTTCATTTGTCATTTTTTCCCTCAAACGTTGTTTGCCCTGTGTGTAAATTAGGAGCTTTTTTGTAATGCAGTTTGAGTTCTTCATCTAATATTGCTTTAACAAGACTTGAGGAGGAAATGAAATCTGCAAATTAGCAGGCATTTTGCTTTTGTAAAAGCAACAAAATTTTGGCTGAAATTCATTCCATGGGTAGCCTTAGAAAACACATACATTTTTCATAAGATTGTTTTCTGCTATTTTTAATACCCTAAATCTGTCACATACATTGTTGACTCAAAACATGCATCAAATACCAAGCAGTCAGACAGAAACAATTTATAATCCTCATGTAGACTGCAGCAGGTTAGTATTGGAAAGATTGTTTTTGAAAAGTTAGAATTTGGGAGTGCAGGGGGGTTGGCATGAACATTGTTCAGAAGCCATGGTGATGCATTAATTGTGGAATCCACAAGAGACAAGAGAGGCTTAATTTAAAATTTCTCAGTTTATGCAAAGGAATGCAATTTCAAACTGAGACCAGGAGTTCAGTTAAATATATTAAATTGAAAGCACTGATTCATTCCAAAAGGTTTTGTATAAAATATACTGGATTTGTGTATTGAAGTTACATGAATTGAGAGAAGATTGAAGTAAAATAGAAAATGTCAGCAGTGTGCCCAATGCATTGAATAACTGCTACAGTAAAAGTGTGAATTCTTTTTTATTTAAATATGCACTTAAATTTAAGATCAGTCCTTTCAATGTGATCAAAAGCTGTAGGTACTTGCCAATGAAAATGGAAATGGAGTATTACCCTCTGCACCACATGGTATTCCCAGCAGGACTGCCCTGAATCCTCAAGGGAAGTTTGGCTTAATTTTTTTTTTTTCTTTTTAGTTTCTAGCTCATGGTACTGTCTAAGCATCATTAAATATAGTTATTTTATTATCATAGGATGGTTTGGGTTGCAAGGAACCTTAAAAATCATAAAGTTCCAGCCCACCTGCCACAGGCAGGAACACTTTCCAGGTTGCTTGAAGCCTCCACCCCACGTGGTCTTGAACCTGATCTCCTTATACTTCAGTCCTACAGGAAAGAGTCTGGTTTTACTCATTTATTATTTGAATCATTACTGCTAAATTTTAAGAACCCCTGGATAGGTCACCCTTACATAAAACATTAAAAGAACACATTTGACAAGCAAAAAATACCCTTTCATAAATTCTCTTTCTTAGATATTCCAGGACTTTAATGATGTTCCTTTTATGTTTCTTCTAAACTAATCTTCACCTAAATTTTTGTAGGGCTGTGCAGTCCAAATACTGACTGAAGTCCTGATACTGTAGTTATATATGTGTCTGGGCATAATAAAAATATTAAATTGTAATGAATGTATCCACACAATCCTTTAAGAATGGTCACTGAAAGAAAGGTGGCATCTGAGAATCCAGTGCCCAGCAGATGAGTTATTCTGCCACAGTTTTGGCATAGAATTGCTTTGGTTGGAAAAGACCTTGAAGATTGTCAAGTCCAACCATTAACCTGTCACTAAAACCTGATAATAAAATGTTTTTTATCTTTCCAAGACTCCTTTGCCTAAAGAGGCAGAAAAAGTTTCAGTAGCATGGACCTCATAGAGTTGTCTTCTGAAGCCAATTCTGTGTCCTTAAGATTTTATGTGACTTAAAACATAATATTCCCAAAGTCCATGCTGTAGGCATGCAGTATCCTGTTTTCCATAAAAAGGGGTTCAGGCCTTTCTTTTTCTGAAGGGAGGTGCTAAATAAAACAGTTTTCAGAGAAATAAACAGAGAAATCACTGTACTCACTTTTTGAGCTGGCTTTGTTAAACTCCATTGAGCTGTGGGTGGATTCTCATTGACAACCAAAATAGGCTTTGCTCAGTGTAGCCTATTTAACTTTCAAAACAAATTAAAGCAAATGGAATTAAAACTACTTCAGTTACAAATCTCTACCTACGGTATAGTTTAATTTTACCAATCTACACTGAATCCACAGCTTAAATTCAGAATTAATTTGGATTAAAGGCATGAGGGTATAAACAGGATTAGGCAGTTTTGCCAGCTGGTGATGAATACTGAACCCACCTATCTTCAGATGGTCAAAGAATCTTTAGCTTCTTCAGCAAAACATGGACAAATTATAGTTCTTTTTTTTTTTTTCTTTTGTGAGTTTTCTGACCTCTTTGAAATCCCATCTCTGGGAGGAAAAAAAAAAACTTAATCTGATACAGTATACCCAGGTTTCTGTACCACATTCCCTGGCACAACTTCACTTGGTAGGCAACTTATTTTAGAGGTGGCTCATTAAAATATGTCTTCTCAAGCAAGGTGTGGTTGGTAAGATGAGGGGGTGTTCTGTGTCAGACAGACTGGTACATATGGAGAAAATAAAGGCAAGCAACCTGGTTGTAAATTACCAGTTCTGTGCCTCTGAGAACTGTGGTTTGAGTACCTCAGTCACTTGGGCATTTTTTGAAGACTCAAACTGCCTTTGGTACTTGTTGAGCAAAGCCAAATTGCTTCTGTTCTGTATCCTGCCCATCACTAACTTATATTAACAATCTTCATGCATTTAAGAGGAAAAAAAATGTGCCTGAGAAGTTGTGTTCTTGAATGTAACTGACTGACAGCATTCCATAATTTCCAGTAACACAAGATACTGTTGGTCTCTCTTAGGATATTTTCTCACCAGCCAATGTTTTTTTAACTCTGAGCTGCTTGGAATGGTGTCATTACTCTTAACTAGGTGACTGCAATCTGCTGGGTAATCCTGTGTGATGAAGAGCTGCTGCAGCCCTTTGAGATGAGTGGCAAGAGCATTTTGTACAAGGTAATTACTGGAGAGAAGTAGTAATGATACAGCTGAGAAGGAGCAGTGTGAGGAATAAATACTTCTTCTAAAACACAGGCTTAGTCACAGCTTGGCAGATGCTGTTGTCAGGTTTTTTATATTTCCTCATTTAAAATTCTGTGATTTGGTCAAGGGTTTACTCTGGTTTTTGGTTTTTCACCAGTACAGCAAAACAGAAAAGAAACTGATTGCAGGCTATCTATATGTCTGCTATTTCCAAACCCAGAATATCCTATACAA
Organism: Heliangelus exortis; assembly: GCF_036169615.1. NCBI lineage: Eukaryota > Metazoa > Chordata > Aves > Apodiformes > Trochilidae > Heliangelus > Heliangelus exortis. The sequence continues at coordinate 1,756,755 of NC_092425.1, forward strand.
AAAATGTGTGCCTTTAGTCCATTGTTTTGTCCATGAAGGAGAGCAAAGTCTGTGCAGGCTGTGTCAAGGAAATCTGTCTATAACTGTGATAGTTACCTGGTCCCAGGTGTCACTGCACTCACATAAGCCCTTCCTGTAGAAATGTGGCTTGTCCTTATTGCATAAGGAGAAAACAAGAGTGGTAAAAATCCCAGTTTATCTGGTGTGTGATGGTTGGTTCTTCTGACACTACAGAACTGCCTGATCTCTGTGTTTGTCAGGGTGACTGTCAAGGTTTAACACTGGCCCGGCAATTAAACCGATAACAGACGCTCTCTATTAATCTCTCTCTCCTCTCTTATAAGAAAGGAGAGAGAATAAGGGAGAGAGACTGATGGGTTGGAAACTAAACTACACAACTTTAATGAAACAGTAATGATAAATAGGAAAAATTAATAAATATATACAAATATACAAGAAAATGGATACCACATTCCTCCTCCCTTTTCCCCAAAAGCTCTCACGTCACCACCGAGGCTGCAGGGCAGCCCTGGGAAAGTCCAGGCTGGACTCCTGGAGTCAGCAGCAGTTGGGAACTGGAGGCAGGAACACACAGATATGGGCTGGCACGGATCAGGAGCACAGGCAGGCAAATGGACGGGATCCTTCCAGGATGCTGGGTGAAGGAAGGGAGGCAGGAAAAGCAGGAAGGGCAGGCAGCTGGAAGCTGGAAGCAGGAAATCTGGCTTGGCCCTCGTGATCCCTCAAATTTATACTGAGGATGACGTATATGGGATGGAATACTCTGTTTGGTCAATTCTGGCATCTATCTTGTCCGTTCCTCCCCAAAGGAGGGATGCAGGTGGGACCTCTTTATGTTTTCCTCAGAGCTGAGCAGTGTCCTTGGCTCTGCACACCAGTCTCTAGCAGTAACTCTAAACATCAAGTGTTATCAGTCCTAGAAACACACACTGTCTGAGAAACTTGCTGTTAATTTCAGCAAGTGCAACTACTTACAAGAGACTTAGCTAAAAGCAAAAGTACAAGACAGAAAATCACCTTTATCCTGGCCCAAACCAGGACAGTGACTTTGCTCTAAAAGCTGTTTCCCTTTTGACCTCAGTAAGACAAAGCAGATGAGCAGAGCCTGTTTGCACAGGTAAAGGCTGCAGCATCAGGACTTGAGAGGCAAATTCTTTATCATTTACATGTGAATTTACACTCCTTTCAGGAGCTTTGCTTGGCTTTCATGCTCTGCCCTTCATGTGACTTCCAGGTGCCATTTGAGCTTCTGAAGTGTTGGAAACCACACTGTGGGTTGTTGAGCTGGGGTTATTAACAATGTCCTCATTCCACATTATTTATTTCAGGTCACCAGACCAGCTCTGACATTAACTTGTCAGATGTCAGGGGAGCATCAAAAACAACAGACCTCAAATTTTAAACTGAGGTACTTTCTGAACCATCAGAAACTACCAAGCAGTCAATATTGGTGCTTCCAGGAAGAATATCATGTGAGGTAAGGTTTTTGGATGATAAAATCTTTGGGATAACAAAGTTGTTCTTCTCTACCTGATGCAATCTTGTTCATACTATGACAGTTCTGAAAACAAATAGCAGATAAGGAACCAAAATCAGAGTTCATTAAGACTACAGTGGGATTTGTTTTGCCTTTGTGTCACATCCATACCACAGTCAAAAGATTTGCAACTAAAATGGTTTGAGAGACCCTTTAAAGTATTTTATTTATTAGAATTATTTGGCAGCTTGGGTTGAGATGTTACTGTCATGAAGACATTAAACTTTAGGAGTAAGAGTTTAAGCAAATCTAAAGTATTAGATTCTTTTTACTCTTCTAGACTGTAAGGTAGAATGGTCTTTAAAAATGTAACAGTTCACCTACATATTCACTTAAAATACTGTTTTACAATATTGTTATGTAGGCTGAAATTTAAAATACTGCATTAATTGTGTCACTTTTATCAGTAAAATACTAAAGGATAACACTGAGATGACATCATTTTTGGTACTATGATTTTTTTGTATGAAGCTGTTGATAAAGGAACTTTCCTTCCACCTTACATTTTCACTTGCATTTTACACTCGCAGTATAATTTTCTGAAGGACTATGGGAACATATTTTAATTTTATTGAACCCTAGTGAAATATTCATTTTGTTGAAAGATGAAATAGATGATGAAACTTTAGAAATTGAATTTGTAGCAGACAATCAACAAATTAGGACATGGCCATTGTCTTGGAACAAGAAGGTCAAGTACATGAAAGCTCTGGGTGAGAAAAACATTCTTTACCTTTAAGTAAACAGAAAATTTTGGACTCACTCCATTTCTGGTAAGTGGTTTCACTTTCCTCTGTTTCATAGTTTTTTCCTGTGCATGGGTTTAGCACACAGGGTATTTATTATTAATGCAGAGCAGCAAAGCCTTGTGATTTATGGGAAACTGAGGCCTATTGGTTTGGTTTTGTGTGGATAAATGGCAGGTGGAAGTCCTAAAATGTCACTGATTACTCACAGATTAGCATTCTTCAAAATCATTGCCATAAAATGTAAAGCTAATGTTCTTTTCTTATTATGAAAATTATTCTACTATGAAAATCTTTCACTTCCCTTTTAATGCAGCAAATGTGGTTATACTGCTCTCTGTAATTCTTACTGATACTTTTTGTCCAAGCCATCATTTTTTCTGTGTCACTCAGTTCTGCTGGTTTCATGTTATTCTGTTCCTGGGCTCCATCCATAACGAGTTGCCCACAGCTTCAAATAGCTACCAACCTTCTCTTAGGAGATGTGTGTGGATTTAAAGGCCAAACCTATCCCCACTTTTTGAACAGTGGCTTCCTGGAGACACATTTGGGTAATTCCATGGCCTGATTTTCATCCTAAGCACTGCCCTGACACCACATGTGGCCTCATAGCTCTTTATCACTGTGATGGTGCAGAGTTTGTTTTGAGACATTTGGTTAGGATGAAGGATATAAAATATGGATGGTAAATAAAATATTATGAAAAAAATTGGTAGAGAGTTGCAGCCCAAGTTTAATTTTGTTTCTTACATCGTTTGTATTTAATTCTTCTCTCTGTAGGCTTTTTTCTGTTTCAAAATCTGTAGAAGTTGGAAGTTTGGGAGTACCTTTTTTAATAAAGGCCCAGGTTTTAGTGACGTTATAAGAAATTTACAAAAACCCAGAGCAAATATTTGGGGCAGTTTCCACTTAAGTGATTTAAGATGTTCTGTTGATTCAGTTTCTTTGGCCCTATTACTCCTCTCAGTTTTCAGACTTGCCCATTTTTATCTCTCTTTTGTGGGCAGTTAGAATTTGAAGGAAACTGTGGTAGAGCTGGTATGGAGCAGCAGAATTCCTGCCACAACAAATACTAATGAATTGGACAGGGTGCTCATAAAGAGGACTCGTGCTGCACACCCAGAGCAAATCAGACTTCACCCACAGACTGTACAAATGCCTCTTTGCTTTTACTAGGTAAACAAGTAGAATGGAAGTAATTAGACTGCAATTTCTCTAGCCTCGTTAAAAAACAATTTTTAAAACCCTGTCTGCAATTAAGGAAAATGTTTCAAAAGATGAATAGCAGTTGCACTATTTGTAATAAATGAACTTTTCCTTATTTTGTAGGCATCAGAGAGCTTATTGCAGGTGATCAGCCTATCAAAGGGAAGCTGGAAATTTGAAGCATGCTTTTTTAATCTCCTTGCTAATGTGACACAAAACAATAGCTTTGTTTTCTACAGATGCACAGATATGTATTTCTGTGATAATCTATTGTATTGAATACAAATTTCTCTTTGTCAGCTTCTTTAATGTTAGACTGATAGACCTGGATAAAAAACTGACTACACTGAATCATCTGTGAGATGCAAATCCAGTTCATCAGCTCTGTGTGTTTTCTGTGATATTTTCCTCTTCTTTTACTCATTCCCTGAGACCTTGTCTTGGACTGTAAAATATTTTCAGCTACTGTTCTGATTTTTGTTCCCTAAGATGTTCCTGCTGGCCTTGTGTTTGTACATGTCTACTGTGGGGGAGTCCTTAAGACTACAGCACAGACCAAGTAATGCACTGTACTAGAGGAGATTGAGCACATTTTTAAGAAAGTGGCTGATCCAATAGCTTTCACTTGCCAGGTAAGTTGACTCCTGCATTTTTAATAAAAAAAAATAGAATCCAAATGCCAGTCTGAGCTACGAGATAATAACCTGTGCTGTAAAGAGTTCTTTTAATTACCCAGTAATGAGTAGCAGCTCAGTAACAGGATTACAGGGGCCTGTCTTTGAGATGTCTGGATGTAAGCAAGCCAAGCAAGTGAAAACAACTTTTCTCCCTTTTTTAATTTTTGTTTAGAGAGTGGTAGAAGCACCATTTAGTTGTATATGCCCAAAGAAAGTGAATTACAGAGGATGAAAATAATAGCAGCACCCATGTCCCTCTCCATTGAAAGTGTTCATTTTAATATTTTCTAAAACAAGTAGAAACAATCTCCAATCATGTTATTTGGAGGATTATTATTCATTCACCAAAAATAGGATTTTTCTGGCCTAGCTTGTATAAAAAGACAGCAGGTTGTATCCTTTTCCAGCTGCTGAATTCATGCATGGCGTTTGGTAGTTGCCATGCAGATTTTTTCCATATATTTAGAAGAATTCAGATTTTGAGCTGGGTTTCAAAGCAGCACAGCAGCCTGCAGTACTCTGCAGCACGTCCTTTGCCAATGGCACATACAAAATAATAAGAAGGCATCTATTAGGAAAGGACAGAATCCTAAGTATCATTTGTTGAATGGTGGGTAGCTCAAGCAGACTTGTCATGATGTCTATATTGTAATTGCAAAACCAGAACAAAAATAATAGTCTGTGTTTTGGTGCAGACAGTCTCATTTTCCTGTGACAAATCTACCTTATCTACCACCTAAGGCATTTCACTCATAACAAAAGGATTAATAAGAAATGATGTATTGCATTATTAGTGTTCTATTAAGGATGGGGGTAGAGTCCTTCCAAATATGTCACTTTTGTTATAAGAAAACAGGCTGTTGCACAAGAAAATTAGTGCAGCTCATGTACAAGTGTCTTCTTAAAATCTTTATGGTATCCATTAATCTTTAACCTGTAGTTTGAATGACATTGAAGCAAGCTTCTAACAGGTTTAATTTAAAATTTTATGCATAAGAAGTGTAGTATAATGATTACAAAAATATATCATAGAATGGTTTGGATTGGAAGGGACCTTAAAGCTCACCCAGTTCCAACCCCCTGCATGGGCAGGGACACCTCCCACCAGCCCAGGTTGCTCCAAGCCCCATCCAACCTTGGACACTGCCAGGGATGGGGCTTTCACCACCTCCCTGGGCATCCTGTGCCAGGGGCTCAGCACCCTCATGGTGAGGAAATTCTTCCTAACATCCAGTCTACATCTCCCCTCCTCTAGTTTGAATCCATTCCCCCATGTCCTATCCCTGACATCCTAAAAAGTCCCTCCCCAGCTTTCCTGTAGCCCCTTCAGATCCTGGAAGGCCACACTGAGGTCTCCTCAGAGACTTCTCCTCTCCAGACTGAACAACCCCAACTCTCTCTCAGTGTCCTCACAGCAGAGCTGCTCCAGCCCTCTGAGCATCCTCCTGGCCCTTCCCTGGACACACTCCAGCACATCCATGGCTTTCTTGTAACAGGGAATCCAGAACTGGACACAGAGCTCCAGGTGGGGTCTGACAAGAGTGGAGCAGAGGGGAAGAATCCCCTTCCTCCCTCCCTCTGCTGGCCACGCTTCTCCTGATTCAGCCCAGGATACTGTTGGCTTTCTGGGCTGCAAGTGCACAGTGAGAGCTCAGGTTGAGCTTCTCATCCACCAGCACCCCCAAGTCCTTTTCCTCAGGGCTGCTGTCAACCAGTCCCTGCTGTAACAGATAATCACCATGAGAACCTAGATACCTAAAACACACCAGGTATTTCCACTGGACAATTACTTGTGTTATTCAGGAGTCTGACCCTTCATTTAACCTCCATGACTAATATTTAGAGAGGCACAAGCAACTCAAATTATATTCAAATGCAAAAATTAATCTGTGCAGAGCAATAATACACACCAGGAAATACAGCTGTGGTGTTAGGATTGTTGGGAATGTTTGACAATTTCCTCACCTATACCCATCTGGTTAATAAGCAAGGGTTATAAGGAGGCACTTTTCTCTTCATTTTATTGGTTTGGCAGTTTAAAATTAATGCTAGGAAGAATTTTCTCATCAGGTAAGCTTTACAATCCCCACACTGCCATGGCTCTCTGTGGGAAGTGTGCTACTGGTGGTTCCTCTGTAAGTGTGCAAATGTGTTGGGAGATTTGTCATCATATTTAATGGTACCTGCTGGGCCACAGAGTGATGTCCATGAATTAGCTAGGTAGCTAAATTTCCACAAAATTTTTTAATGCCTTAAGCTCCCATGTAAACCTGATTTAATGGCAGTAAGATACATTGTAAAGACACAATTTGCATAACATGATTTAGTTTAATCTTTAAAAATCTGTTCACGCAAGGAAAAAATAAACCAGACTTGATTCTAATTAGAATTTCCATCAAGTTGCAGGTGTAGTAGTAACTTTTATTTAATCCTGATAATTAAAACCTTTGAGACTATCAGCTTCTGTGGTTTATCTGTTCAGATAACCATCAAACACAACAGGAAACAAAATTAAAATAAAATAGAAAAATCTTGCAGGCATTATTGATCAAAGCAGTACCACTCTGTGGTTCAAAGAAAAGTTCAAGATTTTCAAAAATGCTTGCAGTCATCTGAGAAGCTGCTCCTTAATTAAGCCACTGATGAAAGGACATGGATACAGAAATGCATCCCAAAGACACCCTGTTTTGGCAGAACACTGTGATCTTCATTAAGATTATTGTCCCTTTCTCCACTTTGTGACCCAATAAATCTTAGCAGATGAACAAAACCCAACACATAGGGTTACAGCTACCCACTGGTTTTCCTGATAAGCAGGAGCAGGTTTTATATCTAGTGGGAGACCAACAAACTATGGTGTCACTGCACTTATGAAGTCCTCTTCTTAGAGAGAAATTAAACATAAAAATTAGTCAAAACTGATTCTAAGATTTTTACACATCATATTTTTAGAGGAAATTCTTTACCACGGCTGATAGATTGTAATTGTGTTCCAAATTTGTCTGAATTTAAAAAGCATTTACCAACATTAGCAAGACATTTTAAACAACCAAATAAATATTTATAATGCAAGAAAATTTATAGAGTTTCTTTGCATGTGTGTTGAAAGAAAAAATCTTGAAATTCTACAATAAAGTAGGAAGAGTTGGGAATGAAAAGAAGCATGAAAGTAAACTACAGCCTTTTCTATGAAAACTTGTAATAGCTGTATGATTTATGTGGTGATGGTGTGCATGTACCTTTACCTGATCCCCAGAGATACTCCTTTGAAACTCTTTTAATACTTCAGTTTTCTGTGCCAGGTCAGCAACTGTTTTAAAATATTTCTTTCTTTTTCCCCTTAGCATGAAATCTCTCCAAAATAGTTAAGTGATTTTTAAGCCTAGTCCATCCTCTTTGGCAGAACTAATGTAGATATTGAAGTGCATATAAAGCAGGGTCTGAAATGTAACAAGTACAGAAGAAGTTCATCTCTATGTAAATGTAACCTTGTTTGTACTGCTAAAGCCAGTGAGAAATGTAAATTTACTGGCTGTGCATGCTGTCTCTCAGTGGCACACATTTGCAGGGCTTCCCTAGCAGTCCATAAAGAATATAAATCCTCTCATTCACAAAAGCAGCAAAACTTGGTCTTTTCCATTTCCAAGGATGGTTTTGGGAGCCCAGGTGTGATGGTCACCACTTGGGCTTTTCAGCTGTACCCAGCTGTGTCCTGTTGCTCTGAAAAGGGGCTGGAGGGAACTGATAGTGCCTACACCTGTGATGGTTCTGATCAAGGTCCAGCTGCTGGTGATGAGCTTTAAAGCAAGCAGAAGGAGCAAGATAGAAGGGGGAGCAGAGAGCAGCTCTCTGTGCTTGGTCACCACTTGGGCTTTTCAGCTGTACCCAGCTGTATCCTGTTGCTCTGAAAAGGGGCTGGAGGGAACTGATAGTGCCTACACCTGTGATGGTTCTGATCAAGGTCCAGCTGCTGGTGATGAGCTTTAAAGCAAGCAGAAGAAGCAAGATAGAAGGGGGAGCAGAGAGCAGCTCTCTGTGCTGCAGAGAGGGTGCAAGGAGCTGCTCCCTAACTTCATTTTGAGAAGCTCCTGGAAAGAAGACTTTGCCTACAAGGGCACATGGAGAAAATAGTGCTTCTGCTTCTTCCTGCCATGGATTAAATCTTTATTCAGGTAAATTATTGGCTTTCTCAAACCCCTTATGGCTCAGTGTTTCTTGTAGTGTGCTTAACTTTAAATACAGCTCTAACTTCATTGGCTTTGGTGAAGCTCCAGCTTTGGGTGAAGTGGTGAGCTTTAGGGGAATGTGTTAGTAGGATTCCTGGGCTAAAGAGACCTGTGCAGGGCATGTTCAAATACATAAATGTGGCATACATAGTCTGGAGCAGAATGGGCAGGAAAAGTGTCTAAACTGACTTCTTTCTTGGGAGGGTGGCCTTTATGCTGGTGTAGAGTTAGGTAGTGCAAAGTGGCCCTATTGCTAGTTCTCTTTCACTTATTTTTACTAATTTCTTAGTGTAAATACTGGAACAGGCCCTCCTGGGTGTTAGATAAAAGATATTAACAGACTTTTCTCTTTTCTTTTTCTTATTTTTTTTTAAATAGCTAAAGTAGATTTTCCTACTATTTATTATAAAGTAGCAGAACAAAGCAACTCATTATGGTTGAGCCTTCAGATTTTAGACCCCTAGAGTAAGAAAAAAATCAAGGTGGAAGCAAATTGCACTGTTAACTCTGTGTAAAAAGTGTATTGTCCCAGCTGTGGGAACCATAGAAATATATAGGCTAGTGATCAGAAAGCAGGCCTGTTAAAACATGAGAAATTGAGCTCTAATTTCATCAGTTTCCTTTGGGAGATCCATACATTCTAACTTCTGTCTCAGCAGCTTGTAAAAACTGAGCTGGCCTGGTGTGGTTGAGCCATGCAACTGTTTATAGCCTTGAGAACTTTGCTGTGAGTACCTGCAGATGTGCAAGCTTCTCATTTCAGGAGAAGGAAGGGTCCCTGCCTCAGCTCACAGTAAAAAGCAGAGGAGCTTTGTAGGCAAGATTACCCCAAGAGCTTGCTGAAAAGAGGCTGTGGGGTGTTTGTTTGACTTTGAGATACAGGAGAGTATGAAACTGCTTGTTTCAGGAGAGATGGTTAAGCAGGAAGCATTGGGTTGGTTTGTGTTAGTTTTATTTTGGACAGAGAGGGACAGGCAGGTAGCAAAATGTGTAAGAGGTGTCCCTGCAATGTAAATGGAAAGTACAAATATTACTTCAGGTTTAGTTTATCCAGAAGCCCACCTAGGTGTTTGTTCTTCATACAGTGGGATTTCTGCTGTACAGTTACTTCAGTGAATATTGGTGCTTTTGAGCCTCTTTGATCATGGCACAGTAACTGCATAAACACTTATCTGAGTCCCTGTGTTACTACTTATTTTTGTTCTACTATGGATTAACTCTACAGGTAGTAATATATATAAGAAAACCTACTTGGAATAAGAGAGAATGGTATGGTTTCCTAACTGAATTTCAATATTCCTGCTACTGACTTTTAGATATAAAAATATAATGTGGTTATTCATGTTAAAAGGTTTGGGTTTTCTATAGATACTTGGAAGTTTTGCATATCCTTTCTCAATTCATTCTCTAAGGCTGGTACTTGGGTCAGATCTTTGTTCTAGGTCAAGTCTTAAAGACTATTTTTCTAGGAGGAGTCATCTTTTTTTTAATGCTTCTTACTTTGGTTATTGAGGACTAAATTATTGTCTTGGTCAATTGTTTGGTAAATTATTATTACTCCTGGCTGGAGTAAACCTGCTCCTCCTGGGCATTTCTCTGGAGTGTCTGACCTCCTGTTGGTGCTTGGAGTAGCACCATACTTTTCCTGTCCTTATCCTTCATCCAGGAGTTCTTAGTCACAGCTGAACTTCATAACACCTGATTCTCTGCAATCAGATCATGTTACCATGATCCTTCTGTGCTAGAATATCTTTCTGTAGCTTTCAGAATCTGCTGCTCATACTAAAAGTAAGTTTGTAATAATGCTGTTTCCAACAAGCACCCTCAGGATAAAGTTAAAAATATATGTGCAACAAAATCTCAGGAACTCGATAAAGAGAGAGTCTGATTAGGCCTGGTATAAAATGCTGAGTTCATAAAGCTTTAAATATGTGATTTTCCTCCAAAATCTGCCCAAGGGTAGGTGCACTCCTTGGAGGTTAGGTGCTTCTAAAGTAAAGATGCACTCCTTTCAACATTAAACACTAAAAAAAAAAAAAAAAAAAGATTTTTAAACCTTATCCTTTGGAGACTGTTTCATGAGTCCAGTCAATGGCATTACTACAGGAAGTCAATCTTGCAGCATGAGGCATAGATAAGAGAAAGCTCTCTCTGTATGGTTTTACCTTTATGCTTTCTTTTAACTTATAGCTAGAAGGCTACAGCTGATAAATTGCTGCACTTGAGAATTCTCAGTAAGAATGCAAATTGAACAAAATAATGAAGAACTCATGATTAATTTTATTGGGTAACAAATCGTATGGTTTGACTTTTCACAAAGTGTAGAGCTGTGAGATTAAAAACTTAAAAGTGTAAAACTAAATACCAAATCTAATGGGGGAAAAGCATGTAATGTAATTAAAGACTAATGCAATGTGATGCTTGCCTATATTAATGGTGGTTTAGATAAAGATATCAACAGATATCTTTATGTAATTTTTCAAGATCCACTCCCCTTCTCAAAATGGCTGCTTAACAATTTTTAGTATGCTGAATACACCTTAAAAACCTGTTTCTTTTTCCACTGTACATTCATCAAACTCACTGTGATCATCTCAAGGGCCTCACAACAACTTCTCCCTGGTGTCACAACTTGAGGGCACCAAGCTTCCCTTTCATGGGCAGAGGAAATTAAATCTGTCCATCTGAGCCACTTAAAAAAAGCCTTTGCATGGTCCTTCTCTAATGGGCACCTAATCCTGCACAGCAGTGAAAAGAGATGTGGAGGTCCTGCCTTTCTGAGACTAAGGATGAAGGTGATGTGAGGTCAGTGTCTGCAACTTGAGGGCTTTCTTGGTTTTTCTACATTTTATCATTATGCCATCATATATTAATACCTGGAAAAGATGCACTTATCTGGCATTTAGTAGATGGAGGGGCAAGGTAATAAGTCAGGAGGTTCCTAATTTGAAGTTATGATTTACATAACTAAGGAAAAATACAGGGCACTTTTGCCTTTCTTGAACCTGCAGGCACTCCTGCAGCCCAAAAACTCTTGTGATAATTGAGATGTAATCTCAAAGCCCAGCACCAATAGGCAAAGCCACATAACTGCTTTCTCCACAGATTTCTGGTGGTTTTGTGGCTCCCTTCCTTCACACCATGTGGTATGTATGAACCATCTGTGGGTGTAGCTGGTACAGTTTGATGTCTGGAATTGTTCATGGCTGACTGTACATGCTTACAACAGCAGCTGTAAGCCTTTTCCTCCTGCATTGTTCACTGCTGAATCCCTGATGCTGCAGCTGCAACCAGAACAATCTCATGCCAAGCATTAATTCCTTGAGGGGAAAGGAAAAGCATTATGAACAGAATTTTTACTGCTTTTAATCCCAACTAAACTTGTTAGTACACAGGCTGGGCTGGAGATGGAATATTATCAACCCGAACAGAAAGCAGCTGAAGTCTCAGTAAGGCACTGGGAATAATTTGATGCTGTGGTTCAGGGACATTTGGATTGCCCAAAGGAAGAGTCTTCCTAGGTGGTCTCTTCAGTTAAAAAAACTCTTTCTGCTTTTTCCCTGTGAGGGTGAGAGAGCAGAGCAGGGGCTGCCCAGGGAGGTTGTGGAGTCTCCTTCCCTGGAGACATCCAAATCCCAGCTGGATGTGTTCTGTGTGACTGCTGGAGGTGACCCTGCTCTGGCAGGGGGTTGCACTCCATCATCTCTCCAGGTCCCTCCCAAGCCCTAACATTGTGTAATTTTGTGAGTCAAGGAATCATGAAGTTATATCAAAAATGGGCAGGTTGAGCACAAAGAAATTACCATGGGTACTTGGTGTTTGCTCAGAGCTCTGAGGGGAATTTAATAGTTAAATAACTGGATTTTATCAGTTGAGTGTTAAGTTCTGTAGCACAAGAAGGTGTAACTGATGCCCAAACCAAATTTCCCTGGCAGCCTTGCCAGAAGCAGGTTTCTGTGTGGTCTCTGCCAGGCAAATTAATAGAAATTGTAATAAAACAGATTTTCTGTAATATGAAGTCTTGATTTATAGATTGCTTGTTGTTTTCTCGTCTGCAAATCTGAAAATTGATTGGGCAGGGAGGAATAACTGGCTCAAACCAGGAGGCAGACAACTGAAATAAACTTACATCAAGGATACAAAGTGTGCAGGGTAGTAAGCAGGAGAGCCAGATGGGGAAAAAGAATGAGGGAAAGACCTTAAGAGATTTAGTAATAATGCAGTAAAATGTCAGACATTACTCATGGTAGGTAAAAACAAAGTGATGCAAGTGGAAAAAGCAGTCCTGTGTTGTCATAGAAAATGAGAGGCTTTGAGCAGGCTGTTAATACTGAGGAATAAGACCATGCACTCTATGATAGCATCAACTTGTTGCTAGGTAGCAGATCAAATAGCAAATGGAATACTGGGAATCATCAGAAAAGGAATAGAGAACAAAACAGGGCTTAATTGTGACAACACAGAAATTGCATGGTACAGCCACAAGTTGAATATCATATGCAGCTCTTCTGTCATCTCAAAATAGCCACATTAAAGCTGGAAAAGGTTCAGGAAAGAGCAGTGGGGTTGATGGAGCTGGTTCTCTGTAAGGCATAATTAAGCAGGCTGGAGCTCTTCAAGAAAGAAGTTCTGGGAATGAGTAAATCACTAGAAGTGCAGAGAGGGCAGACAGGGCTGGAAAATAAGATGAATTAAGGACTATCAGCTGAACCTAGCAGGAAACAGGTTCAGAACAAACTAGAGGAAGCACTGAGGGTGCAAGAAGTTGGTGGTGCCTGGGGTAAGCTGGATGCATCCTTGGAAAAGAGAGACAGCACGTGGTGGTATGTAGACAGATCACTGCACAACAAACCATAAGTGATGAGAAAGTAAAACATGAAGGCAGAGGAAAGTGTTGTTTATTCATGATGTCTGTGTTGTTTGTAACTCAGGGCCACTCTTTGTATTAGAATACAGGACTGTGCTGAAATTGTAAACTGACTTCAGTTGAGCTTTTTCCCAGTTCTCAGGAAAACTGAAGACAGGTTCACTGTGGTCAGGGTTGAACCATGAAAATGGCTTTAGCAGTTGTTTCTGAGCCTTTTTTTTTTAATTTTTTTTTTTTTTAAAGTGAGTTCAAGGCAGGTTGCAGATTAGAGCCTGAAAGTGAGGCATTTTGGCTGTTGTCAAGATGCTGAAGGAGAATATGATCTTCAGTGTTTCTTTGGTGAACAGCTACAGGCTCTGAAAACACTGGGGTTGAGATAATGTTTGCAAAACAGGTATTTCTCCTTTTCTGATACTGTTAAAGAAAGCTGATACCTCATTGAGAGTGTGACCTGGTGTCTTTTCTGAAGTGGGGGAATATTTCCTTGCATTTCCTGGACAGTTATCTCAAAAAGCACTGCAGAGCTTTATCTGTTGATGGGATGTTGTGCCACAGAGGTGATGCTTTTACCCCAGGTTTTGATATTGTAGTTGAGATAAAATATAGCTATTTGACCAAAATGTGATCCTTGTTACCATCCAGCATAAAGCTATCCCCAGACCTAGGCTGCCTTCCTGGATCACCATGTTAGTAATTTCCCATTTACTGATTGCTAATTGGTGTGGTTGGCCCAATGTCATCCTTGTATGGATCAGAGAGCTCCTGGCAGTAGCAGTGTGATAAGGTCAGGCCCCTCAGCTCTTGAAGTGAATAAGGTGATATTTAATTCTCAGTGGGACTCCTAGATTTCCTTGGTCATCTGAGTCAAAAAATTGAGCATGGAAACATAATCAATGATAAATTTATTGTGTTTATTGGTAATGAGTTATTCTGTAGGAAACTTCTTTTTAAGGTATATTGTAGAAACTCATGCCCCTGCATTTAAGAACTGTCTTTATTATGCACCCTATATGGGACTTGAGGCTTTAGAAATTGGGTCATTTTCTTTCTACCCTTAGAAACTCTCATATTCAACCCCATGCTGTAGTCTGAGGTCTCTGTCAGAAGAGGCACAAGCACATAGGGTACAGGCAGAGTATACCTGCTATGCATTGAGAGAGTACATTGCATTTCTGTAGTGTTTTTAAGTTTTGGTAGACTTTGTCAGTGGCAACAGGCACTGTTTGTAAGGGTGATATAATTCACTATAAAAAGCATGACAAGTATGTGCACACCATTAATGATCTTTTTCAGTAGGTTTATTAATTGTCCCAATAAAATCTCAGTAAAAATTACCAACCTAGAACATGGGTTTATAATGGTAACTCTGCCTTTATACAGTGTGATTTGTTCATTCATTTTATTTTTCATGAAAACTGTTTTTTCATGGTACATATCTGCTCTTGTTTGCACATGAACAGTTAACAATAGTTCTCTTCTTGTGATGACTGTTCTCCCAAGGGTGAATTCACCAGCACTGAAGTAAAACCAACTCTACTGCCCCTGTAGGCACGTGCAGTCTGGTTAGGACATCCAGTTAAACTGCCCATTTTCAGTTTATTCAAATGGTGTGGCTTACTAATCCAACACTGGTAAAAATTGGAGCATGCTTCAGGTCTGTTAAGTGTGTCATATGCTATTTTAAAAATGTTAGTTCCAAGTGCTGGAAGAAAAATGGCTTATTTGTGCCCCCTGTAATAGTGCACTTCAGAATAAAAACACTTACTGTGTTTCTGTAATTGATGGGAATGTGGAAAAGAAATATTTGCATGGCTCTAAGCCAAGCAGAATTTAGTTTAACCAGTGTTCCAGGAACTTCCCATTACAGCTGAAGTATTGAAATTACTCATTATTACAACAGAAGTGCTTTTGTACTTGGCACACCTCTCACTGTTGTAAAACTGTTACCTGAGTTTTGCCCTTTCTTGAAGGAACAGCCCCAAAATACACACAGCAATCCATCATTCTATCATAAAAAGCAATGGAGTTCCAGAAAAGGGAGCGTATCGAGTTAAAAGGTTTGGGATTTTATAGATATTTGGGAGGTTTTGCATATCCTTTCTCAGTTCACTCGTGGTATCTGCCATACCAACAGCCTGGCAATTGCTGGTGCTGTCCCAGCCAGGGTTTTTTCTCCCAAAACAGGACACATGTCCAGCAGGCTTACTGGAAAAGTGAGCTGTTAAGAGCTGGCTGACGTGCACACAGGGTGTCATCTGGATGCCACAAGTCCCCAGTCCCTGTTTCAAGGAAAAACCCTTTTTTTCTGGAACTGTACACCAGCAGTGTTGCCACAGGGAGTGTTACAGCCAGAGAAGGCAGATGTAGGGTGCCTGCAGGGAATGCTGGTGGGTGGTGCTCTGATTTCTGGCAAAAGAAAGCCCCAGGGAAGGATCCCATAACACGTGGCATGCTTCTGCTGATACAGATGTATGCATGGGGGGTGAGGTTTCTCATTAGTGCCAGTGTTAAAATACAGCATCAGGAAAAGCTAAAACATCACACCCTTAGCCTGTGCAAATGTGTGTTCCCACGAGTGACAGGGTCTGTCTTCTCCAGGAGAATCATACACTTCAGACATTCCTTGAAAATGGCTCCTTTGTGCTGAGGGAACACAAGATGACTCGATCCATTTGTGTTAAAGGTACTAAATTGATGGAGTTGTCCCTGGAAGAGGCTTTAATGGCAGTTCTGATAAAGCTGAGTTCCAATTGCGCCAGCAGTTTATCAAGCAAATTGTATTTTTCTTGCATTTTAGCATAAAGCCACCTAAATTGGACATTATTTTCTGATTTCTACGTTTTATTATCATTTAGATGAAGTAATTCCCTCTTGTATAGAATGAAAGAGGGCTATTGCTTAACATTCTGTGATAGCATCCCAAATTGTTACTTGGTGATTTTATTCCTCTGTAGAACCAATTACTTGAATATTTTCCATAACTGCTTTTAGGTTGAATCACTTGAATCAATCGTGTCAATTTCAAACTAGTAAGAGACATTCAGTGGCAATACTTGCAGGAACCCTTGTCTCAGAGGACCTGCACAGGGGAAATGAGGAGCCTTTTGACTTTAATTACTCCAGCTGAAGGCACAAATGCTGGGAAGAAAGGCCAAGGTGTTTTTGCCTTCCATTAGCCACAGGCTCAAAGCACATCTGCAGCCAGTTCTTACAGCACCTCTGACAGGCACTCTGTGTCCTTTGTGAGATACCTCATTAAGCTGCAGTGGTTTGCTTACAGATTTGGGCCCTATTTCAGATAGAATCATAGAATTGTCAGGGTTGGAAGGGACCTTTAAGCTCACCCAGTTCCAACCCCCTGCATGGGCAGGGAAACTCCCACCAGCCCAGGGTGCTCCAAGCCCCATCCATCCTGGCCTTAAAAACTTCCAGGGATGTGGCTTCCACCACCTCTCTGGGCAACCCGTGCCAGGCTCTCACCACCCTCATGGTGAAGAAGGTTTTCCCTAACATCTAATTTAAATCTGCCCACCTCCAGTTTGAATCCATTCCCCCATTTCCTATCACTCCCTGACATCCTAAAAATCCCTCACCCACTTTTTTGTAGCCCACTTCAGATGCTGGCAGGCTACAGTAAGGTCTAGAATAAGATGTATGAGTTTGGCATATGCTCTGTCCCTGAAAGCTGCTTTGACACTGGCTGCTTCTTGTCACCAGCTGGGGTCTTCTAAGCCTACAGAAAGGTCCCACCTGCAGAAAGTAAAGAAATCACTTAAATGAGATTCTTATCAGAAAGAAAGACAGAAAAAATTGATTCCTGTGCATGAAGTGACTAATGAAGGGAGTATGTTCAATTTGTGCCCAACCATTTAAAACTGGAGGTCACACTCAGAGCCAGTTTAGGCATTTTTCCTTTGGTATGGGCTAATTCTTTGTTGCAGCACTTTGGGTTGCTAATTTCTTCCTCCTTTTACTAAGAACTGTGCTGCTGAATGTGTGGTACTCAGTAAGAGCATTGTGTACCACTTGTAGTATTCGCCCCAGTTTCTAACAAAAATACAGTTCAGGAAGTGTTTTATTGGTTGTTTAATGCAATTAACTTCTGATTGTTGGCTTTAGCCTTTAAAGCAGGTTCCCAGGGAGGCCATAAATGGTATTTGAATTTAAAAATTGGAACAGTCATTTCATGTTCCCACCACACGGTCAAGACAGCACAAATTCATTTTTATTTTTAAAATACCTTCTGACATTTCAGAATTGGTTGCCTGAAGTCTCAGGTAGAAAATGCAGGTTAATTGAGCTTTTTTTAACCTGCCCAAGATCTGTGGCCAGGCCTTCCATGGCCTGATGGAAGACTCTTGCTCCTCTGCCACCAGCAAGATTCTCTCTAGATTTCTGATGTAATATAATTTTCTGTCTGCCTGCTAAAGGCACCTCTTATGCAGCTATCACAACAAATAATAGGTATTTAATTCTGTACATATTGGTGAAGTTCCTTTAGAATTGAGACAGTGCCCTGGATAGGCCTTTCACAAGAAGCCTGTTTTTTTTTTCTGAAGGATGAGTTAGATCAGTTCCTTTCCAACTCTGTTGAGGTACATCCTGTAAAGTCTACATCCCGAGTTAAGGAGTTCCCTGATGTTAGCAGTTGCTAAACAATATTGTACAGGTGCTCATAATTTTCACTTGGAGCCTGATTTATGGAAGATGTGTTGGATAATTCCAGGGCATCAGGGAGGTCTTGGTTCTGAAATGCTAAGCTGTATTTTTAAATAAATATTAGGAACTTAAAAGATGGGCAGGGATGCAGGTTGGCAAGTAATTCATCATTGCACACCTCTCCCTCTCACCTCTGTCTTATTTTGAAGTGAATGGTTGAACCAGAACACAGAATTTCTTCCAGGTGTCTTCAATTTGATGATATAGAAAAGAATCTACAGAAACCATGTGTTGGGGAAGCTAAGGGTAGTTTTTCCTCCAGTTGTTTAGTACAAAAGTTTAACCTGGCTGTGTAGCTGCTATCACCTAACAACAATAAATCTCTAGGCTACAGGGATCCCTTCAAAAAGGATTCTTATTTGTTAGGGAGTTCCAGAAACCTTTTAGTAATCAGCTCTTTTTGAATGCAGGAGTATTATTCTTACAATAAAGTTTAACTTTGTTTCCATAAAAAGCTGTAGGATATGGCAGAACTCCCCAGCACATACCTATTTTATTTTTGTATTTGTTTGCAGTATCTTCCTGAGCTGTTTATTTGCTGCTGGGGAAGGACCAGAAAGATGAAGTGGATATATGTTAAAGAATCTTTAATTAATTTCATTTGATTGCTGTCAATATTTGTTTAATTACTTTAAATGCTACTGAAGTATTGCACTGGCCCCCAGCTCATTACTTTCAGACATCTGGAAGAATATATGAAAGAGAGGAGGATTAGTAGGGTTTCTGAAATCTGTGCTAGGTGTTTCTCAGTGGAGCCTTTGGGGATTCTATTCCTGCCACAATATTATAATGTTCAGAAATGCAGGTTACCTGCATCCTTTGGTACACTGGAAGTTACTTAATTGAAATTAGTAAGTGAACATGTTCTTTGGTACTTTTTTAGGGATTGGATATTCACAAATGAAATTCTTAAACATCCTGAGGAACTGGAGCTAAGTCCTGTGAGCTTCTGCCAGTTGGTACACAAATATTACCCTGTGATTTCTATCAATGTTTGTTCACTGAGTTCTCTTTCAAATTTTCTTGCAGAGAGGCTTCCTGTTGCCAGCACTGGTGCTCATCTTTCAGATTGGTTTGGGGAGTTCATGATTTTTAGCTGACAAGGTTTCCCTCTCTTCTTTTTCCCACATTTGCAGAGGGGCATGCTGGAATACACTGCCTTTTGGGGTCAGGCAATTTATATTTTAGTGAAGAGATGAGGTACAGCCTGAGCATGGAAAAGCTTGGCTTTAAGGAGAAAAAAGTTAGATTTTGCATTTTTAAAAAAGCATTATGCTAAACACATACTTAAGCTTTCTGTGTAAAATTTTATTCATGCTAGAACCTTGCACCTTAGCCATGATTAAATATTTTGCCATAACTTAGGCAATTGAGTGCAAAAAGAACTATAAATGGAACTGCAGATTCAGAAACCTTGTTTCTTCATGAGATGCCAACTGAAATTTGTGTGTTATTTAAAATTAACTAGGATAGCTTTCCCAAGGAATTGTCTGGTATTTTGTCTCATCTTTTGATACTCTGTAGCATAGTGGAAGTCACTTATTTGTAATTCACCGTTTCAAAAAGCCTTAATTTTTCAGGGAAACTGAAATGCTAATGGGATTTCAGACAAATTGCTTGTGAACAGAAGCAGGGAAAGGGAAAAAGGATTCTGTAATGATACTTCAGTTGTTAAATATCTTCAGGACTGTGGAACCAAGGGATTTCCTGAGATCCTTCTTTCTGTTTTGTTGACAGAGCAACATCAGCAAAAATCCTTAGCTAAGGGGCTCTTGGGGAAGGAGGAAGGTGAGGAGTGTCCAGTTTTTCTTTAGTAGTGTTTAGGCTGAAAAGAATAATAAATGTAATTTATCTGCATTTTTAGGTTCTGAATTTCTTTGAACATATGAGAAACATTTTAATTAAGCTGTTAAAGTTGTTGTGGAGCTAAATATGCTCTGGTAGACAGAGACTGTGCTAGTCTGAGGAGGTGTTAGAAGGTATATGGAAAAGCTATGTAGAGTAATGACTTTTCAAAGTAAGTGAGCTGCTTCTGCTTAATCTCTGTCATGATAAGTGAGCAAACAAATTTGACATGAAATACTGTTCTGTGCAAGATGTAATTTCTCTATTCAGCTGGCTAAGATGCTGCTGAAGCCAGCAGCATAGGAAGGATTTAATAGGTGAGAGATTTTTCGTGGCTTGAATCATCAGAGTTGCAAACAAGTTGCATGAGGTTAAGGAAGAAACTTTCCCAGGGGGAGCTACCCCATAGTTTTCCACTAAAAAAATTGCTTTTTGCATCTCTTCCACTTCCCAGCTCCTGTATCTGTGTTACTAGGTGAGGAGGCTGCCTGTCTGCTTCCTCAAATGCAGGAATGGCTCAGAAGCCTTTGCAATGCAGAGGGAAACATGAGATGATCTAAAATGATCTGCCAGCTCCAGATTTACTACTGAGGCATCTACATGGGAAGTCTGGAAGCAAATTTTGGGTCTTGCAGTTGAAGCACTTTGAAGGTTTATGTCAAAAATCAGGTTTACCTGGAGACAGTCAGGTCCTTGAGGCTGTCTGGAGTGTGCTCTCTGGCTGCTTCCCAGTGACCTGGAAGGAATCAAACATCTGCTCTGTCTCAAGTTGTTGAGCACAAAGAAAGATGGCAAATCAGCAACACCCTGCCCCAGCCTCTTGGAAGGGTAAAAACCATAGAGCAAAGCTGTAATAAGGGCTCTTTAGCTTCACAGAGGAAAGTGAAGAAAAATTAGGAGGGCAAGAGAGCTATTACTGTGGTAAATGCAATCTATGAGTCAAAACCCCTTACTTTTTGAGTGACATTGTGAAGTTTGAAGGGAGCTTTTTGATCTCAAAGCCCTAATTAAAGCTATGTGGAGGTGCAAGAATTAACTACTAAAGTTAGGTTAGAGGCTTGCCATGTCCTTAGCAATCTGCAGATTTAGACCTCAGCACAGATCTGGTAGTGACTTACCAGACTTTTCTGCAGCTGTAATTTATTGCCTAACTGAAAAGTTGTCTTCAGGCTCTGCATCAATAGAATGACCATTAGGAAAAGGCATTTCTCAAAGCTACCAAACCTATTATATGTAACTGCTTAAGACAATCCATTTCTGCCCTGCATACTGTTAGTTCTGTTTAACACAGCTATGCACAGTCTCAGTTTGTAATTCTGAGGACCCTGCACAGGAGGAACACTTTTTATTTTGCCTTCTATTCTGTCCACCCCCGTATATTATTTTATAATAAATGATTAAGTATTTCATTGCCAGAACCCTGGGGTGCCTGGCAATAATAATTTCCCTTCCTTGTGTTTGGTGTGAGCTGAAAAATGGTTTCTAAGTTCCTATATTCCCCCAAACTCAGAAGAACATACAGTGATTGACATATATATGTTCACTTCCACAAAGAAAGCCAGTGTGCTAATAGATGGCTTTATAATACATGTTTCATAACCATCACTAGAATTGAAATTGTATGCAGTGTGTAACAGATGTGGGAACCCTTCCTCAACCCCAGGAGCTGACACAATAAATCTTCACGTGGTTGGCAGCACCACTGTGCACATGTCAGGAGTCTGGGAGTTGTTCTGAGGCAGAAGTTCAGGGTTTTCTGCAGCTCCTGGTGTGAGCGTGAGGCATATACCTTGATCTTAGCATTCTCTGGTGATGCCATAGCTTCATTTTACTCCTGAGATTTCAGGCTCTTTTGCTGCTCCTCTATGGTCTTGGGGATGATGTGAGAGCCATCCTGGTTATACTGGAGAACTGCTTAGGACCTGCAGTTGGCCACCCACGGCCTTCAGAATTCCAGCTGAATGGATCTGCTGTGAATATGTATCCCTTGGAGAGCCCCAAAGCAGGCAGGAAAGTCTCCAGCCATGGGGTTGGCACTAGCAAGTTCCCTGCAGGCTACCTAGAAAAATGAAGAAATCAGTATCTGTACCAGGCATGGAAGTAATACAATAAGTGTGTGATTCCTAATTGGATCAGTAAATCAAACCTTCAAAGATCTTTTTTAATGAGATACATTTTTTAAAAATGCTGCCAGTTGATATCATGTACTGTCTTATGCAAATGGGTCAAGGGATTGAACAAAAGTTTCCATGGAGACTTTACATGACTCCAAGGAACTTTCCAAATTAATTAGTGTCTTGTGTTGCAAGGAAAAGAGGTTAAAGGTGACAAAATCTAGTACTGGCAGATAGATCTGCAGTCATTGACAACATTATCAGGAAAGCTACAGCTGTTACAACCAGTGGGGTTTGCTAGAATGCTTTGTTCCTCCTCAGCAGAATTTAGCAGGATTGCAAGATTTCTAAAGGATTAATATCCATTAAGAAAGTTGTGTTAATAGAAAGAGATCATGAGCTGCTTTACTGGTGTTGGTCTGGACACCACACAGGGCAGTCTGCTTGTACAGGAGAAATTTAAAAATGTGCATTGGATTTGGAGAAAGTGAGCTTTGATCTGCTGCAGAAAGGACTCTGGAGGGCTTGTGGGTAGTATGATGACAAAAAATACAAAACAACAAAGCATATTTTCAGTTCTTGCTATAATAAGGTTTTTGGGTAGGTTTTGGTTGAGTTTTCTTCTATTTTAATAGGATGAGCCTGGAAACATATATAACATTTTGGGTGAGTACATTTTAAAGGATATAAAAGGACACAAATGCATTTTAAGAACAAAAAAATCTGGCAGGGGAAGCAGGTATTTTATACTTGCATTGAATAAACCACACGATTGGAGAGACAGCCAGGGCTTTCTTTTCATAGGTATCAAAAATACAGGACAGGCAAGTGAAAGAATTCATTCTTAATAGTTTATGAAGAATTGGCTTTCTAGAGAAAAGTAGACACAGGTTTGTTAATATTCTTATTTCCTTGAGAGACCTTCAAAACATCTTTTACCAGCTTTCACAGCAAATGTAGATAAAGTATTGACTGGGTGTATCAATCCTTGATTTTGCTGGACAACATTATAATTCACCTAATAATATACAAAAAAATTAATGACAATGTGGGCAAGTGTGAAAGGCTTTGCAATTAGATATAGGTTTAAAAATCTGAGTGCTGCTATTTGTTATCTTTATGCTTAAAAGATCGGTGGAAAATGGTAATAAAAAGCCATAGTCTCTTATATTGTAAGAGACTGGAGTTATACTTGGATCTGTGCTAGGTAGGCAGATTAATGCAATTGAATCATGGATTGTCATTTATGTCACAGAAAAGGTGATGCTCCTGGTGGCAGAGGACAGCTGCTGTCAGTGTTAAGAGCTGTAGCAACACGAGTCAGAACTCAACAGGAATTTATGATCTAACAAGACTGTATTTAGAGTGGTCTCAGCCATAAGATTTCAGTGTTTTCACAAATAAAAAGTGGGCTGTTTTGCAGACTAGCAGGACACAGCCATAAAAAACTGAGGCATAGGAACTATAGGATCTAGCACGTCCAGAAGAAAGAGCAGCACTGATGTCACTGTGCTTTAGAGACTTGGAAATCTACCAACATTTACAAGGAATCTTTAGGAGTACTTGAATGCTACTCCTTTGTTTAGTTAATAAATTGGTTGTAAGAATTTTAATTGCCAGGAACCCTAGCTTCATGATGTCATGAAACCCTAGGCTCCAACATGTTCCCTGACATTCACCATAGCCTCAGTGAGTTTGTGAGCCAGTTCTGATGCTCAGAATTGAAATTTGACCTTTCTTTTTCATTTCTCTAGTTAGAGATGTTTCCATTTCTAACAATAATTGGGAAATGTACTTGTGTTCATTATAATTCAGTGAGCAGTGGAATGTGAATTGAATGCTGCTAGTATGTTTAGGTAATATCTCTAGGTTAATTTGCAGCTTTTTCTGATGGGAGAAAGTTGTGTTAGATTGGTGCACAAATTATTGTAATGGTCTTAACTGTTACTGAAACTACAGCAAGCTCATGGCATGCTGACAGCCAGGATGGGAATGTGGATAAGAATTGTTCCTCAGTGATCTGGGGAGTAAATGCTTCCCTGATTATTGAATCTTGCATTTTTAGTCACAACATTGAGAGGAAATGTGTATGGATACCCCTATCTCTACCTTAGTGTCAACAGTGAAATTTAACCATTTGTTTCTGGCCTTTGACCCTTCACATTTGCAGCTCAATGTTTTTTTTTTTAGTGAAAATTTTGTAATTCTGCAGATTTTCTTGATCATATCCTTCAAGTCTTGCTTTAAATGTGATACTCAAGTTATAACTTGTAAGTAAAAGCTCGTGGTGACCTTCCCTAGAGCCCAGCTACCTGAAACATCATGTATTAAAATCTGATACTATGCAGAACAACCAGAATTATCTTGCATTACAAAAATCTGCAATTTGTCATCCTGTATATCAGTGCTTAATTAACAAACTGTTTTCTAATTTTTTGACCCAGCTCCAACATGTTTTATGCATGGCATGCTCAGAGTATGCTTGCTTTCAAGATTTAAAGCTCAGTAGGTAAGGAATCAAGCTCCCTGTTGGGTACAAAGTTAGAGTTAGCTCTGATTATTGGTTTTTAGTTAGATCTGGTTTCTGTTTTCATTGCAGACCATCTATTTGATTATTTTTTTACATAACTATTCCCTTCATCAATTTATTCACAGCTGCTGCATTTTGTTATGACTTTGTTCCATGGTTCCAAGCCCTCCCTAGACATGCCATATGTAGTGCATGTACTTGCACTGTCATTTTATCTTTGTCACTTCTCACCTCAGTCAAAATTATGTTCTTTTTTCTGTTTATCAAAACACCACAACACTAAGAAAAGGCTGAATGCTACTGTGCCTGCCAGGTTTTGCCTTCTGCACAGAAATAATAGGAGGGTGTTTTCTAGGATTAGAGAAAGAGGGAGTAGAAGTCAGGAAATTGTTGCATATATATGGGGGGGCTTTAAGTATGTGAGGGTTTTGTGTAGTGCTACCTAAATTCTGTATGCTAATAGAATTATGGTGCTTGTGTGAGATAGTTTTGTATTATTTATCTGTGACACATGTTTTCTGTTAAGAAGGTGTAAAGCTATTTCTGTCTGGTGTCAGTTTCCTCTGACCTAGCAGGGCACTGAGTGGTGCACTTGTTCAAGCTGTTGTTCAGCCTGAAATGGATCCTCTTGTTAAATGTACAAAATTCACAACCATAGGAAGGGAACAGAGTCATTTCACTGGCAACTGAGATGTTTTCTATTTGTTTATATTCAGATGATTCATATATTCTGTAATTGCTAAGCCTTTATCTAGCAACAAAAACTACCTAGATGTAGGTTAGGAAAAACAGCAGCAATCCATTAAAAAAACCCAAAATCAACCCAAAACCAAACGGAAGCTCTTCAGAACAGAATTACTCTTGGAAGCTGTGTTTGACATCCAGTGGAAACATGACAAGACTTCTGCTTGGGTTTGGTGTTACTGTGACCAAGGAGATGATGGCAATAAAGAAAGTAGTGAAAGATTTATGCTGCTTTGTGGGTTTCTCTAGCTTTAGAGTCTCATCCAAAACTGGTTTGTGCATATTAGCTCAGCTCTCATTTCCATAAGGGAACTGGAGGCTGTTCTTCCAAAAGCTGAGGAGGTGGCCAGTGTGTTCTGCTTGGTATGCAGCAAGATGGGAAGGGTTTTTGGGAAGCCAGACTGCATCTGAGGAGCTTGAGGAGCAGTTACAGATCTGCTATCATTCTCCAGTCTCCACACCTGTAAAAGAGTTGTGAGGGCACAAAAGGAGCTGCTTTCCCTACTGCTTTATCTGCCTTGTTTCTCCTTCCTTCCTTTTCTGGAGGATTTTGAAGGATCCAGAGAGCAGCAGATTGTTCAAGTCTACGGGTAGTCTAGTTCTGTGTTTGCAGTTCCCCAAACTTGCAGTATTACCAAGATGTTTTGATCAGGGCTTTCTAAATGGTGTTTACTGTAGCTGATGATTCACTCACAGCTGTTTCAGTCACTCTATCATTTATATATTTCATACAAAACAGACAAATTAAGTTTGGCAGGGACTCATGCAGCTCAAGATTCCTCACTGAATCAGGAGCTCTGTCTCATTGAAACTCAGATGATGAAGCCCTTCTGACTTTCAGGTAAATAACTCAAATTGAGATTTTTATACCCCTCTCTGTAACCACCTGGAAGGCCATGGTGGAGAGGTTGGTGCTGGTCACAGGGAATCAGGGATAGAACAAGAGGGAATGGCTTCCAGCTGCACCAGGGAAGGGTTAGACTGGAAAGGAAGCAAAAAATGTTCAGAGCAAGAGTGTTGAGACAGGGGAATAGGCTGCCCAGGGAGGTGGTGGAGTCCCCAGCCCTGGAGGGGTTTAAGGGTCCTTTGGATGTGG
Organism: Heliangelus exortis; assembly: GCF_036169615.1. NCBI lineage: Eukaryota > Metazoa > Chordata > Aves > Apodiformes > Trochilidae > Heliangelus > Heliangelus exortis. The sequence continues at coordinate 1,783,083 of NC_092425.1, forward strand.
TGTTGGGGGATGTGGTTTAGGGGAGAACTTTGCAGAGCAGGGATGATGGTTGGACTCCATCACCCCAAGGGGCTTTTCCAATCTGATTTCCAACAGTTTGGAAAAACTCATTGAGAGTAAACATTGCTCGGGTATTTCCTGAGGACTTCAGAATAATAAATTGAAATTTTAAAATTGGGCTCCTGCAAAAGGCTCTCCCTAGCTCCATTTTTTTCATGTGCATTCTTAGCCAATGTAGAGACCAGTGCCTGACTGAATCTGCTTGTATGATGTCTGCTCATCTGGATCTGGGGTTTGGGATTCCCTACTCTGTTCTGGGCTACACATTCCTCAGCCAGTTGAGTCACACTCTTGCAAGTCTATTTAAGACTCTTCTGGAACTGGAAATAGAACTCACACAGGAGGTTCTGCAGAGTCTTACAGTAATGAGAGTGCATAAAGGGGGTCTCCAGTCCCTTGGGGAAAAAGCTGCAGCACTCAGTGGTTCATAATACAAGAGGCTGAAAGAAAAGGAAGCCTTGACAAAAAATGGTGATTTAAAAATGTAAATTATTATGTTTTAGCCTAATGGCAAGAATTACTGAGTTTTAGTTCCTAACCTGCAACAATTTCAATCATACTATGCCCAGTTATTGGTAATATTTTCTAACATGAGTGATGGTGATAATACATTGTCCTTCTGGTTCATTATTCATCAAATTAATGCCTTAGGAAATTTTAATTTCATTTGCCTTCCACCTGCAGTTAGTCTGTCTTCAGTCCATTGCATGCAGGAGATCTGCACAGTCTTTTAGCAGCTTTTACAGATGTCTCAAAACAAGGTATTTTGGTTTTGGTTTTTTTTTTTCTCTTCCAGTAAGGCCAGAACTCCCTGTTCAGGAGACACTCAAGGGAGCTGAAATGTTAGACATGCAGACTGCTACAGATACATTTTTGAAAAGAAAACCAAAAACCAGTATTTACAAAACATTTAACTATGCTTCTTCACAAAGTTTGGTTGTTTTTTTTTCCTTTTTTAATGTTTTCTTCTCTGAGAGTGTTCTAGGAAATGCTCAAACATCAGAAATAACTTGATGCAAGCAGAATAAAGCTCCCATGGAGTGAAGTGTCCCATTCTGGAACCATCAGCAGTGTTTGTCAGGGCACAACCAAAAAATGGGAAGCCACCAGTGTCTCCTGTCAAGCCCTCTTCTCCCTCTCTTCTGTGTAACAATCCCTAACAAAAGAGCTTTTCTCTGAATACTTTAATAATTTCTATTGCTAGCCCTGACACATCACTCCCAGGCCTGCAGGTTTGTTGCAGCTTTTGCATATTTTGTTGTTTTAAGTTATGAGCAGAACAGGGCAGGGCTTCAGCAACACAAATGCTACGCTGAGGGTGAACTTGGAAGGAACAGACAAAGCTATCAGAGAATTTTAAAGTGTTCAAATTTTAAAGCTCTTTGGCACTTTCCAAATACTCTTACTGATTGGAGCAGTTTCTTATTTACAGCTCAGTGTGTGCTTCTGCTTGCCTACTATGCTGTATTAGCTGTGATTTTGAAGATGGTTTCAGCTAAAAATATTTGATGCTGACTGTCAAAATACCCCCAAGGAGCAGAGCCTGATTTCACAGGACTTGATGATGTTTTCTAAGCAGATGTTTTCAGTTTTTATAATACTATTGATCTTAGTTCTAGCAACACAGTCTGAACTGGTGCAAATATGTTGAGATGGCAGATGTATGTGGGAAGCAGTTTTGTCACAATGTCTCAAGCATGATTTTTCTAGAGATGTGTATGACAGCAGGTCACTACTTAGCCAGCAGTATTCCTGGCTGAAAAATATTTTAGAGCAGAGATTTAATCTGACTTGACACGTGGCAGAAGACATCTGTCATCTGTATTTTTTTTTCACTCCCCCTACTTGTATATTTTTAAAATAATAGAAAAATAGGAGAAACTTTATATTAACATTTTTCTGACAAGGAAGTGTCATTTTACCTTCGTGCTGATTTCACAAAACTTTATCTTAATCCCCTTTTAATTTTTATTGTATGCTTATAGATTATTGAAAATAATTGTCTCCTTTTGCATCTCAGGAGTTGATTAATTTGATTCTAATTTGTGGAACTAATGCCTGTAAAGTGGTTCTTTTCATTCCATGAGACAGGCTAAAATGCTTTTTAATGTTCTAGCACAGCAGTACTGTTGTTACATTCCACCTATTCTGAGAAGTAAAAGGGTTGCATGGAAATTTCTGTATTAGCTGAAAATATTTCTCATCTGAAGATGAGGAAGTTCCTGACTTGGGGGAGAAATTATCTGAATAATAAGATAGTTTCCTCTACTGTCTGCAGAGGTTACAGGATGGAAAAAAAACCCAACAAAAACTCTACACTGTCACAATTCTAATGCATTTATAGCAGAGTATTGAAGTGCAGATAGACTCTTATCCTCTTGAATTCATGGCTCACCTCATTACACTGGTTCCTGTTATGTGTGTCCATATATATGGATTTCTCATCAGTCTCCTGTACACACAGCTGAGCAATCAGTCTTGGGCCATGTTTGCTCTGTGTGTTGCAATACTTGTGTCTGGAGCAATGCATTCAGCCAAATTATTTGCCAGACAGAGAGGGACCTGGGAGTCTGGATTGCCAGGAAGCTGAAGAGGAGCCAGCAGTGTGCCCAGGTGGCCAAGAAGGCCAATGGCATCCTGGGCTGGCTCAGGAACAGCGTGGCCAGCAGGTCCAGGGAAGGGATTCTGCCCCTGTGCTCAGCCCTGGGGAGGCCACAGCTTGAGTCCTGTGTCCAGTTCTGGGCCCCTCAGCTCAGGAAGGAGATTGAGGTGCTGGAGCAGGTCCAGAGAAGAGCAAGGAGGCTGTGAAGGGATCCAGCACAAGTCCTGTGAGGAAGGGCTGAGGGAGCTGGGGGTGTTGAGGCTGGAGAAGAGGAGGCTCAGGGGAGACCTCATCACTCTCTCCAACTCCCTGAAAGGAGGTTGGAGCCAGGGGGGGGTTGGGCTCTTTTCCCAGGCAACTCTCAGCAAGACAAGAGGGCACAAGAGGTCTCAAGTTGTGCCAGGGGAGGTTTAGGTTGGACATTAGAAAGAATTTCTTTACGGAGAGGGTGATCAGGCATTGGAATGGGCTGCCCAGGGAAGGGGTGGATTCTCCATCCCTGGAGATATTTCAAAAGAGCCTGGATGTGGCACTCAGTGCCATGGGCTGGGAACCACGGGGGGAGTGGATCAAGGGTTGGACTTGATGAGCTCTGAGGTCCCTTCCAACCCAGCCCATTCTAGGATTCTATGATTATGCACCACTCTGCAGCCTCTTGCTGCTACAAGAATGCCAAAAGCTAAGAATAGACAGTCTTTAGGCTGCAAAAAATGTTTGTTTTGGTGGCATTAAGACTCAGGAGAAGCTCTCTGGAGTCTCTTCCCTATAGAGCTCAGCTAGCAGGTTCTGTTTGTGGTCAGAGCCATGCATCCATCTCTTGAGCCCCAAACACTACTCTGGGAGCCTTCCATGTGCCTTGCCCAGCCTGGTTCCTTCACTGAAGTTCTTTCTTGAGGAGCCTGCAGGTGATCTTCTCTTCTCCAGATGTTTGTATTTGCTGAGCAGCACCGATGCAGCTGGCAAGGAACCCCATGCAATGTACTGCAGGAATTTTTTATTTTTTCCCCTCCCCAGTGTGTGGGTCTAAGACAACATCCATTTAAGGCAGTAACTTCATTGTTTAAGTTGTAGAGGGTTTTATTGGTGTGGCTGTGCAGGCTGAGTTCATGTTTGAAGGTCAGAACAGATAGAGTTCATAATGTAAGTGGCCTGCACTGTTTATACATCTTCCATTCCTGCTGCTGTGCTGACCTTTCAGCTCTGGAGCTGCTGTGGCCCCCAGGGTTTAAGGCAATATACTTTCTCCAAATTCAATTGTGTCTTACAAAAATATTTGTGCTAAGACAGTGCTTCTCACAGAGCCTGTGGGTAGAAGAGGAAGACGGATGTTTTATGAAACCATGTATTTATTCCCTTATATCTCCTGTGACCCAAAGAGGACTAAATGGGTCCCAGCTGTGGCAGAAAGGACATTGTTGAAAATGGGAAGATACAGAAGATAAAGAGTGGGGCAGAAAGAAGCATCTCAGCACCTTGGGGTATTTCAGAGCTCATTCCTCTAAAGTTTGAAAATGGATGCTGGCAGGAAGTTTTATTTCCTTCACTTTCAGGTTTGTAGGAGGAGATGAAACAGGTGATGGACAGCAGCAGCTTAAATCTCCATCCTGGTGAAGGCAAACAGCACAGTGCTGGGCACTCATCACCAGTGCTGACAGCAGCAGAGCTGGGGGTGGACAAATGACTGCTAGAATAGCTTGTGTATCACCAGGAGAGGGGAGTCCATCAAATATGGGAGCAATTCCTGCTTTTAGAGAAGGTAACTGCATCCTTTGAATAGGGGATTGGCTGGGCATCACCTAAGGAGTTAAGCTGTTCTGTGTTCTGCTGTAGGAGAATAATATCTGCCTTGCAAGGTATTTAATTTCCTTGGATAATTAAACCAGAAGGAAAATGAGTGCTGTTGTACAAACAGCAAATTCCTCAGTGATTTACTTCATGTTAAGTAGATTTGTGCACAAGTTTTTCTCTGAATGGGAAGTAGATGGTTCCTATTTGCAGAACCATCTGTCTAAAGCAGCTCTCCAGATCCATCCCATGTCAGCAGAGACTGCAGGGTGGCAGCCAAAATTTCATTTAGCTCTGTCCTTTACCTTAGGTTTGCAGAACACAAGCACCACTGCAGATATTTGATGTCTTTGTTGAGCATGTTGGGGGAAATGCCAGAGCATGTTCTGCTCTCAGCTGATGGACACCAGAGCAGGGTGGGAAACCTCTGCAGTCTCTCTCTTGGAGCTGAACAAACTAAAAAAGAAATCAACCTTCAACTGGCAATTTACCATCTTCATGAGAAATACACTGGATGTTTTTTAAGTGTAAAAATAATAAAGGCTGTAATAGTTACATCTGGAAACCACCAGGATACTTGAGTAGATTACAATCAGAACTACGTTGGGATGTATTATATGAATAATTATTGGGATGTAATATATGAATAATTCTTATTCATATAACAAGGTATAGAGAGGATTTTCAGAGTATTAATTTCTTGGTAACTTCACAGAAAGAAAAAATGCAGTCATAGTGCAGAATTGTAGGGGAAAACAAGAGGCTTCAGTCTTTGTGTCTACTCTTAAGACTAATATTTTTTTAGGGAAATGGTTCCATTTTAGGGAAATGAGGCAAACCTCAGCTTCCATTTGATGGCCTTAGGAATGCTGTGCTGGTATTTCACTGGGCTGTGTGTTTTGAACTGGGGTGCATGTAAGGCTGCAGGAAGCTGATTTAGAGGTTTCTGTTCCTATCTGTGGTTATTTCACAAGTTTTAAACAGCCTTAATTGTAGACAAAGCAAGAACATAGTTATTGCCTCTATATATGCCATGGGAGATAATATTTGCAGTTTCCTTTAGTGTTGAAAGAGATTATTCTTACTCTCTAGATTTAACTAGGATGCCACTTTTCCTCCCAGTACATGGAATTAATGGCAAGCTGATATGTGATATAGCTTAGTACAAAGGCTGAATGCAAGGAAAACAGGAGATCAGAAAAGAATGTGTAGAGCTTTAAGTGACTTTGTTAGCCAAAACCTGACAAACTGAACACAAGACAGGTGCCTGACTGCAGTCCTGAGTCCAGCTGCCCCCAAAAATACAAACACCCAAATCTTTCAGGGAAACATTGCATTTGTTTCTCCTTGTTTGCCCTTATAAAAAAAAGTAAATTAGGATAAATTTGCTTTTTTTTTCTTTTCTTTTCAGAGGGAACAGAACAACTTAATGGCAATGTGATTGTATCAGGATTAGCAGTCTGTGTGTGTATTTATCAGGGGACTTAATGTAGCCAGTCAAGAAAATAATAATAATGCAACAGGACAGGGGGTTGTGCAGCTGCTTGCAGAAGTTGCATTATGCTTTGCAGTGTAAAAGCAGTTAAAATTCCACCCTGAACAGTATCAGTCATGAATATAGTCCATTAAATCCCTTGAATAGTAAGTGGACCTCTGGTCAAGAAGTACAGAAGTAAATGAGTGCATTGGTATTCTCAGTTTAATACGAGTTTCAGACTCTCCCAAGGCAGCTCCTCACTTAACATAAATTGATTCCATGGCTCCAAATCACTATCTGAGGATCTGCTCCAAATATAATACAGTCAAGGGTTGTGTGCTCAGTCACAAATATGCAACATCTTTAAGCTATAATTGTTGCTTAGAGAGAGATTTCTATTTTAGGTTTATATATTATCACTCCTTACTGTATTATCTTCCAGTTTCCACTTGTAAGACCTGATAGCAATTGTAAGGTCCCTTATGGAACCTTTATCTTTTTTCAACTAAAATCTTTTTTTTTAAATTATTTATGTTCTGTTGCAATTCCATTGTTACTTCATAGTGCCAAATGAGGTTGGACTATGAAGGGTGGAAGAACAGGTATAACAGATGCATGCAAAGACCTGGGGTAGGGTTTTGGAAGGAGAACAAACTTAGTATGTAGTCTAAGAGGAGCTTCATGCTTTGGTTGTGCCCTCCTGCCCTTTTTAATGCCATCACCTTGTTGATAATCCCTGAGACTCTGAGCAGCACATCCCAGCCATGTCCTGATGATCTTTAAGGTCCCTTCTCACCAGAGCCATTCCATGTTTCTATGGCTTACCACTTGTTTTTTTCTTATTCTGTCTCTTATTTTGTCTCTTTTTATGGCTGTACATCATTTTTCCATTTTTGGGAGGTTTTGGGGAAGACTTTGGTCGTGGTTTTTTTACCATCTTTCCATTATTGTAGACACAAGCATGCAGCAGCTGGTGACATGGACACCTGTAGGATGCAGACAGAAGAGAATTAGGCCGTTCATCCATTTTTGCCTTGTAATTCAGTGAAAACCTGTTTGTGTATGCACCCTACAAAGACTTGGGTGTGACTCAGGTTCTTCCACAACATGTACTGATGTAGATGAATTTTTGTAATTACATTGCATTAATACATTCAGTGTGTTTAGGGCATGTCTGAAGAGGCACAATTTCTATAATTTAATCCTAAGTATTTTAGGCCATGATGTCTACATTCACGTGGGTTCCTTTGACAGAAACATGCAATGAGAAGCAGAATCCATTTCAGAGATTGACACCATGATGCAGATTCTTTGCAAAGCAGAAGATTTGCACAAAGAATTCCTCTGACCACTTTTTCTTTTCTGGCTGGATAGGACGTTGCCTGAAAAATCTACAGGGCTTTTAAATGATCTTCTGGTACATTGATAAGATAAGAGACCTTCTAGCAATTAAATGTAAGAGTGAACCCTAAGATTTCTTTCTGTCTTCATAGGTTTCTCCTAGTTGTTTGTTTTTGGGTGCATGCTTTGGGGTACACAACCCTGCACTGAGAAGTGTGAGGGCAAATTATTTGTTTAATCTTCTCAAGCTGTTTGGAGCCATGAGGGCACCTCCCCAAACCATTTCTGGGCCAATACTTAGGGTTCTGCAGAGCTCTGGTTTTTCATAGGTTTCTACTTGGTTTATTTTAACAAAACCAGTTTGAGTGCTGCATGTCTTTTGTAAACAAGGCATTTACATCTTAAATATTGGCAGTGCTTTATTATATAAGGCAGAGAGAATCAAAGAGTTCAACTGGTGAAGAAAAAGGCAAGTCTAAATGACTCCTGAAACAGCCAATCATACAGAGCAAAATATTAAAATCTAAATAAAGCTATTAAGTGGCCTGTTTAACTAAATTCAGGTGAACTTTTTCAGTATGTGGAGGTGGGTTGTGATGAAAAACACCACAATATTCCTTGAAACAGTCTTTTCTGCTAACCTTTTTCACCCCTCTATAATATGAGTCTTTTGTGCTCACTTGGGGAATTTTGATCTCATACAAAGTAAAAGTTGGGCTACTTTAAGGACTGACACTTCCTCACCCTAGAAACATCAGCACCTTGTCAGAGAAACCAGGTTGCCATTCACCTGTTAAGATTTTAATTGAGTCAATAAATGAGCATCCTGAGGCCTGCTGAAGGGTAACATCTCCATCCAGTCTCTGGTGTTTGTTTAACCAGTTGTTACTGGTTGTTTGGTGCCATGTGTTCCTCTGTTCCCTCAGCCTTCTCTTAAACATTTTATTGCCTCTTCTCTGCTTACTCAATTCAAAAACAAATCCAGAGCACAGAGGACCCCATGGTTCCCAGAACTGTGCAGCTCCAACTGCACCAGGGAGAGGTATAATTTTTTTTTCTTTTCCTATTTTGTGTTCTTTTCTGAAAAAGGAAAATGATGTGAGATGTGTGTCCCTTGGGCTATGGACTCCAGTTCCATGATTCTGGCAGCACACTGGTGGGTTACAGGTCTTTTACAAATCCTGCAGAAAACAATTAAAAGCAAGAAATAATCTACTTTTATTTCAATATTTTTTTCCTTTCAGAAGTGCTCAACTATAGCAACTGTTAATGAAATGGGTTTTAGTGAAGTGTCCAAAATTTAACTTAGCTTTTTGCTGGAAAAGGTAGGCAGTATTTATATTCTTTTGGTATTTCCTCTGCATCAATCATCTGAAGCATTTGCATGGCTGCAGAATTTGGTGTGTTGAAGGGGAGGCATCCCATATGAACTGGTGGTCAAGAAAAAATCCACTGAGCAAGTGGCCAAGCCAGGGATCTGTGTGGCTTTTACTCCTTGATATTTCAGCCTGAGTCAGAGCCTGGTTTTCCACAGTGCAGTAAGTTAATGAATTCAGGACTCAAACCCCAAGGTCCTTGCTCATCTGTCAATATCTACCTCTCTCTTCAGTCTATCCCCTCTACCTAGCTGCTGAAACTGAGAAAAAAATCCCAAGTTTTGTATTTATCTCTTGTGTGAGTGCCTATTTTTCAGGAATGCTTGAGTATCTTGAACCACTTCATTAAAGCCAGGTCTTTGGTCTTGAATATTCCTCCTTGCCCCTCAGGTATGCTGTTAATTTTCTTGGTTATTCTTGCATTCCCCAACACTCAGCAGCACTGATGGGGAAATGAACCTTTCAGGGATTTGAGGCAGGAATGGAAGTGCCAGCATGAAATACACTTGGGTTATGCTGGTTTTTCATATTCTTTAAGCTGCAATTCCCCTGCAATAGCCTTGTCTCTTCTTTATGGTGTCCACTAAAGCTTTGGAATGTAAAAATATATCAAATTTAAAGGTTTCCTATTCACCTGTTCCTCCTCAACCAGCAGTTGCATCTCTCAATGTTCCACAGTTACCTGCTGTGACAATAAATAACCTCTCTTCAGCATTAGAGATTATTTTAAAATAGGTTCCACCCTCCAGAATAAATCCAATTTCCAAACTTTCTCAGCATCATGCAGCTGTGTGAAGTCACAAACAGTGTGTTTATTCGCTGAGACATGAATATCAAAGATCTGCATTAATATCATAGGAATTGTCTGTCAGGGTTTATTTGTTTTCCACAAAAGAGAACTCACACTGTAACAGGCAGAGAAGTAAAAGGGACACTCAGCCCACTGAAGAAGAACACCAGAGTGCTTTTTGTGGGCAACCATGTAAGGCAGTGCCATCTCTATCCTGCTTGTATCATTTCTGCCCACATTTCATAGGAGGTCAGCTATGACAAGTGGTCTTGAAGCTGGTAGCAGCAGTCCACCTGCCAGGAACTCCTTTTACCCCCAGAGACCCATTTTTATAGGTGATTCTATAGGCCTTTAGAGTCAGACATTTTTCCTACACTGCTTCATGTGTTTTTCAAAAACCCAACAGGCTCTATAGGTTCAGGTAGAGCATTATAATATCCCTTTGAGGTTGACATACGTTCTGCTACACGTAAGGGCTGCCCCAGGAGCCTGGCACTGCACACATGTTGCAGCAAAGAGTGCACAGCCTGGCTGGCAGGAGCCCCAGGAGAAAGAATAAAATGGGGTTTGTTTTGTAACTGGCTGCTCCTGCCCTTCCCATCTGCTGCTGAGCTCCTCACAGCTCCTGAGCTCTTGTAAAGTTACCCAGCCTTTACTCTCAGTAGCAGCTGCTCTCTGTGTGGTGCTGGGGAGGCAAAGAAGGATGGTAAGAAGTTAGTTAAAAACTGCCCTAGAGCCTTGTAAGGAAAACAAAAACTTGAAAACCCTGAAGGGAAAAGGTAGAATCCAATTGCTTGGTAACTCAAATTTCTCTCTGCTTGCTTCTGTAGCTTTTCTGTTACATGGTGTTGCATTATTGATGGCAGTGGCTACAAGGTGGCTGTGAGCAGGAATAAACCACCCCACTGATGTTTGACATCCCAGCTTCATTTACATCTTGCTTTACTCTCATGCACCAGGGTGGCTGCCAAATGCAACACTTGACCCAGTGCTCCCCGTTGGAAAGCAGAGGAACTGAGCTCCTGGATTTTCTGACTGTGACTTAGAAAAATGTGAGCAGCAGCACTACTGGAATTAAATAAAAACCTGAGGCAGCAGAAAGCCACGTGCTGAGTGTCAGCTGTCAGTTGCCTTCCCCCTTTTTCTCTCTCCTGCTTTAAAGTCTCTTTGTGCCTTGCCTTTTATTTTGCTGTTTTTGCTCCTTTCTGGTCTTGAGAACTGGAAGTGCTCACTGAAAAGGTAGTATTTGAGATCCAAGTTCACATCAAGTTCTAATTCTAGTAGCAGCTGCCTTTAAAATGGCTGTCAAATACATTTTTAGTGAGCTGTGCTTGCTAAGCACTTTCTAATTCTGATGTCATTAGCATAAAAGAAGGCTGATTACCCGAGTTTGATTGGTTCCCCCACTTAACTGGGGAAGAACAAGTATTACAGGCTTTTTTTAACAGAAATTACGTACACCAGTGTCTTAAAGTTGTAATTTCTTTACTTTTTTCTTACTGTCCTGAGCACGCCATGCAGTCAAAAGTAATTTTTCTGCCTTTTAGCAGGTACCTGGTTGCTTCCAGCAACTTAATTGCATTTCAGCCATCACTCAGACTTTGTCTTTCTTTCAAATTTATACAAAACACTCCTTTTGATTTAACCTTCCCTCACCTGTGCTGGATTTCATGCTATTATAGCCCACACTTCAGTGCATGATGCTTTAACTCTTATTTCTTCATAGGCAGTGGAGGGGATGCAGTGCCAGGAGTAGCAGGCATTGAGATGCTGCTTGGCTTTGCCTGGCAAGCAGCTGACAGGCTGGGGTAAAGATGGAACAAGTGCAACACCAAAAGGTTCCTCTTGTATGACCAAAAAGGTTCCTCTTGTCTGGAAGCCACGAGGCACATCAGGTTTTACAATCTGACACCAAGAATTGGTGGTTCTGTGTTAAACTGGGCCAGGAGGACACCTGGTAAAAACCATGCAGGTCCTCTCTGGGCAAAAGGATCAGAGCAGAGGTGGCTGCTGACTGGTGGTGGAACAAACAGAGCTAAGGAGATGCCTGGCCATTGCCCTGAAGATAGAATGAGGACAAATACACCTTTATTTCAGTAGCATCTTCTGGGAAGTCATGTTCCATGCTGTGTAGTGTTTTGCTCACACATCAAGAATTTCTCTCCATGGAAATCCTGGAGTGAAACGTGCTGTTCCTTTACCTTTACATTCTGCTTTGCTGAGTTGAGTCCCTTGGTTTGGCTTTTTGAGAAGTAGCTTGGTGTTCTTTTTTCTGTTGCCAACTTTGTCTCCTCTCTTTGGGCATGGGGATTGTCAGAGGGCTTGTAGAAGCCAGAGAGAGGAACTTCACATTGACTGGATTGTTTTTGTCTCTTTAGGCTGTTTTCTGTACATGCAGGACATTTCTGAGACAAGGGATTGCAGTTTGAAAGTAGTAAATATACATCCATTAAATAAAACCACTTGTCACCAAAATAAGTAAAAGCAACAAAGCACCCTAACAGGAAATGATTGGTCTTAGGACAGTAGCATAAAGGTCACTGATCAAATGCTCAGATTGTGGTTTTGTGGGAGAGAGAGGACATCTTTTAATCTTTCATGTCCAAAGGTCTCAAAGTAGTTTGCAGGTTCTGAAGATGTCCTGAAACTTGCTTACAAAATGAACAAAATTATTTTCTGCGTTTTACAAAAATAGAAGGAGAGGCAGAGCCTGTTTTCTGTGCTTTTTTTTTTTTTTTTTTTTTTTTTTCCACAGTATAACCATCTTTCATTTTATATATGAAGATGCACCTGAGCTAAACACCACCACAGAGTCCCCAGGGACTAGCAGCAATTTTATAATTCAGATCTGAAAGACATGGGCAGAGTTTGGATCTCTCCAGAGTTAAGTGAAAATAAGGACTTTGGTCTTTGAAAACAAAATGCTAATGAAGCTAATTGTTTATCTGAATGACTAGGGGTGCAATTTATGTGATGCACGTTTCAAGGGAAAAATTGTGTTTTACCTTTTTTCCTGCTTTTGTTTCTCATCAAGTGCCTGATTTGTCACATGCTATACCTAGTGTTTTTCCCACAGCAGAAATGTTTCACTCAGTAATTTTTGTTGGTGTGTGTATGCACAGCCTGAGAACAGCAGCTTTTTAATTGGCACACTTGAGTGCAGCACAGATAATTTTCTCATTCTTTCTCTTAGCTATTGCTCACGAATATAAAGAACCTGAATATTAAAACCTGTATCTGAAAATTCTGACTATTGATAGCCTATGGATACGGAGCATATTCTAGAAATGCTGTGGCATTTCAAAGCTTTAGGCACTTTATCCCACTTACCTTTAATATCAAAAATGTTGGCTAGACAGAGCAAAACTTCTGCTGGCTTCTGTGGAAGAAGAAAAACGTCTGCATGCAGCAAGATCTGATTTCAGGCATCAGCAGAGAGCTTAGAAATTTCTGTTCCAGGAGTGCAAATGACAAAACTGTGACTGTCATTATCTAAAGGTGGCTCCTCTGGTGGAAACCCAGCATCTGATGAACATGTTGGAGTAGCATTGTGTATAAATACCATCCAGGACAAAAAATGAGGGGTAAATTGCTTATGCTGGAGAGCTAGAGGTCACTGAGAAATCCTCAGTGTTCTGCCAGCTCCATGTGTGCAACTCTGACTCTACTGGGAAGGGGCTGAAAGATTTTTGGGCTGCAGTCACATTTGATCATAGAATCATAGAACTGGCTGGGTTGGAAGGGACCTCAGAGCTCATCAAGTCCAACCCTTGATCCACTCCCCCCGTGGTTCCCAGCCCATGGCACTGAGTGCCACATCCAGGCTCTTTTGAAATATCTCCAGGGATGGAGAATCCACCCCTTCCCTGGGCAGCCCATTCCAATGCCTGATCACCCTCTCCAGAAAGAAATTCTTTCTAATGTCCAACCTAAACCTCCCCTGGCACAACTTGAGACCTCTTGTGCCCTCTTGTCTTGCTGAGAGTTGCCTGGGAAAAGAGCCCAACCCCCCCCTGGCTCCAACCTCCTTTCAGGGAGTTGTAGAGAGTGATGAGGTCTCCCCTGAGCCTCCTCTTCTCCAGCCTCAACACCCCCAGCTCCCTCAGCCTCTCCTCATAGGATCTGTGCTCGAGTCCCTTCACCAGCCCAGTTGCCTCCTTTGGACCTGCTCCAGCACCTCAATCTCCTTCCTGAGCTGAGGGGCCCAGAACTGGACACAGGACCAAGGTGTGGCCTCACCAGGGCTGATGCTTTAACTCAATCAATGCCTCCTCCATCCTCTTCCCTCCCTCCCAGGTAGTCACTGACTATTTCAGTGGCCCAAAGCCTTGCTAAATGCCACTATTTAGTCTTCTCTTTTGAGCACCAGCCGTGCAGTTGAGCTGATCTTAGTTTTTCCATGTGTTCTACCACTGGCTGCCTACCCTTTCAGGTGCATTTCTATCTGCCCCTTATTTACCTGCTGTGCTCTTGCAGCATTTGAAACATTTCACACCCCTAGCTGCTGTTAATGGTCACCTAAAACACAATGATGCTTTACAAAGCCAAAATTCTTATCTTTGGATATTATTGCTGTCTGAAATAATCAAAGAGGAAGCAATTGAGCTTTTTCTTGCTTCAGATTAAAAAAGTTTTAATGCCTGCTTTCTAGGAGAAAGAACAGCAGTAAGTAGGTATGAGATTTAAAATTGTATCTTATCCCCTGCCAGTCTGGCACTGCAAATGCTCTCATAAGCTGAAGAATCTCTCTAGCAGGTATAGCATTTTTGTTTGACCATTCCAGGCTGAATTTTGGAGGTGTGAGGGCTCTGGATAGCAGCTTGTTGGGAACTGTCATGAGCTGAGGGCAGGAAGCATCCACTGTGAAGTGGCTGATGCTGATGTTGGCACAGCCTGAAGAGCTCTAGAAATGAATGTTATGCCTCACACGTCTCTTTTTCCAGGGGGGCTTATTTAGTGTGGTGCAGAAAGGTTGCCATGATTTGATAGCCAGGCAGCCACAGGAAGTGTGAAGTTACACAGAATGATGATGCAAAGAGGGTTCAGTTCAGGGATGCTGTCTGGCTGACGTGCAATGCAGCAAATCTTGTAATGAAGTTAAGGAAAACATGCTAATGAAATGGTTTAATGACAGAGCCCAGAAGGAAATTACTGCAGATTGCAATATATTTCAAATGAAGCAATTTTTTCCCTCTTACTAAAATACCTGAGCCCCAAGTTGGGTGTTCACTGATGTTTTAATTTGTTTAGTTTCTTAATATACTGCAAATCATCTGTTGCAGTCATACACTTACTCTAATCCTGAAATCATTAGATTTTGGCAGTGTAGTGCTTCCTGTCTCATTTCTTTTATCCTGTGTGATTGCCTATCTTTGCTATTTGGGTGCATTTCTATACTTTCAGCACACTGATGTGAGAATTCTAGCACATTGTTATCTTGTAGTACTGCAGAAAATATGGCAGCTGTTGGGACTTCTGACAAAACATATACAGAAAGAATTTACAAATTATTGTGAATGTCACAATATTATTTTTACTGTCATTCTGTTTCCTTACTCGCTTTTCTACCTCATCCAGTATCTGTGTTTTGTTCTCACTTGTCAGGATTAGCTTCATCAGAGGACAGGGATGCTTGTCCAGCAGATCATCAGAGAGTCCTGATAGGAACTATTATGAGCAAAGCAGAAACCAGCCAGTTAAAGTGGAATCCATACAGATACATAAAGCAATTATACACACCTGTGACCCAAAAAGAGAAATCTCTGCTCTGAGAAAGATTATCCTGCAGTTTTAGGCCACGGGAATGTGCCTCTGAAAGAAAATCCTGGTACCACTCAGGTAGAATCAGAGAATGGTTTGGGTTAAAAGGGGATTTTAATGCCCTGACATGGGCAGAGATATCTTCACCTGGATCAGGTTGTTCAGAGTCCTGTCCTGCCTGACCCTGGAATGTTGCAAAGTGTTAGGAGCTACAGGCATAAACCAAGTGGGGGTCACTTATTTAAGAAGCACCAACATTTGTTGTGTCCAGACACCTGGTAAAGAGCCACGTGGGGGAAGCAACTTTACAAGGAGCTAAAAAGGCATGAGGGGACTGCAAATTGAGAACTCTGAGATGTCACATTGGGTAATGGAGCAGCCATTGCCTTTTGTTGACAGAATGAGCAGCTTGATTTAAAAATACAGTTACTGATGTTAAATACTTCGTGCTGCCTGGCTTCTGTGGCACACACAGGTTGGGCTCAGTTGCTTCTCCCTCAGGTGGCTGATGGATGGAAATGGCACTGTGCACACTGCCATTTTGTATGGGTACCAGAGGCCTCAGGAAGGCCTGGAAAACTGAAAAGAAATAATGGAAAACACAGTGCTGGATAATATCAGTGAGAAAAATCCCAGGCCCTTGTTATACCTTTGCACTTTTCCTGTAAGCAAGAAGAGCAGAGAAGGGTCCTCTTGTTGGGATTGGATGTGCTGAGGATTCTGGCTCAGAAGTTCTGGCATCCTGGGCACAGCCCCTGGTGTGTGTATAGGATACAGAGCCATATAGATGCAGAGCCCCACATTCTCCCTTGGCTGTGGAGGCTCTTGAGGGAGCTGGGGGTGTTGAGGCTGGAGAAGAGGAGGCTCAGGGGAGACCTCATCACTCTCTCCAACTCCCTGAAAGGAGGTTGGAGCCAGGGGGGGTTGGGCTCTTTTCCCAGGCAACTCTCAGCAAGACAAGAGGGCACAAGAGGTCTCAAGTTGTGCCAGGAGAGGTTTAGGTTGGACATTAGAAAGAATTTCTTTACTGAGAGGGTGCTCAGCCATTGGAATGGGCTGCCCAGGGAAGGGGTGGATTCTCCATCCCTGGAGATATTTCAAAAGAGCCTGGATGTGGCACTCAGTGCCATGGGCTGGGAACCACGGGGGGAGTGGAGCAAGGGTTGGACTTGATGAGCTCTGAGGTCCCTTCCAACCCAACCCATTCTATGAAGGAGGAAGCTGAGGGCCCACCTTTATATATATATATGTACATTTATATTTATATATATAAAGCACCTATCATGATACTGATAACCATTCTCTGGAACCCCTCTGACAGGGGACAGCCCAGCCATGCTCTTTGGGAAGGCAGAGTCCATTGCCCATCCCCTGCTTCTGACAGCCTGGGAGCAAGCAGAGGAGCAGCTCTGGCTGGCAGGATGCCAGATGCTGCTTTTGACTTCTCTAAAGCAAACCTTGCTTAGGTCAGGAGGCCAAGTTCAAGTGTTTCAAGGGGTAGAAGCAGCCCCCAGGCTACTCAGCCCACACTGCTTTAGAACTGCTCCCTGATTTAGCATTTCATGGCACAACATGTGCTGCACCAAAACTTCTCCACCCCCTTTCTTCCCACCTGCCCAGCTTTAAAACCAGGGTGGATTCCCAAGTGCTTTTTGTCTTTGATTATTAGACTAATGTTTCACTCTGCTCATGCTTTGGAGAAATCTGTTTTCTCATCTGTTTTTTTTTTTCTGCAAGCATGAGTTATCAGGCAAGGCAGCAGGGTGGTTAAAGTGCTCAGTGTTAATAAAACTAATGAACAGCAATGCTGGACCTGTCCTCACACAGACAACCCATTTTTTTGAAGCTGACTTCTTCAGTCATTTCTCAAGGTGCCCTGGGAAAAATGACTAATAAATACTTAAAACACTTCAAATACTCTGATGAATATTTTACATTGTAGAAGATGTGAATATTGGTAACATTAACGCAGGCTTGAGAGTAAGAAAAATCTTAGTAACCAGAATAGGGTTACATTGGGATGGAGCTCAGGGATACAGGGGGAACTGAATGAGTTGGCCAGATGGAAAATATCTCCTGAAGTATCTCCAGTTCTCACCTTTACATTATGGAAAGCTCTGCAGGGCCAGAGCTGCTATACAGCTCTGGGGTATATATACAAGGGGTATAGCATAGGATAGAGCAGGGTAAGGGAAGGACTAAGGAGTGAGAACCCCAAAGCTGGGTGCCAGAGGGCAGCAGTACAGTGAGGTCCCCTCTGCTTTGGCTGCATCCGAGTTCTAAGCAGACAGTGCTGGCAGATCCAAGGAGTGCTATTCCCAAATCACCTGGAAAAAGAAGTCCAGCTACTGTGTTCCAATCCAGCCTCTGGAAGCAGGAATAAATGCTTTAGAAAGCAAGGCTGGAATGCCTATCATAGATATACTGAGGAAACATCCAGCTCAGGAGAACAATTCCTTCTCTCCTGAGGTTCTGAGATGACTTACCCCCTTTCCATTCCTTTTCCCTCTGTGCTTGAGTTCACTCCCAGTGAGAGGATGCTGGAACTATGGCTGTGCTCTGCTTAAGCCATGCAAGTTTCCCCCTTCTGTAATCCCTGCCTGGTGAGATCTGTATCTGCATCAGCCAGAAATGCCCTGAAGCCCTCTGATTGATGAAGGTTTCAGAGCAGAGGAGACCTGGAAGGCACTCAGCCTCCTGCCTGGGCTGGAGGACAAAGCTTTTGGGGCTGTCAGTACAGTTCACCTCCCAAAGGAATAAATAACCTGAAGAAAAGCAGAATTTTATTATTGCTATGGCCTTCTGGGAGCAGCTGGCATGGGATAAGCCAGCTCTTACATGTAGGCCAGAGGGACAGCCCCTTCTTTTGGGAATTGCTCTCCACACTCAGCCCAGCATCAGTTCTTACTGGAAAGCCAAGGTTTTCTTCACTGCCTCCACAGTGGGAGTGTTTTCCCCCCAGAAACTACCCTGAGGTACTCCATAATGTTAAGCTTGAAATCATTATTCTAGTAGGACTTAAGAGAGTTGGGATCTTGTCCAGTTTTTGCACAATTTAAGTCCTTTCTAGATGAAATGTGGATGTGTCAGCCATCCCAAAGCAGCTAATGTTAAAATGCAGGCAAAGCTGGCTGGGTAGAAGGCTCTTGGAAGCAGCTTTAGGCTAAGAAATACATTAAGAAAGCTTTAATGCTGGGTAAGGAAGAGAGCTGAGTTTCCAAATGAGCACATTAGAGTCAAAAGCAGCAAATGATTCACTAATGAAATATGAACTGGTGGAATCATTTGAGAAAATATTTTTCTGCTCCCAAGATCAGAAGTGCCAACAGAGGGCACAGAATGCCAAGTGTGGTGGTATTTTGAATGGTATTTAATCAGTTTCTGCATCTTTACAACATACATGGAAGTAGGTTTTGTGGAAAGACCAGCCAAGTTTTTTCTGGGTTTTTTTTGGTGTGGGGTTGTTTGGGTTTTTTTGTTTTGTTTTGGGGTTTGTTTTTGTTTTTTGAGGTTTTTTTTCTAATCACAGGCAACCCTAGTTTTCAGTTGCACAGTTTGTGAACAGATCAATAAGGTTTCCATTAGTTTAGGAAGTCAAATGGAAAAGGCCATGAAATTACTGAAAAGTTATGTCACTTCATGAGTTCATAGTTTCCTTTTTAAATCCACTGTGCACTAGAAAGGGTGCAGAAATGGGAGGGGAGGGGGAAGAGTTGAGAGTTTCTCCACAAGTTGACCTTTTTTCAGAAGACTTCACTCTCTACTGGAGTAGAGAATTCCTCAGGATCATACTGGGGCTTGTTGTCCTCAAAAATATGGTGTCACTTAGGTTGTTGAGGAACCTCTTTCTAGAATCCTAAATGCTGATCAGCAGTCATTTCTGTTGTGGTCTGCAAAGTGTGATGGCAATAGTTTCTTTACCATTTCATTGGAGGGGAATTTTTTTTTTTTTTTAGCCTAAAGAAACAGTAAGGAAAAGTAGAGCAGTGCTCAAAAGCCTGGGTGGTTGTGGTTTTGTAGCAGTGAGGCATAGGGGGGTTTTGAGGCCCAGAGCAGCAACATCTGCCTGGAAAGGAACACAGCAGGAGACATTATCCAACAACTTTTAAAAAGCATTAATAAGATTTTGGCTATTAAAGTGAAGGAAAAAACTATAGGACTCTTTGTAAATGAACAAGAGAAAGGGTAATGTTGGGAGAGTCACCTAATGTGTTATTATACACAGATAATAGGAAAAAGAAAAATAAACCAAACAAAAGCCACCATGAAGTGCAAACTTAAGAGATTTAAAGCACAGCAAGAGAACAACTCTGGACAGGAAAGTGGAAACTGTCAGCACTGAAGGACATGGGCAGAACAGAAAGAGCAAGGCACAGAATGCAGTGCAGCTAACAGGAGAAATCAGAAGCAAGAAGAGATGGGTTTGCAGCTGTCAGCAAGTTGTTGTCAGAACAGAAAAGCTTATTGATTGGAGTTGTTCTGGTTCCTGTACTGTTCAGTACCCTATCAGCAATTTAGATAATAGGTAAAAATTTCAAATTCCTTCTAACTCCACAATGCAGTGTAGTGATTTATGTGTGTCTGAATGTGGGCTCACAGGGATGCAATTATTCAGTGTAAAAAAGCATGTATGTGTGTGTGTATATATATATATATATATATATTTGCAGTGGAGTTTCAACTTATTAATGGCTAATTATCTGGAGGAAAAGGACAATTAGTAAGGAGACAGCTGGAAAACAATGGAACCAGGCACTTAAGAATCATGTGAATTCATGAATTATTACCCTGAGTATTGTCCTAGGCCCAATTTAAGTATGAAGATCTGATTTTGAAAGCTGTTGAGCAAATGTGTCACTTTGCTTCTAGGAATACAAGGTTGAATCTCTTTTTATAGATAGGTTTTTATATCCTATACATAAAGACTTCTGTGAGCTGTGATTGATAAATTTATCAGTGTTTGTAAATGAAGTTCAGTCTTGCCATAACTTGATAAATTATCACTGTTGGGTTAGATTCCTCTGGATTCTTTCCTGTTTCACTCCTGGGTGTGTGAGAAGGTACCAGGCACCAGACTGCAATGGTGTGGGCTCTTGTCTCAGTACATATTCACTGTAGATAAATATTTTTGAGGAGTAAAAAAATCCTTTGCATAAGGAAGAGGAAATCCTTAGAAAACATGCCCTGAAAAGGAGAGCTTTTCAGAAGAGCATTGTAAAAATGCTGATGAGAGGGTTCTAATAATTTTGCTAATGGCATTCCTAAGTAACTGAGGTAAATCAATTCAGGCTTTGCATGAGAGGGACAGCTATGAAGCTCTTCAAAAACTTGGCCTTTTTGAAAGCCTTCAGTTTGACACAAAGCTTAATCAAGGTGGTTAAAATACGTAAGTGAAAGAAAATGAGGTATCTACCTTTTGATGTGGAGAGAGGTGGCATTTAATCTTGGAACCTGGAACATCATCAGATGACTTCCATTCCAACATCCCTGTTGCATCTGAAGGGAAGGCAGTTTTACTTGCTAACTTGCAAACTTGAGTTTCAAACTTCCAGAGACCATTTCAGTGTCTGCTGTGACCAGTTCTGTGCTGCCAACAACTTCTTAACACTTCTCTTGGTAATGCTGTTTTCCAACAAAGCTGGTTCGTCCTTTGGAAGGTGAACTGACATCCCTAAAAATCTCAGTGTAAATCCAAGGGCCACTTTCAGCCAAACAGACTCAAAAGCCTTTAAAGTTCAGGTCTGAGTGCAGAGGGGATGCCACACCCTAAATTCTGCTGTAGAAGCCTCATGCTGCCTGTGCTTTTACATTCAAATTACACGACCCAGCCCATATAACAGACAGACACACCAGACCTAAGAGCCATGGGCACTCATTCAGACTCTACAGGCCAGGTTTGCAAGCTGAGCCAGGGCATTATTCTGATTTAGCTGCTCTGCTTTGCAGTCTCATTAAATAAGGACACTCTCCAGGGCCTTTTGCTGCAGTGTTTTCAGCTGCATCATGTAACACCTCCTCAGTTCTTCCTCCTGACTTCCCACTGAGCTGCTTGTAACTTCTCCTGCAGGCTGGATGGTGTATGGATCATGCTGTGTCCCTACCTGTAGTGCAGGTGCTGCATTCAAACCCCCAGAGTTAGCATTTAGTGATTAAAAATCCCAAGTGGTTACCAAGGGCTCCACTGTGCTTTTGCAGGGTAGTTACATACTAAACTTGCATGGGAATCAAAGGTCCTGCTGAGTTCCTTGAGAAACTGTCACCTTTTTTGAAATTCCAGTTGTTTCTGAAAACAAACAGTTCACAAGCGTGCACAACAGAACTGTGCCTGTGCTACAAGTTTGCTGTTAGTGTGCAGGGTGAGCAGAAGGGTCCATCTCCTGCTCGAAGGAAAACATTGTTCATCAATTAGAAAACAAATTGTTGTGATTCTCCTGAGGCTAATTTTGATTAGTGCTGTGTGGACATAACTTTCTAGAGAAACAAGAAACAATATTATGCCACATTTGGGCACTGAGGTGGAACTGCTCTTGCAGTCCCATTTCTTTTTTTTCAGTGTACACGTGGCTTTTGGTATCAGCCACCAGGATATGGGAACTGTTTGTAATGAGCTCTCCAGAGGTTTCTTGCACTCTGTGCACCCTTGAGCTATTCAGTAATGTCATGTAGACTTTTTTTTTTCCTGTTACTGATCTTTCTCATTACCTATGAGTGCTTCACAGCTGGGAGCAGTTTCAAACTGCCCCGACAGCCCAGTGCCACACTAAGGAAAGATGGATTTGGATGATGCTCCCAGGCACGTGGTGTGACCCTGGGGATGCCCTGCACAGGGAGAGTTGGATTTGATGATCCTGATGGTCCCTTCCTGGCAGATTTTGTGATTCTATCAATTACCTTGAATCCTTGCTGTGCTACCTTGGATCACTCCATGGCAGAACCTTGTGTCCTCTTTGTGTTCCCAGAGACACACATTCCTTTTGCCTAGAGTACACATCCCACTACAGAGCTGCAAATGTATCATGCTTCTGTCTCCATTTTCTCCTTAACAAAAATGTGTCATCAGTTGCAGAGTGTGAAGGCAGGAGAGAAATCTCTGCTGCAGTATCTGCAAAATAGACCTGATTTTTTGATAGAACCCAAAGAAGAAAATGTTGCTGTTTCTCCTCAGGCTAATGGTCTCCTCACTGACCCTGCACATCATGTCACTCAACAAATGCTCTCCTTTTTTTTCCTTCTAGATTAATACAGCAGATGATTTCACCAATTGCAAGGAGGAGGCAGAAGATGATGACACTTGAGGTGCTCGTGTTAGGCTCAAAAACTCAACCAGCCATGAGTAAGTCATCTCACTGCACAGCTTGATCAGTAACAAAGCACGTGCTGCATTAAGTGAGTTGGGTTATGGACAAACAGAAGGGGAAATCTACTGTAATAGATTCCATTTCCAAGTGTTCCCACAACTTCCAGGGAAGGCAGATGTTCTGGCAGAAGGGGGGAAGGCAGGTGAGGGATTCAGTCTTGATAACCAAGTCATTGCTGAGCAGGACAGATCTCAGTGCAGCCACCCTGCCTGGGAAATTCTGAAAAATTGTGATCTCTGCTCTGAATGCAGAAAACAGCTGAATTTTCCAAGTTCTCTTCATAGAAGGGGTTGGCACTGCCTACAGGGACAGCCACCTCCAGTGAGGAGGCACAGACAGGAGACATTTTGCAGCTTGGTGTTGATACATCTAAGCAGAGCTTGATGACAAGCTTGGTGACAATCTGTGTGGTCATATGCATTCCCCTTGGGAACTGCAGATGAAGTTGCTTGTTTGCATTTACTGATGGCATATGTTTTACACTATCAATTATCTATAATGCTAAACTTTATCTTGTTTCTATCTTATCTGTTTGTTGACAATTTAATCCTTTCAGCTGTCTCAAATTCGGGATGTTTCTTCTTTTTTTTTTTTTTTTTTTTTTTTGCTAATTTTAAACCTGTTTTTTTTAAGCTAATTTTCAGCTAATTTTAAACTAGCACATCTAGGTGGATGAGAGAGGCTGAAAATGTGAGCTAGCAGCCTGGTCATCCTTCATACATTTTCACTGCCTCTGTCCTGCTGCACTCAGGAACACCTCAGGGTGGGCAGGTGGCAGAAGAGCAGGGACTATACCAGCTGGCTTAGCCCTATCCCCCACCTGAGTGAGTGGTGGAACAGAAACCTTCCTCAGGGGCTTGGGGTGTTACCTGCTGTGCACTGACTTGATGGACTTGTAGAGTTTACTCTGTTACCTTGCTGAGTTTGATTATCCAGATCTTGGTGTTGAAATGTAGGTTTTCACATCTCTGTGAGCCACTGAAGACAGCAGAGTTCTATCCCATAGCAGTGCAGCTGTGTCTCCCAGGAGCAATGTTTATTTCTTTTTTAGAGAGACTCAGATAAGCACCCAAACCCCAGAGTATAAAAAATAAAGCTACAAAGCTAGGGCTTTATTGTACAAAGTGTTGCACTGGAAGTCAAGCAATACAAATTCCAGAGGCAAGGTAAGTGTGTGTGATTTCATTCTGACAGCAATTCTAGGGAAGTTTAACACTGCCTACAGGAAGATGGTGTGTGTATCAGAGTATCAAGATGTAATAAAAACTTCCACTGTTGATTTGGTAAATATTTTAAAAGCTGTTCACTGACAGGGTGTATTTGACAGCTTTCCTACTGTATTAGTTCATAAAAGTTTTATTAGCCATTGTGTTGCTTCTGTGGGACTCCTTGAAACCCAAAAGATTTCCAGATGGCAAATTTGAAAATGAAACAATGCATTCTTTAGCATTAAAAGCCAGACAAAACCCAGGAGATCAGTATCAAATTGCATCAAGATAGCAACAAGAAGCTGAAGTGGATGAGGAAAAGAAAGATGATGTAGAAGACAGCAGAGTGGAGGCAGAACATGAAGAACAAGCAGATGATGATTCATACAGCTTTCCCACCAGTGCTGACAATTTGTATGCCAGCACACCTGAGATCTCCAGAAGAACACAAGAGAGCTGCTTCTGTAAGGGGCCACCCCCTCCTCCTCCCTGAAACCTGCCTGGCATCCTGAGGCTGAATTATCCTCACGATAGAGCTCAAGGTAGGAACTTGGGAGGAAAATAAACCTGGATACAGACACCCAAGTGCAGAGTAGGTGCTGGTGTAGGTTATGTGGGATCACTCCCAACAGCAGCAGGTGGGCAGTGTGACCCTAACTCTGCAGAGCAGGCATGAGCAGATGAGCTGGACTACAAGATATTCATGACTGGGTGTATCAGCTCATTTTGTGGCTTGGGACCCAGGGTTCAGTTCTCAGGTTTTCCTCACCCTGCCCACCTTAGCTGCCAAATAATATTAGAATCTTTTATTTTAAAATAAAAGATTGGTCTTGTGTTTTTGTCAGGTTGACTGAAGTATTTACCATCTAGAAATATTAAATACTAACTTGATTTAATACAGCTTGGAATTTCACATGGAGATCTAATAGAAAGTAACCCTGCAGAGAGATTCAACACAGTATTTTAGTTCGTTTTAAACAATGTTCTGAAAACGCTATATTGTGTTGCAAGGTAAAAAGAGGAAGATAAATTGTAACCTTTAATGAAGTGCTCTGCTTTTTCTTTGTTTTTCAGTATTTCTGCTCCCTCCTAAAAACTTGAAATTTAGCATTGCAGTTCCACTCAAGCACTGAGAAGCCCTAAAATACTGTTTGCATCTTGTTTCAAAATAGAATGTTATAATTTCAGAAAAGTAAGTATGCAAAGGAATTCAAGTTTAAATACCAGTCTTAAGTAGTCACATAGGAAATTAAACCTTCTTATTTGTCATGGACACTACTGGCAAGTGTGCACACAAATTGCTTCTCAGTTTCTCCACTGCTTGTTACAACTCTCAGGGTCTTAAATCACCATCACCAAGCACACTGAAGTTCACCTAAGCAGACAGAAATAGCTTTCTAACCTCACAGGTTGCTACAGGTGGGGTTTTCTCCTTTTTCTTATGGTGAACCAAAAGCTGGCTATATGCAGGAATTCCTCAGTGGATTCTAAGAGAAAGGGAGAGAGAAGAAAATTAATGCTGGTTTGCATTTTAATTCCCATGAAATACTTGAGTGCAGCCACACGTGTGCATAAATGAGGGGTAGGGATTTGTGAGGGTAGGCTGGAAATAAATGCCTGTCTTGGGAGAGCTCTCCCTCTCTGCCAAGGGCCAGTGGTCTGTGTGAGGGGACAAGCAAGGAAAGTTTCTCTGCTCTTTAGTTTCCTGTGCTGGTGAGGCAAAATTCATCTGAAAAGGCTTCTGTGTGAACAGTGCATTTAAAACATGCTGGGAATTTTCCTCAGGTGTCACCTTTGGTTTCAGCATTGGGGAATGGAGTGAGGGTACCAGAACTCCTCTTAATGAGGGTGATGCTTGCTTTCAAAGAGAAGCTCTAATGAGTAATTTCTAAGTAACTGTAGGTATTGCTCTGGAATAGCTAAAAGCCAAGTCCCCTCTTCTTGAAGGCTTTGTCTTGGCAGTGGCATGAGAGTGCCCCCTGTGGGAGTGATGAGAAGGAATATTCAACATCAAAGAAACAATTTCCACAGGGAGATGGAAATGAAATATTCCTCATACTAAACATGGCAGGTGGATTAATCCCACGTTTTGAGTTCAAAGATTTTTTTACACCTTAGCCAGAATGCAGACTGATATTAGGTATAAATAATATATCCCGTTTAGAAATGTATCACACTTCCAGGGGCTCCTCTGAACCCATAAGCAGATAAAACAGTTCTTAAAGAACAGCAAAAGGAGTTAAAACAGCAGTAGTGACCACAGCCTGTTTTAGCAGATCTACATGTGCAGGCAGTGGATTGCAACACAAGAAAAACATGACTCAGTACAAGAATTCCAGGCAGGTCCTTTTTTTTTTTTTTTCAGGAAAGATCAGCACAAGGAAGTTATAAACATTTATGAGAACACCAGCCCCAGAAGCAGCTCTTAACTCTTAGCAGTTTGTGGGGTTTTTGAAGACAAATCAAAACAAACCCAGGTCCTGGGAAACTTGCTGATTCTTTTTAATGCTGTAAAATGTGAAAGTTAAAGGAAAACAAGTGCTGAGTAGCTGTACTGTGACATACAGGAAATTTATGGAGTAGAGAGAATCAGAGAAGTTATTGGGGTGTGGGGGTTTGGATAGTATAAGAGGTCATAAATTTCTTCTACACAATAAGGGTCTTTTTAAATTTTTTTCACTTTGTCCTACAGGACATCTTAGTAAAGCCCTCAAAACCAAGTGGGACATTGAAAATGCACAAAAGAAAAATCCCATTTCTTAAATTAAGTTTCAGTTCTTGAGTCACTGTTGCAAGAGGTAAGAAAGAGCATGAATTTCCCAAGTGCCAAGGCCACAGGTACCACTTCCGTGGCTTCACCATTAAAGAACATGTTTGTGTGACTCTTCTGGGAGCAAGTGGGGCACTCAGGATTTCTTTTAAATAAATCCATTCATTCTGGGACTAACACCAGAGCATTTGTTCTTGATAATCTCATGTGAAATCATGAGGAGGCCCTGAAGCTGGAACTGTTCCTCTCAGGACATCATCTCTGCTGACTTAGCTGATCAGAAGCCTCTGAAAATCAGAGTTCTTTAGTTTAGAAATGAAATTGGGTCTCTTTAAGAAACTCTAAAGCTTGACATTAAATCATCATCTCTTTTCTTTGCCCTATATATGGAATGCAATGGAGAGCTGGAGTTCAGTGGAGGACAGAAGTGAAGGAGAACATGGTGATGGACTTGCAGCAGCCTGGTACAGAAAAGACCCAAATCCATATGAGAGACCCATAAACCTCTGCACAACTGGATGAGTCTGTGCAGGATTCCATGCTGGCTGAAGAGGAGGAGAAAAGGAGAGAACACAGGGCTCCTCCATGTACTGCAAGGTCAGTGCTGCTGCTTTGTCAGTATTTGCTGGTAGGATACAGACATCTCTCTTTTATTTGATGAACAGTGTTTTTCTAAAATACTAACATCCTTTTTCAGTGACTTTCAAACCAAGAACTGATTGGTTCAGTCAACCTGTTCTCACCTTTCATATGAGCTGAGAACATCTCTGACCAATATTAATTTGCAGTTTACATTTCAGATAGCCTCACTTGTTAAATTTAACTTTATAAAAAGTATGACAGTATGATGGGAAATGAAGAATTGCCAAGCTTGCTGTCAGTGTGTATGTTTTTATGGTGCAACACAGAATGTGCTGTTTGAATCAACTTTCAGTTGTTACCTGATTCTAAGAAAGAGATTTTTAGCCATATTTTTTTTTTCTTCTGATGAGAACAAAAGGGAGAAAAGCCTGTGTGAGAACTCCTCTTTCAAATATCCTTTCTGCAATGTAAGATGCTAGAAATGGCCATCTGGGGAAGGGTTATGTTCTTTTACCTTTCCTGTGGAAACTGGGGGATATTTTTGAGCCAATTCATGGCAATTCAGGGCTGGAAGATATTTCAGGTATCTTGTAGTCCAATTCAGACCGAAGCCAAATTTCAAAATATTAAAAAGGAATTTCTGTGAACCTACTGCAGAGATCTGTGCAAGCCCCAAAATCCACACTGTCTGCATTTCCAGACTCCTCTACAAAAACCAGCCAACGTAGAAAAAGATGTGTAAGAGAAAACAGCAGAAAAGCAGACTGAGAAAGGATACTAGCAGATTGCTTGCTTCATCCACCACATGTTCTGCACTAAAACAGGATTAATACTACCCAAGCCAGATACAGAGGAGCACCTCCTTTCCCATGCCTTTTTCAGTCAGGGATTTATTTTATTCTTCTGAGCTATTTCTCTTCCTCCAGGCTGTGTAACTCCAGGTGAGGGCCAGGATGTGTGGGCTCATGCTTTCATCATTTAGTTGCTTTTTCCTCAGCATATTCAAGAGGTGTCAGGATGAATCAGGACAGTTGTTAAAAGTAATCCAGGGATGGGTGTGTATGGGGGGTCTGTTACAACTGCAGAGGTCCTGAAATGGCTTTTACTGAGCTTGCTGGAGCAGTGGCTCCAGTGTTGGTCCTCTGACATCATATCCAGTGACTTGAAAACCCTTGCTGTGAAAATGCATTATTTGGGAGGTTGTTTTGCTGTCCTTTATTGCACTACAGAGTTCCTGCTTGGTCTTCTCTAACCATTCCCTAAGGAAGAGACTGTCAGAGGAACTGCTTGGATGGGACTGTGGTTCTTTTACACCATATATACACAAATACACACACCCCAAGGTTTTTAGCTTTGCTTTTATAATCAAGCAGTAGCAGACAGATTACTTTCCTGTTGGGCTGTGAAACCCTGGCTCCATTTCATCTATTCATACAGTAAATGAGAAAAGTGGAAGTGCTTCAAGGAAGTTTCAGGTGACCACTCAGGGCTCTCTTTTGCCTGGCCATCCTCCCAGCTCCTGAACTGGGGTCTTTCACTCTCCCATTTTGTGCACAGATTCCTGAGACAGATGGTGAAATTTTAGACAGAAGTGATGTATCTTTAGCCAAAACCTTTTTTTTTCTTGCTACTTGGATTGGCAATTTTTCTCCTTCTCCACAGTGGTTAAAGAATTCTTCAGCTAGGCTAGCAATATCCCAGTTTCCAGTTCATTATATTAAAACTGCTTAAAACTGGAAAAAAAGGTTGTTTCAGCTGTGAGAACCAGAAAATTTATTCCAGTCCATCATTAAAATCTGCCTGTGTCTGCAGCCATTGCTTTATAATTTAATCTAATCAGTGTAAAATAAAATTACTCTGGCTAGGGCATATACACATTTTTCATCCCTCCAACAAATTAATGATGGTTTCAGGTTTTCTTTTTATATTCTACACTAAAAAGAGACTTGCAGAAGTTGCAAAGTCAAATAATTAGAAAGTCAGAATTGAGGTATTTCTGCTTCTTTGTCCCTGTCACAAACATTCCAATGCCACCCCTAGGTATATAGCCACATGCTGCTATTTATCACAGATATTTTCTTTTATCTGATGTTTAAAGTAGGTGAGCATAAGATGCAAAACTCTTCAGTGTTTCTCATTCCCATTTTTGTTTAATACATATATATTTCATGCCTGCCTCAGGTTCAGTGTGTAGTTTTAGACTCTCCTGTGATAAACCCTTTGATTTTTTTTCTTTAGCCATTGATTTTTTGGATGCCCAACATGAAGTAATTAAGATGTGGGATTTTTGAGGTAAACAGCATCATAGAATACTTCATTTAGTCAAAGCAGAGATCCCACTGATTTTCAGAACTTCAAATTAAATGGTGAGTGTGTCTGTTCAGCACCTTAATATCAGGGGTTCATGAGCCCAGGTTGTCTGGGGCTTTGTTGAAGCACAGTCTGATGTGCCAAGGTTACAGCCACCCACAGCTCCATCACCAAGTACTCTGGGACTTCTTGGAAATTGGGATAGAAGGGTTTCTTCCAGCCCAAGCCATTCCATGATCCTGTGATTTATATACCCAAGGAGGTGATGGAAAACTATGGACTCATTTATTGGGGAAAAAACCCCAAAATGCACAAGCACTGCATATCAGAAATGCCTTTTGCTTCTTGGACTGTGTGCTAGAGCCTCCATGGCAGTTTATTCTGTGTACCCACCAGAACTAATGCAGTGGTTGAACTTCCTGAGGGCCACCACCACACACTGAAATCCATGAAGTTACAAAAGAGTAACTCACTCTGTTAAGCAAAAGTGGTGGTGTTTCCATGGTAATAGCAACAGTGAAAATAAACAAATAGCCCTCTTTGTAAAAAGCTCTACTGAATTGGGCAGTGGAACTGCTGAGCTATAGGAAACAAACATGGGACTTCTCAGAGCCCTTCTCAGAACCTGTTTCAGAGCTCTGGGAAACCAGAGCAATAAACACTCGTGTAAGCTGTCATAACTGAGCTGCTGCAATTTACAGTGTGAGCAGCTGACCTGAATCTGCTGACAAATAAGGTCTAGGAAACACCAGTGAGCTGAAAGATTTAAACCAGCAGTGTTCTAATCTCTTTTAATCAGTTTCATTTACTCTGTTTTCAAATTTTAATGAACATGCAAACTACAGTCTGGAACACTGCTAAATGTACTGCATCTGTAACAGAGCACATGTGTTTGTTCATTTAGACCACTCCAAGAATTTTGCCTTCTAAGTGAAAGGCTCATCAACCAATGGAGCTGCAAACTGATGCCAGATAGCTTGTAGTCCAGATGGTGTGCAGTCTTAGTGTGCTCCCTTCCCATTCCTCAAGTTCTTAGTATTCCTTCGTAGGTTATTTTGGTGTCTGTTCAATCGTGTGCTGCCAAAACAACTGTTAAATAAATGTATGAAGGTGGTGTGTTTCCAGTTTACAGTGTGATTTTAATGCTCCCTGTTGATACCAGGTTGGATTGAGCTGGAAACTGAAAGTCCCCAGTGTCTTCTTAGGACAGGTGCATGAGTTTCTGTAATGCCTCCCAACCAGTTCTGAATTCAGAGCTACCAGAACTGCCTCAGAACTTTGGCTTTACATTCCTTTAACTCTTATCATAGGTGATCAGAGTGAGGGGTTCCCTGCAGCCAAGATCTACACCCCCATAATGAAACCTCTGTGTGCTGCAGCCTTTGTTCCTTTGCAGAGTTCTCCCAAATTCCTTCAGGAATGCATTTCCCCTCTGTGCACTGGAAACAGCTGACTGCAGAAAGATAGCTGTCTGTGGGATTTTGCTCTAGGGTTAAAAGTTACAAGTGGAAAAACATTTCCCAGTTATTATCCCAGAAGAGAACAGCATCCTCGTTGCTCATCAAAATCACAGGGTATGCAGAAAAAGTAGCAGCCAGTGGGTATTTTTAGGGAGGCAGAATATCTCACGTACAGAATAGACAACATAAACCCAAATGAAATGAAAGAACACAAGCCAGAACAGAACTGTTTGTGTCTTGGAAACTTATGAGGCAGATTACTGTGAAGAGCAGTGAGTGCATTCTGAGTCAGTGATTCTTATTAGGCAGATCTTTTAAATGCTCTGAAGCAGGGGTTCCAAAATGAAGGCTTCAGAGCCCATGCAGACTGCAAACCAGTTCTGTCCCATCGAGGGATTTTTTAGTGCTTGCCTCTGGTGCGTATCAAGTACTGCACTGCAGATGAATCTCATTATGTATCCCCAACTTCAGGGGGGTTTCTCCATGAATAAAATACTAGGAACCACTCTTGAGCTGTCTTAGAGCACTCAGACTGTTTTTACAGACCTGGATGGGAAATGGTGTTCTAGCTTCACCTGCTGCATTCAGTCAATCAGATTTTTTGCTATCTTAACTCTGGCAGATTGAAACATGCACTGAATAAAGTGCACAGAGGGAAAATCTTTATAGGATGCTGCCTGGTTGAGAAGCAAACTGTTCTAAATAGCATTTTTCTGGCAAAACCAGAGACAGGGTCTTCCCCTATTTGCTTTTCTCTGCTGATGAAAAATAGGACTGCAGAGGTATATACAAGTTTTATATGCTGGAGCAAATATTCTTATATATATAAATAACATATATCTAGTGATGTAATGTATCACTAGAGCCCTTCCAACTTCCATAATCCACTAAATTAAATTTCTGACAACAGTGGGAGAGTTCTTTTCCTTGTGTATGGCACAGCAAGTACACTGACACCCCTTCTGAACAGCACCTGAAACCACCAGTACCCCTTCTTCTCATTCACTCCTCACCCCTCCTGCAAGAAGGGGCTCTAGTGTTACCTTTAGTATTGTCAGTGTAGGGGAGTCCTCTCTGTGCAGTCTCCTGAGGTCCCTCCCTACCCAGGGTTGCTGGGATCCTAACAGGTTGGAGCTCCTATTTGACAGACTTGGAATCTCCCTGCAAACTGGGAGGAGAACTGCTGGTTCACCACAGTGAACTTTTTCCTAATGTCTGAATCTTCTGAATCATCTGAATCTTCTTACCTCTAGTTTTAATCCATTCTCCTTACTCCTACCACTACCTGAGATCCTAAAGAATCCCAAAGATCCTTTCAGTGAAGGAGGCTTTAAATGGATGAAGAACTGAGGCAGTTTTGAGTAGGACTGAGAGGAAGATGTTTCCACTGCAGGTTAGAGTGGACCAAGACATGGAAAGTATTTTCCACCCAAGACTGGTAATGAAAACTAAAAGATGTGACAGGTAGCAACAGGTCTGTGTTTCGTTGCTGGTGAGTGTTTCTTTCTGGATCAGTGTTTCCACAATGTCATCACACTCTGATTCTTTTGAAAGCCACTTTACCTTTGATCTGAGAAAACTGGGTTTTTGCAGGCTCAACTGACTGATGCTGTGGGAGTGGAAGGCAGAGGCTGAGAGCAGTCTGTGGATGTTTTGCTGAGTGGATGTGATGCTGCAGCTGGAAACCCAGGCAGCTCCACTTGTGCCCCTGGAAGGAGCAGAGCAGCAGGGCAGGCTGGTACCCTGGACATCACCTCAGCTTTATTCTGACCCAACCTTGGGTCTTCTCCTAAATGTCCTGAGTGTCAGGCAGCACACTAAGGTCAGATCACACTGAGATCACAACTCCTGCACCAGTTCATGGGGTCCCAGGTTTTCTTACACCACTGTACCTACAGCTTGCCAGTCTTTTTCTTACAGTGCAGTCAGACACCTGTGCTGCCACAACAGGGCAGCCCCTGGGACTTGAGCCCTTCTTACCTTGCACAGCACAGCCATCCCTTCTCCACTTTTTTCCACTTTTGTTCTGTGCTTAGCTTTGCTGCTGCAGAAAAATAAAACTGGGCCATCCAGTTTACAGTGTCCCATTTCCTTCTTTGATTTTAATGTTACAAATCATTGGGATTTTTGTGGCAATCTTAAAGATGTGAAACACTTTCTATGAATTTTAGGAATGATCCTTAATTATCCCTTGCAATACTCACTGATGACCTTTGTCTGCTGCTCAAGCTGAGTGATGCTCAGAGCATTAGCAAACAAGACAGACAAAAGAAAAATGACATTTATAATGATGTGAACAAACATCTGCAGAGTTCTCATCTCCTGAATAATAAACATCATTCTACTATCTTCCTTCCTTAGTATTCTCCATGTATTTGTAATCCCTTGCTGGACTACATCTCATTTACAATCTAATCCCTACCAAAAAAGGAACATGCAAGTTTTATTTGCCAAGGTACTAAGCACACAGAGTTTAAATTTTAAAATATTTGGATAATGGGGAAAAAAAAACAGTGGGCAGAGATAAGTGTCTCTCCCTGCAACACATCTCAACTAGCAGTACCCCTCCTCCTACATTCTTGTGTTAATCAGGAGTTAACAATTCTGAAAGGAATTAAGCAAAAACCCAGTAAGCACAAGGAGGAAGTTTACAAACTCACTGTAATTTGCAGCTGAGTTGAGATGTGTTAATAAGTGCAACCCTAGTGTATTAATTAATTTGCATCATCACTGAGCCTTCTGTTTCCACAAGGATTTTGTTCCCCTGAATTTTAATGCTGAATGTTTTCTAAATAAAACAGTCCTGGCAATAAGTGATTTTATTTGCAGCATCAACTCAGTGAAGCTGATGAATAAAGGCATCCTGAGTTTCCCTAAGCCAGCTCAGTTCAGGTTAGTGATATTTATTGATTTTTTTACTGTGTCTCTTTTCCTTTGTGTATTTTTTTCTGCTGAAAGTCTTGCATAAGTAGTCTTAGGCATGATTAGTCCATATATTCTTCCAGAATGTTCCTCAGTCTAAGCTTTATTTGCCTCACTAGTGCACAGTAGCAAACTCTTGTTTGATTTCTAAGGGTAATGTTGCTAACACAACAAAGTAGGCAACATCCTCCATAGTTTAGATGTGTAAAGTAAAATGTGTATTACAAACCATCTCTTGGTCGATAATTGCCTCTTAACTGATACAAGTTGTCCTCCCTCATTATCTTACTCCTTGTCCATGTTGATTGCCTGTGTTTCTAATTAAATCACTTCTTAGTGGCCTACCACTGAGCATGTTTGAAAGGTCCTGGTATGCCCAGGAGTCCTTACCATCACAGGTGAGAAAGCTAATTCTGAGAATAAATTCCTTTTTGTCAACCTGCAACTATTTTTTTTTTTAATTCCATTCTCTTTTTCTACACTCTTCACACTCATCACTGTTTCTTGCACAAAGTGTGACTATGAAATGCTCTTCTGGGTACAGAAGTGCACACAACAGAGAGGTTTCAAATGTTTCTAGACCCTCTGTTTGTGGTGAGAGCCACAAAATTATTAACCACATTTGAAGCCTCATAACTTTTTGTACCTGTGTGTGCAGGCAGCCAGAAACAACACCTGTAGCTACTCTGACTGAGATTAAAAAAGGCAATTCAGAGTTCCTTGGATCCCACTCAGTTTCCAAACTCTGTTAGGGATTTTCCCAGAGTTTTTTGTATTTGCCACAAAATTTGTGTTTTGTCACACTTTTAATGTTGTTTTCTGGTTTCTCACCCTACTAGAAACCCACCTGCAGTAGTTTCTTACTCTCTGAGTTGGCCACCCTGGAGAAATACAGAGGTTATGTTACATTTCTAAAAAGTGATCTTACTACCTAAGACATAAAAATGTATTTAGGGTATGCAAAGAATTTAATCTCTTTCCTGATGAGAGGGAATAAAGCAGAATTACTTGTTAGTCCTCCTAGTTTCCCTGAATTCTGAGAATCTGAAAGAGGAGGAAAGTCAGAGACAAAAATGACACAAATTGGGACAAATTTGACAAAAATTACACAAATTGGGACATTTAATTTGTGGATTTTGACCTACAAGCATCTACAGGTACTTTAACCAGTCACAATGGGATTAAAAATTCAAGAGGGCTCTCTCTGATAATATACATTTTGCTGAAGGGTGTACATTAAGTAAAAAAAACATAATAGAAGTTAAGTACTACAGCTTTTCAATCAGATTATCTATGGAAGAGAGGCTCTGAAAATAAAAATAAATATATCCTCCCTCAGCTGAAGAAGTGTGGCAATCTGACACTTTAAAACAATTGTCATGTTAATATTGCTTTACTGAAGGAATGTTCACTTTATCCATATCCCTGTCCTAAAGTTATTTGTTTCTTTCACTTCATGGCTGCATTTGAGCAATTTCTAATTGGAATGTGGGAATGAAAGAGTAAATTTTGGCATCTTCCCTAAACCTGTGGCAGCCCCAAAGTGGTGTGTGCAATGCCTTTCCAAGCATTCCAGAAACAGGAATTTGTTTTCATTGACCTCACCCCCACTGAATATTTGCTGCCAACTTAAACAATTTCAGCAAGATGCAGCATGTTAAGTGGTTTGAACAATTTCACTTTGAACTGAGAGAGTAATTCCATTTCTGATTACTCCAGCACTGCAGAACTCAGCAGAAATTGCAAAGCCTATCAATTAAAGTGCTTTCCAATCAGGGACATTGTTGAGTAAATCCCTTCTCTTCCTTACACAGTAGAGCTCGGGCTGCCTGCATTACCTCTGTGTTCTGCTTACTTGAATTTCTTCCTGAAAAAGATAATATTGTCTCAAGGATAGAAGAAAACACTGCAGCCACACTTAACAGGACCTAAGAGGACTGTCAGGTGAATGTGTGAATCTGGTGACACAGCTCACCCTGCCATTTCCCTTCAGTTCTCTGCCTGTATCACAGTATTTAAATAATTTGGGGGAAGGAGGTCATGTGAATTTCAAAATGCTTTCTGGTTACAGCCCCAGCTTTTGAGAAATGTAATTTGTGAAGCTGGAGAAGGAAAGTAATAAAAGACAGTGTGGGTGTTTCTTTTGTCCTGACAGGGAAGCAATTTCATTTAAAATGTCAGCATTCTTGGTTTAGTACTAGAAATAAAGTCTTCTTTGAACTGACACTAATAGATAATCCATGGGTCAGGGCAATAGTAATGAATGAAATGTTTCAGTTGTTATTCAGCTGCCAACGAGTAATGGTAGAATCTCCACTGATTTGTTGCATGTCTGTCAAAAACAAAAAGGAGGGGGGGAGCTAACATAAAGATGCTGTATTTTTATTGATGTTGGACTCCTAAACCTCTGCTTGCACACCTTTGTTGAAAAAAAATGCTTGCACCATAAGGAGGAAGAAATTAAATGGGTTAATAATAATATTATTTTATCTTTCTACTTTTTGCAGCAGCACCCAGGGGCCACACTGACACAGGAACTGAGAGCATCCCTGTGAAACACAGCATCCCTGCTGAACAAATCATCCACTTGCAGGTACCATATAAACAGTGGCAGAATGAGCAGCAGAGGCTACAGCCCACCCAACAGTGAGTGTGAAATTTATGTTTCTTGAAGGGAATCTTGATGACAAGTTCCAACAACAAACTCTTGTATTTTGGATCCTACATGTGAGGTCAAAAATAAGAGTCATGATTTATATGCCCACCAGCTCCCAAGGAACTTCTTGTTTATGGTTCCAAGTCTTCTAGATTCCTGTTTCCCCTGTTGTTTGGTTACTCGAGAGGCTTCCTGAATTTATTTTTCCTGACTTCAGGTGCTGCATTTGGTTAAAATCCTGAGTTAAATACATTGGTATTCTAAGGCTTTTGCTTTAAGCTGGCAAGTGATGCTTAAGTCAATACACTTTTTATGACACCAGAAGCCTTCTGTAGCTGAACAAACCCAAGGCACTACTGAACATAACTCTATCAAGCATAATTTTCTAACAGACAGTGACTTACAGCAGGCTGAAAGTGTTGAAATCTAGGTAGTAAAATTCAGAGTTGGTAGCAGTGCTCTTCAGTTCCTTTCTCCTCAGTGTATGGAGTAAACTGAGGGGCACAAAATCAGGATTTACAGGAGCCCATACACTGAGTCACTGCAAGGACTGCATCAAAGCTAGAAGCTAAGGAGAAAGGTTTGTTAATTGCTTCTAACAAGAGAGCTGCCCTCATTTTTATGAGCCTGTGCATTAACAGAAATAATCCCTTGCTGTCCTTTAAGTACATTCAGTAGAAAAAGGAAAACCAAAGCTGCTCTGCAGAGCAGGAGAGTTACTGGCTGCTGCCAAAAAGGAGAGATGAAATGCTCTCTGGGCTTGCATTTACTGAGGAAATAGCATGAGCTTTGTCATCACACTGCACTGAA
This sequence comes from Heliangelus exortis, assembly GCF_036169615.1. NCBI lineage: Eukaryota > Metazoa > Chordata > Aves > Apodiformes > Trochilidae > Heliangelus > Heliangelus exortis. Next base: position 1,820,350 of record NC_092425.1, read on the forward strand.
ACAGCAACAGGGGCTCAGCCCTGAGTTTAGGAGCTCAGTTTCCAGGATGGCCCCAGCAGCACAGCCCTGGCTGCTTGGCAGGGAATGGGCCCTCCCAAACCTGTGTGTGGCCAACAGACAGATGGGAATAGCTGGTATTGCTCTGGCACTGGGGGAGTTACCTCTGGAGGAAGATGAGATCTCAACTCTGCAAAGATAGCAGCATTAAGTCATTATGGAGTATTTCAAGCAGGATTTAAGGATTTCTTTGGCTTGTTTTCACTGCATTAAGGAAAAAGCTACTTCCTAGTGGTGGTTTAGACCCTGCACTCTGTGTGTGACTTTTGTTTTTGCACCATAGAAAATACTTTCACTGTTACCCCAACATGAACACAATATATTCACTTCATGCTATCCCTGCATTTGTCTGGTCTTCCCTGGGATTTCTGAGGAAACATCTCTTGTCCAAAGCAAAAACCACACCCCAGCCCTCTGTAATCTAAGAACAGAATCAATGTAACTGATGGAGAAAAAACCTGCACAGGACACTTGGGTATAAATGCTAAACTGAGCATCTAATTATAGCTAATCATCAATATTCTTAAGTCTTTTAAAATTATTTTCCTGGAGAGAGAAGCTAGGTGGCCAGAATGTTAAAGAATCCAGCTTTTTATGGGTATTATTTCTAAGGTAAACTTCCCTTAGTGATTTCTGCTGCTGGTTTTATGCCTCTTTTTTTTTATTCAAGGAAAAAGTGCACCACCTTAGAGACACCACTGCTGGAAACAGACAGGAACAGGGAAATCTGAATGGTAAGTTGCACTTTCTCTGCCTTGCAGAACTCTGAAGCCTTAAACTGTAAACATAGCACCAAGGTCTGATCCAAAGCATAAGCAGCCTTTTGGATCAGGCATGGAATTTGTAATCAGCATTTTCTGTACCTTAGCAGATTTCAGTTCTCTTACTGTAATCAGGCCTTCAGCAGGGTCAAGATTTCAACCCAAAGATGAGCTCACTGAGAGCTAATGGGGCAGAAAATTTACTTTGTGGCTCAGCTTTTCTGTAGCCCATTTCCTGCTGCTTCATCACCATTAGGGTAGATGATGTCTTTAGAACAATTTACTTGATGACTTCAATATTTTATTTGTTAAATCAGCCATCAATTTGCACTTGCAAATTCTTTATGAACTTCCCACTGCCACAGCAGTTTAGTATTGTCAGTCCCTAATAAAAGCTGTACCATTGTCCATTTAAGATGCTTTTCCACTTTGTGACTGCATGTTATATGCAGCAGTATAAACCACCTGCATTTTGTGTAGGTTATTTTCTGTTGTCCTTGTGAGTGTAGTAGATGCTATTGACTTCAGGCCTGTGATGTCTGTGAGCTTCAGTACACATGCATTTTTTTAAAGGAAATTTAATATTTTGGGCTTAGTCCCATTTGTGTATTACTCCTAAATGTGTTACTGCAAGAGAAAAAACCAACCCCCAGTACTGCTTTTAGTGTCCTGACAGACAGTGCTGTACTTCTGTTGGCTTCTCAGGTACTGCTATTAAGGGAAATTCTTGCTGTCTGCTCCAGGCTATTTGTATTTCTGGTTCAATACATTTTGTGGTTGGTAGGGGTGCAGTTTGGGAGTACTCAGCACCAGAACTGTAACTTTTGCACTCAGATAATGATGGCTTTGATCCTAACCTCTCTGCCCTCTGTTACTCTTACCTGATACCCTGTGATGCATTCTAAATCAGCAGCTTTGCACTCAGAAATACAGTGGGAAGAATCCTGATGGAGACCCCTGGCTTGTCCAACAGTATCTTCTTACCAAAGATTTTACTTCTTGAAAATAAAAACTTCTAAGAGATGAAATGCCTTCCACAACTGGAGGCATCTCAATGACAACAGTAAAGAAAGATCTTGGAAGACCAATACCAAAAATGACCATTGCATTCTTTTTTCTTTTGTAGTTCCTAAGGAAAGCAGTCCAAGAGGCTTCATTTTAGAGACCTTATGTTCCACGTGCCATTTGCTGAAGTGGAAGGTATGAATGTGCTCAGATTTGTTCTGTTTTTACATGTGTACACAGACTCTCCAGCTGCATCTTGAAAAATATGGGCCTCCCTCTCCACATTCCACTTGTGAAATCAGGATTTGGATATTCTTTTTGTAAACCATTTTTCTAGACTTGATTGAGAGTTCACATCAGAAAGCTGTTGGAAGAGGAAAGTGATTTGATTTTAATGAGAAAAAGAAAACCTCATATAAAATAGTATGGAGCCTGATTTTTAGTTTCTTGATAAGTTTCATTACAGGGAAAGCAAAATCAAAGTTATTAATGAGAGTGGCATTCAGCTCAGCCTTCCATTATAACATCTGATGCTATCTTGAAGTTCATGTCTCATTTTGCTACAGTTAAATAGAAGGCTCAATAACACCCCCCCAAAAAATCAATGGCAAAGCAAAATGTTCTGTCACTCTTGGAGCAAAATAGCTACAAAACCCTATTTTAAGGATAATTAAATAAGGCCTGAGCATGTAGAATTTGCAGAAAGTACAGGCACAGACAATTTAGCTCATTACTATATAATGTACATACAGTCTTGCCTGTAGACATTGATAACATTTTTTTTTTTTACCAAGAAGGGAAGCAAGATTTTAGCCAACAAAGCAACAGCAACAAAAACCAGCTTTAATAACATTTTATGGAAATAAATGACAGGATCTTAGACAACATTTATGTGAAGAAGACTTGACAAGCTTCCTTTCAAGTCTCAAAAGATAATCCCAGAATGGTCAGGGGTTGGAAGGGACCTCTGAGGATCACCAAGTCCAACCCCCAGGATCCCCTAGAGCTGGTTTGAGAGGAACACATCCAGGCATGGAGACTCCACAACCTCCCTGGGCAATCTATTCCAGTGTTGTGTTACCTTCAGAGTAATGTAGTATTTCCTTATATTTAATTTAAATCTCTTGTGTACCAGTCTGTGCCCATCACCCCTTGTTCTGCCACTGGATGCCACAGAGAAGAGTCTGGACCCATCCTCCTGACACCCACACTTTAGATATTTATAAACATTGGTAAGATCCCCCCCTCAGCCTCCTTTTCTCTGTGCTAAACAACCCAAGCTCTCTTAGTCTTTCCTCATGGGGAAGATGCTCCAGTCCCTTAATCAGCTCTTAGTGGCCCAATGCAGCCTCCCTATGCACACTATGTCCATACTTTCTAGCACAAGATGTTTTTTAAATCTGTCTGATGCCTGTCTACATCTTTGGACATTTGAATTAATTACCTATGTCAATCTGATTTAGCTGTTGCTGAAAGTGAGATCTGAAAATCTGCCTTTTATTGCAGTTACATTGTGGCACCTTCTGTGCCACATCCCACAGGTTTAGTCATACAACATCTAAAAATAAGTGCAGGATTGCAGAAGCTGCACAAGATGGTTTGAATTGCTTCTAGCTAGTTCTCCTCTCACAGCATGGAATGGCTTGGAGGGGACCTTAAAAATTACATCCCCCCTGCATGGGCAGGGACACCTCCCACAGCCCAGGTTGCTCCAAGCCCCATCCAACCTGGATCTGGACACTTCCAGGGATGGGGCAGCCACAGCTTCTCCCCTGCTGTGCCAGGGGCTCAGCACCCTCACACTAAAGAATTTCTTCTCATCCCCTCTCATCCCAACCTAACATACCCTTACGTGTAGTCACTACCCAGCTTTCTTGTAGCCTGTCCTCAGAGTACTGCAAGGCTGCTGAAACACTCTGCCTGGAGTCTCCTCCAGGCTCAACAACCCCTACACTCAGTCTGCCTTCAGCCCTCTCATCATCCTCATGGCCTTCCTCTGGAATCACTCCAAGAGCTGTGTTCAGTATTTCATTAAGCAGATGTTCAGCTTAACTTTTTTTTTTTTAGCATCATCATTATTTCAATGCCAGCAATTTATACTGTTTGATATATATAGTTTGAAATAAAGGCAGGTGTTGGGAAACACTTCAGATGCTCAGTAGTCCTCTAGTGACAAATATACCTGTGAGGCAAATGAGGAATTGAGTTGTTGCACCTCTGACAGTCTTGGGATCCTTGGCATTCCTGGCAAGGTAGGTGGCTTGCTGTGGGAAGGTCAAAAACTTTTCCCACGGGGAACTCAACTGCAATAATTTGTTCCTTATCTGTTAAAATCTGTAGGTACTTAGGGTGAAAGTCACCTTCACATCCAAGGACAACTTTGCTACAGACTGTTTCATACAGACTCACTCCTGCAAGGCAGTGTGAAGGCAGCCTTCACAGAACTTTGTCTCCCATATTGTCATTTCCAGACCTGTAGATGCCTGTGGCAGTAAAGCAGGTCTGGTTTAATTAAGTTTGCTCAACCAGCTGCCCCAAACACCAAATTTTTTCCTCAGCTTCATCCAAAAAACACTCAAAAGAGCACTATGCACTTTTTCACAAACGGGCAGGTTATTGATTAGGTTTGCTATCCTAAATGCCTGGCTTCATTCCTCAGCCCTCATCAGCACCTTGTTTTTAAGCCAAGTTGCTGGCAGATTGCTTATTCACTGCTTGATCCCACTCCAGCTTGGAGGTGGTGCTTGAGGAGAGTTCCTTGAAAACCAAAAAACATGTGAAATGGTTTCTATTGCTTCTGCTAGGTCCACAGGAAGATGACCAAAGACAGGCCCTCATTTTGACATTTGGATCCATGGGAACACAAGCTTCTTTTTACTCAAGCCAGTTGGCCAAGTTGAAGTAACCTGGGATCCTGAAGCACATACAAACTTTTGTATCTGTGGATTGGGAGGAAGTATTGGAAAATTATTTTTTTTTCTATATAATTTCAACAGTATGCATTTCAGCTGGGCCTTCTAGTCTTGAAAATATCTATTTCTTAGTAGTTTATAATTGTGTCACCGAGCTTGTGAAGCTACATCTTTAGCCTGGGTTGTTTCCAGTTTCTTCAGTGTTCTGTAGCTTCACATGATGGCTCAAATTTAAAAATCTAGAAACAACCAAAAATGACTTTCCTGCCCTCTTGTCACCACATCACCTCTTCCTGTAGCAAGCCCACAGTCAAACTGTTGACTGAGGAGTTCACCAAGACAACTGGACATCCATGCACCTCCCAGCCTCTCCTAACTGGTACCAATAAACACCAGCCATGCTGTTAGAATGAAGCTTTGTACAAAGTCCACCTCGTGTCATTCTCCCACACAACACCTGCATTGGTTTTGTGGCTGTCTCTTGCTCCCCTGCTCCCAAGGACGTGTGCTGCATTCACCTTTAAAATAAAGCACACTAACAGTGACTCATCCTACACGTGTGTTTTGTGAAATATTCAGCTTTGAAAAGCATTCTGCACTGGCCTCATTTATCACTGATATACACGGCTGTTTATTAATTGCATCTTATTTTCCTTTTAGTCTCCAAGAAGGAACCCAACAGACAAGGAACAGATGCCTAATTAACAGAGGTAAGCACATGGATATGAACACACACAGAGACATTATTTGTCATGGAAACGAGCACTTGTGGAAGTACTTTCCATCAGACTGCATTCATATTACACAGGAATGGAAGGGCAGCTCAGAGGCACAGGGTAAACATCATCAGCATACATTCTGGTTTACACTAGACATTATTTTTTTTACAGGTGTCAACTTATTCTCTTACACTGCAGGGCAGATTTGCAAGCAGTTAATCACTTACTTGACTTGTGGATACAGCTGAAGAGAGTTCTCACTTGTTACTGCAACTTCCTCACTAAAAGCTGGTTTAGTGCAGTCCTGCACAGAGATCACCCATAGTACCAAACATATTAAATGTCAAAATATAGTTAAAAGGTATAGAAGGAAGGATGGGCTCAGAAATGCTGATTAAGCAAGAGATCAATGGTCATTTAAGTGCTGGAAAGCTAAAAGGTGCTGATAGTGTCTCCACAAACAGCAGAATTGTCTGATGTTGCTGCTACTGAGTGAGTTTCTTGGGTTTGGGCATCTAGTGATATTTTTAATAGTTGGGATTTTTAGTTACCTGTGCCCTTCCATGTGTCTCTCATAGCAGTTTTAAAACTATGTCTACCTTTCAGTGAAACTTGATCATTAGGCTTGTTGCTAGGACACAAATAGAAATAAATGTTTTACAGCAGTCATTGGGGTTTTCTGGGTTGTATTTTCTGGGGTTTGTTTTGGTTTTTAACAGTTCAGTGTTCACCCTCTGAGCTGAGAACAAACTTACCAGGAGGTGAATTACATCACTAGCTGAGGTTACAGACTTCATGTCTACAGTGAAATAAGCACCTTGAAATGTTCTTATTTTGCTAATCTCTCTGAAAAAATGAATGAGTCATGCAACCTCTCTTAATGCATGGAAGGATGATTGATTGCCAGTAAAAGTTTCAAGCCAAGAAAAGGATTGTCTGCATTCTGTTAATGTACGTGCAAATTTTTTCCCATACCTTGGTTTTCTTAACAACTGAATTTCTTCAGTTTGTTGATCTCTGCAAGAACAGTCACTGCTGAACAGCTCCAAAAGTCAGCTAGGTTTCCTTCTTCAGTTGCCTTTCTTTCAGATGACTTTAGCACCTGAAAGTTTCAAAACTGAAATTCAGGTTTTTAGATACAAGTAGGATCTGTAATTTTGCACTGCTAGATCTATAAATGGGTTGAAATAATTTTCTCACACTAAGTAATAAAATTCAGTCCCAAAGACAAATGTCATTTCAGTGGTTTTGTTAGCTGAGTCATTTTGACTCACTTTGCCTCTCCAGTGTTCCCAGGAGTGGGAAATGACCTGGTATATGCTGTTGGAGCATTATTTTTGCAGCACCAAAAATGGAAAAATCTTCAATGAGGTCCTTTCTGCCACTCTCACATAAAGGAGAGGGCAGCTGCTCCTTGTGAGAACTGGGTTTCCATGTCTCATTTCTGGAGCCAGCTGCACTCCTGCTCACTGGAGTACCATCCCCACACCATAAAACAATGGATGCACCTCTTCTGCTGCTTGTCCTCTAAATAATTTCTTCAAGCCCCTTCCTCCAAATTTCTCATAAGACCCAAAAAGTTAAGTCTTACACCAACCATGTCTCAAAAATGAAGAAATATCACTCCTTCAAGAGTTAGCTCAACTCCTTTATGGGCCTTCCTAACAGAGCTGGCTCCTGGACTGGAGCTGAAGTTCCCTACACCAAATGGGTGAAAAAGCTCTGAATGTTACATCTCTGAAGCTGGAGAAAACTGTTATGGAAAACTTGGTTACAGCAGAGGGGCTTACAAACTGCAGCTTGCTGGAGTGAGATGAATCATTCCAGGGGAAAGGGAGAATTACCCCTGGGATCACAAAAGGTGATCTCTGTCACTTTCAGAAAATTGTTATGTGGGAGAGAGAAAAGTGAATTAAATGTGAGAGAACTTGCAAAACACAATTTATCAAACACATTCAATCAATTCTGTTTGTGAATTGCCCACACCAAACTTCAAGGTTCTCCTCTTCAGCCTCTCTGTAGCTTTGTTGCTCTTCTCTCTCTTCAGATTGATTTAGAGACCTCGTAATACCATAGCATTAAACATGCTGATATTTGATAAAATCAAAGAGTTTATGTAGAGCCACAAGCACTGCAACTGTGAAGTAGCAGAGCTGCCCTGCCAAGATTTAAAAAAACCTGGGGTCTTGGGGCAGGAGGTGTTTGGGGTTTATTTTCCTTACCTTTTTATACCACTTTCAAGATCAGAAAAATAGGAGTTGGAAAGGGAATGTTCATTTATCCACATGTACTGCAAAACATGCACATAAGGTGAAATTCTAAAATCCTCTGGGAAATTAACTGTGTGTCTGAAATGTGTGCTTCAAGTGCTAACCTGACACAGTGAAGCTGGCTTTTTTGTTGGGGTTTTTTGTGTTGGTTGCTTGTTTTAAAGACTCCATTATTTCTTCTGAAAGTGACAAAACACTTTCAGTACACAATACTATGTATAGTACTTCAGAGGACTGAACCTTTCTTGTAAAAGGAAAAAAACCAACAAAAAACTATCACCAAGTAAAAAAGTGGGTCTGAAGACAAACCACTTTTTTTTTTTTCTTTCAACTAATTGCAGGGATATTTAAGTGGTTTATTATTATCAAAAAATTGCAGATAAAATATTCAAAACCTATAATTTATTGCTGATATTCTGACTCTCCAAACAGCCAAGCCTCCAGCTCCAGTGAAACATTCTTAGCTGTCTTGCTCATGCCTACCCAGGGATCACCACACTTCATTTCTGATGTGCTTCTCCCATACTCATTTCAACAAATGCAGTGTTTGCTCTTATGCTAAAAAAAACCCATGGCCAGTCTATTGAGCAAAAGGAGTTGCTCATTATTCCTTACAGTGTGATTCCCCAGCCAGCTGTGCATCAAATTCCTCCTCTTCCTACAGCTGGGATATGGCTGTGTGCTCAACACTGCACCTGAGGTATCTTGCAGTCTCTCCCCTGGGCCAGCCCTGGAAGAAGTCCAGTGTCACTAAAGCAAATTAAGACTTCTTGTAAAGTCAGCACAGAATTGTGCATTTCTCCTTTGACAAGCAGATGACAGCTGAGGATTTATATAAAGATATATTGCCTGCTCTGGTTAATCGTTTTTAAACATTTCCATTTTTCCATGCTGCTTGATAGTTGCTTAAAAGTAGATTATATGAATGAAAGAGGAAGATCATGAAAAGTTCTCAACATTCTAAAGTTACAACACATCAAATTTTTTACTTTTTGTTGTTTTTCTATAAACTTTGCATATAAATTTGACTTTCCTAGGAATATTAATTGTAATCCACTACTAGTTTCATTAATTGTACTCAAAGTAAAGCTAATTTCTAAAGTCAAAATACTTTCATCAATACTAATTATCTAGGATGAGGTTTAAGAGGAAGTTGTGTTTTGATCAGTAAGTTGCCCAAGTTAGGTAATACTCAGAATAAAACCAAAAGAATCTCTACTTCATTTACACAGCAAAAGTAAGGGAATAAATATGCTTAATGGGCATAATGTTCTGCATCCCCACAGAGATATACTACAAAGTTCATGTGATGATCCAGGAGTGTGCAAGAAACTTGCCCTATCTTATTTGCAAAAAATAAGGAAAAGAAAGATCTTGTATGAAACCTGCAGAGGGAATAAAAGAATATTTTAACTTTCAGGTAAGTAGGAGCTTAGACAGACTCCCCCCAACCCTAGTTACTTGAGTTTCTCACAAGCCTTCTTAAAAAGCAGGTAAGGAAGCTGTTAGCCAAAACTGCCTCCAGAGATCCTCATTTCTAGTGACCTCTCAGTTGTGACTTATTCACCAACAGCTTTAGGAACCTGAGCTGCTTATAAAAATATCCTCTCAAGTTCTCAGTAGTGTTGCATCTCTGCTTTTGCATATACAAGGAAATGTTTGGACTTAAACTTCTGCTAGGAAAAACTACAAACTACATATGAGCAAAATCTCTTAAGTACAAAGAAATGTTGCTCCTTACCTACACTTCAGTGTGACACCCAAATTTGGAAAAGGAGTGCATTTCATGTTTCGAGTTATGAGCCTTGAGGGTCATGTTATTTTTCCAGTTTCATCAGATGATTGTGCCAAGAACTGATACAAATAAAAATAGGTCAGAAAGACAACATTGGCATTTTAATATCATGACAGAATCTTACAAGTCTGTATACCACATACAGCCTTAGACTAATTAGAATTCTTTTTTAAATGGGTTGATTAAACATTTTCAGGAAACTCTCTCTCCTCTGGGGAAACCCTTCATTTTTGTTAGAAGCACTCCCACAAATACTGCAGCTGTATAGCTATGAAGTCAGAAATATTCAGCCACTGCTGCATTATTGTGGTAACAAAGCTTTGCATTCCATACAGAGGCTTCTCTTGAGTTGTTTGACCCACAGCAGAAGCCCTGAAATGCATGGAAGTACAGTCAGTGTCCATGCACAAGGGGCTGTCAGGCTGTATAGGAGAGGACTGTGGTATTTTAGACTTACCTTGCCATGTGGAAACAGAGTGGGGAGAACTACTTGGAAATCTAAATGTGTATAACCTATAATTTTCCCTTAAGATGTTCCCCTCCCTTCTCCCCAAAATACTTATAAGGTAAGTAAATAAGTAAATATAATAATTACTTGTAATAATTTAATTTAATTTAAATTTAATTTAATTAATAATTTAATAACTTACCTATTTATTTATGTATCTTATAAACCTCTAGGCAGTCAGTCACAATGGCAAGCATGCCTGAAGAGGTGACATATAAAATGAGAATGCAAACCATGAGAAGTGTTTTTATGTCAGTACCTGGTATCTTTTCTGAAGTTTGGTGCTTGTTTCTATAGCAGAGAACATAAAGGGACCTTTCTTGGCCAGCTTAGAGCTCCAGGCAGGAACCAGATGCTCTCTGTTGCCAAGTGAGAGGTAGTGGCCTGGTGGCTCCTTTGCACAGTGACAGACAGGGCTTCTAGAAAATAATCTAGAGATTTGTGGTCAGTGAGGAAAAATTAACAAAATGGGAAATTAAAAAAAAAAAAAAAGCACAGAAAATTACATTAAGGAAACACCAGAGACTGAGGTTTTATTGTCCTGTAAATTTCTGCAACTCAGCTACAGCCAAACCACAGCACAGCCCAGAGAGAAACCAGGGCAATGGTGGCAAACTTTTTTTTTTTTTCCATGAACAGGACACAGATATCATCAAACTGAACAAACTAATGAAACATATGCACATCTTTTCTGCTTCACTGACCTAATCTGCTTGCTAAACACACGGGGGTTTAGGATATCAGTAAATCCCATAGTCAGTTGCCTGCCCAGCCTCAAACAGCCAAGCTCTCCTTATCTAGCAGCTTTCCCTGAAGCATTAAGTTAAGCAAGATTCCCTGCACTCACCACAGGAGCTGCAGCTTTTTTAGTCAGGAAGCTCAAGCACACTTTGAAGCACAATGCCAGCCAGGGCATTTCTTAAAGAGAGCACAGAAACAAAAATATGCCCAAGACAAAACCACATTCAAATGTCTGGGGGAGAATTGACCTCTTCTCACTTGTATCCATCATTGTAAGGAACATATTAAAGTGGTAGGTGAGCCAATTTCAAGCCTTCTCTTTCCACCCCCAGCTTTTGTAGCATTTACCTCTGTTCAATCTTTCATTCATGCTCCCTCAGCCCCTCGCCCACACGGATCCCTTGCTGACAGCCCAGCTGCACATGTGCTTTCAGAACTACAGGAACAGCTTTTGTCATTCCAGTACTGGAGAGAATAAGAGCAGCAGTGGGGAGAGCAGGCTCTGAAAGGCTGCACAAGATGCCCCGGGGCAAGTTTTCATCACACACACACGTGTCATGTGCCAGTGTTCAAGTTAACTGATGCAAAGCCACTGGAACAGCCCCCAGGAGCTATTTGCAAGAGTAAGTAGATGCTAATTTTAGATCCAGAGGCAGCAGCAGTAACCATCAAACATGGAAAGTGGGGTTTGCAGAGAAGCCAAAGGCAGCTGAACTTGAGGAGCTTGAACTTGAAGAGCTCAGCCTTAACACCATGGAAAAGGCAGCTCCCACTGCAGCCTCTCCCCCAGCAGACCCATCCTGCAGGAACATGGGGCACACCACCCCATCTGTTCCAGGAGCAAAGGCGGCTGCCAGGTTCTATGTGCTCAGCTGCATCCATGGCCTCACCAGCTCTGAACTCAGCACAAGCCTTTCTCTGCTGGGCCCTGACACCCACCCAGACAGCCTCATCTGCTGGGACAGGGGCCTCCAGCCCAGCCCCAGGGATTCATAGACTCACAGAATTGGCTGGGTTGGAAGGGACCTCAGAGCTCATCAAGTCCAACCCTTGATCCACTCCCCCCGTGGTTCCCAGCCCATGGCACTGAGTGCCACATCCAGGCTCTTTGGAAATATCTCCAGGGATGGAGAATCCACCCCTTCCCTGGGCAGCCCATTCCAATGGCTGATCACCCTCTCCAGAAAGAAATTCTTTCTCATGTCCAACCTAAACCTCCCCTGGCACAACTTGAGACCTCTTGTGCCCTCTTGTCTTGCTGAGAGTTGCCTGGGAAAAGAGCCCAACCCCCCCCGGCTCCAACCTCCTTTCAGGGAGTTGGAGAGAGTGATGAGGTCTCCCCTGAGCCTCCTCTTCTCCAGCCTCAACACCCCCAGCTCCCTCAGCCTCTCCTCATAGGATCTGTGCTCCAGTCCCTTCACCAGCCCAGTTGCCTCCTTTGGACCTGCTCCAGCACCTCAATCTCCTTCCTGAGCTGAGGGGCCCAGAACTGGACACAGGACTCAAGCTGTGGCCACCCCAGGGCTGAGCACAGGGGCAGAATCCCTTCCCTGGACCTGCTGGCCACGCTGTTCCTGAGCCAGCCCAGGATGCCATTGGCCTTCAATGACTGGATTGTCTTACTCAACAGCCCAGCTCCAGCCCAAATGCACAGACAGGCAAAGGAAGAAGTTGTCTCTCTTCCCTTTGAGCACCCTTCCCCTGCTGAAGCCCCAAACCCACCACCTGAGTGAAAAGGACTGCTGCCCTGTGTGCCAGGCTCACCACATCACTGTGTCCTCAGGCAAGGCTGCTGGCTGCTACCAAACTGTCATCAGATGGGGAGGAGTGACCATTGTCACACTGCCCAGCACATCTGTCACCCAGAACAGACACAGGATCACATTTGGGCACATCCAGGCCCACACTTTTTTTTCCCTCATGTTTTCCTAGCAGCGTTTTTCTATCTTCCTTTAGGGCTCAAGCCAAGCTTCCAGACTGCACAGTTCTGATTCACAAAGAACCCACCTGTCCCAGCACTGAGCTGTACACACAGCCCTCCAAGCAGTATTTCAAGCTCTCAGAAACCCCCTTCATGAACTTGGGCATCACCAGCATAACCTGATGTATGCAACAGCAACAGGGAGACACAATGGGGCAGAGACATGGAGCATAACAGCAGCAATGGCATCAGCCCCTTTATATTCATGATGTGGCCACCGGTTCAGGATGAAACCCACAGTCTCTTATCAGCTGATATGCTCAGCTGATTACAGTGACACAGACTATTGTCAATTCTCCAGCAACCAGACTGTAACAACCCCCAGAGCTGCTGCAGATTGAAAGTGCCATTCTAAATCTATTTGGGTTTCTCAGTAGATAAGAGGCTTCTTGTGAATCACTGGTGGCAGAAGGGCTGGGTTACAACTCAGCCAGACAGGCAGCAGTGAAGAGAGAAGCCTGTACAGCAACCTGATATGCAAACCACAGGGAAAGAATGAGCCAGGGAAGGCTCTTGACCCTGAATGCGTGAAACCAAGCTCCTACATTGCACAGCCCATTAAATCAGGACACTAATTCAAACGTGGTGAGTACCTGCTAAGACTGTATTGCAAAACTGACTCTCAGTTTTAATGAAAGGAGGAGGAAAGAGAAGGATGCTCTTGCTCTTACAGCACCAGCTGGGACCTGAGCAGTGGATGCAATACTCCAGCACGGCACCTGCTGCACATGGCTTGATTCTGTACTCTGGTTGGAAGCTGCCAACTGCTCTGTTCCCTGAGGACCCACAGTATGTGCTGCAGGCCCATGCATGGAACACTCTGGAAGATGTCATCCTTGTGGTGAGTGCTTCTAAGGGGATAAAAAGGTAAAGCTCAGAGATTCATCCCCAAGCTAAACAACACACTTGCAGAGGATGTGGCTGTTCTCCAGCTTCGAGCTCTCTGGCCACATAGCAGCAATTCAGGCCCACTCCACAACACTCAGCTCAGGACCAAATACCCATTTTTAAGGGATTAGGGAGGAGACAGCTACAAGTTCAGTTTTCAGAAGCTGACAATCTAAGGCCTACAGGTATTTGGAAATCCATCCTTCTTGGGCTTTCTTTAGCCATGAGCAGCTTTCACCTAACTTCTAAAAAGCACAGAGCTGCTAAAGTAGCAAGCATGTATCTGCAAGGCTAAGACTTCAAAACATGCCAGGTGTCTTGTCCAGGAGAAAGAACACCAGAGAGCTTGAGCTAATGGGGTTAGAAGCTCAATTTTTGGCTGTTCTACCTGGAATTGTTTACTTGTTGCTTCAATGTGTGGCACTTCCTCAGCTCTAAACTGGCTACCTTGCAAGGATGGGTGAATTCATGTCATCCATAACCACAGGAAGCCTCCTGGAGTGTAGCTTTTCACTGAAAAGGCATCTAGCAAATACAAGGTATTTCTGAGCAGCAGCAGGGGGGCTGAACCACAGGGAGAGCACACTTCAGATGCTTGAAGATATTTAAATAAATGAGGCTGAAAAGCCATTTACTGTGAAACCATTGTCAGTGATCAACACGTTCTAACAGCTCAGCCTTGCCTTAATCTCTTGGGGCAGACAAAGAAACTTTACATTAACCTACACTGTTCATAAATTTTCAACTGAAATTTCAGAAGTTACTCTGGGATACAGCGATCTCTGGAGGTCCAATGTAAATGTTTTGGGTTTGTTTTTTTTTTTTTTTCCTCAAAAATCCACAACCTAAGGAGATCAGGCATTAAATTAGTACCTAGCTTTAGACGAAATGGCTTCTCATTGTGCTCACTGCAAACAGGGATTAACAGAAAAACATCAGTAAATGTGCTAGCAAAGTATTTTATAGTTGATCATACTGTCAGAGACACACTTTGCTTTCTCTCCTGTATATTCCCCCCCAGCTGAATTCTAGTAAAGCTGGCAGAGACTTGACTTAGAGAAAACTGTGCTGTTGAAGGTCATGTTAATGATTTTATCAGGAAAATTCAGACACGTGCATGATTCAGGCAGGGGCTGGGGAGTGGGAGAGGAAGGAGGGAGTTCCAGAGTGGTTTTTCTAAAGCAGTTATCTATTAGGGAGTGCAGTGCTCCTACAGTGGGGAAAAAATAGAAGTACACATGATGCAAGAAGACCTCCCTGTCTTGAGGCCTGTAAACTAAAGCACAGAAAATCCTTAAATGATAAAGCAATGGAGAAGTCTCAGCTCAGCAGATGAACTGCACAGGTCAGACCTGACACTGGATATGCAAAGCATAATTTCTGATTAACATTTTAACTGATTCCTTCTTTGCTAGTCTTAGTTTTCATCCAGATGATGTATCTGCTCAGTACTGGGTTTCACTTTTGGCAAACTGTTTGGAACAACAGCCTCCTTGCCAATAGCCAACTTCCTAACTGGCACCACAGCATAGCTTCAGCTTCTTGACAGGTTAGTGCTGTGCTTGCAGTGCCTGCCTAGAATGCAAAATACAGAGACTTCCCTGGCAGCCCATCTGCAGGTGAGTGTGGCTAACACACACCTGTTAAATGTGTCATTCCAGCTGGATGGAATAGGGGTACAGGTAATTAGGAGAAGCCTGGGAGCACTGATCCCAGAGTCCCAAGCAGCTCAGGTAACTTCTGACCAGCACTGAGCTGTGATGTGCTGGTAAACCAACTCTCAGTAAGCCTGAAACACAGATCCTGGCAAGCTTGAGGACTGAAGTCTGAAAGCAACAAAGCTGCCAGGCTGAGGTGATGAAACTCAGCACATTTTTCTTTCCAGCCTGAATAAACAATACCTGCTCCAGGAGCCTGGCTGAGGAACTTGGAAGAAACACTTGGCCATCACTTTGAGCAGTTCAGTAAGAGATTCTGCTGAATATGCAACTGTTGCTGAAGCATCAACAACAATGCTACATTGAAGAAAGAAAATTAGGAAGAATAAAGCTGAAAAAACCATTGCTATTAAACCAAACAAAACTACAAAAAAACCCACAGGTGTTTCCTCTTTGGATAACATGGTTTAAGACAGTCTTCAAAGCTGCTGTTCTTAAATACACAAGTTATTTGCACTAAGGGTGATTGTGAAAGGAAAGTTGCCACTTTGAAGATCATAAAGTCAAGTAAGAAATTATAAGAGCAGAACATGTATAAAGAAACAGGAAGAATTAATTTGACACAGCTGTTAGCTGTACCTTGAAAATACAAAAGAGGAAACCCAAAAGGCAACATAATGAAATGAAAAGAAAATACATAGAAATTAGTCACTGTAAATGTTGCTAAAAATATAATCAACCCTAGGAATTCATCAGTTTAAAATAATACTTGACCTGCAGAGATGGTAAGATTTACACATTCTTAAAACATGCTTCAGGACATACCTCAGCCACTGGATTTGGGGAGGAAATAATCTGTAAAGGATGTTTTATATCTATTTTCATTCTTATGTTCCTGCCTGTTCTTTAGAGCAATCATGAAATTAGCCTGTGGTTATCATCCCACCTCACAGCATGCTAACCCCCAGCTAACAGCAAGAAAAAAACAATTATTAGAGTCTGCTGCACTCTGCTCTCATTTTATTCTGGAACAAGATGCATAGAAGAAAACAATTAAATATAAGGAATTCCAAATCTTGTTGAAATTCAGCCACAGAATTATTTATGATGTGCAGAATATTACAGCCCAGTTTCTTAAAGATAATTTATAAATTAAAGTAAAATTGAAAAAGAGAAAGAAGAGAGCTACAAGCCCTGGTAACAAATGCAAGCATTCAGATGCTCTTTTGAAATGAAGGTAAGAAGTAACACACGATTTTGTTACCAGGTCTCAGGGCTGGGAGAGACATTTTCAGCACAGCAGGGGTTTAAGATCTGTTAAAGAAAACAGGCACTGTGGTGGCACTGCAGCACAGAGGGCTCCAGAATGCCCTCCTCAGCACTTTGGAATAATGCACTGGCTCCTAAACCCCTCAACAATACAGAAAGCAACTTCTAGGAAGCCAAAGGAATGGCTTAGCACCACAGCAGAAGCAGAGCCTGTTCAGAGCAGGTGTAGGGTTGCAAGGTTTCCACACATTACCCATTGGAGTTTCTTTGCCATCTGATTTTCTGGGTTGTGCCCCAGAAGCAAACCAAATCAATAAATCATTGCAGTGAAGCAAATTAAAAATCACAATGAATAAACTGATAAATATTAAGGCTTCAGTCCCTTCTGAACTGCCTTAAAGCATTTGCTAAGTGAGGCACTCTTACTCATCCCTCCCTACCTGTTCTCCTCAGGAAGCTGTACTCATCTCCCTCAGAATTAAAACGAGTTTGGAAAAGTAATATTTACAGTGAGCAAAAATGTAACTGTGCTTTGACATACTTCATCTACATCCCTTTCCCCGCACTAAAAACAAAAGGAAACATTGCATTGTTTCCACTTCAAGAGTGGCAGACAGCTCCACATCTCTTTTTCATGGCAGGGCTGTGGTTTTCTTCCCTCTCAAATGCCATTAGGGCTTTGCTGGGCTCTGGGTATTTAATCACAGCTCAAGTTATTTGCACATACACAGAAAGTTGACTGATCTTCTAAATAACCCCACATACAAAGGACAGCCACCACCTTCCTGCAATTTATTGTAGTAGGGAGGCACTGAAGGAATTTATTGTCTTACTCTACCTCCCCAAATCATGGTTGTTATGCCAGGAGGTCAGCAAAATCCCCAGCAGGTAGTTAGGACAGACCAGTAAATCTTGCCCTCTTTGTCATAAAGAATGTGGTTGGTTGTGAACAAAAACTGCTGCACTACCTCTGGAAAAGTGTTTTCTGTGAAAGCTGACAGAATTCGTAGTCATTTCAGCACCCTTTGACAAAAGGTTTTTTTAAATAATGGAATATATAAGTGCAGCTCAGTACGTATTAGTTTGTCATATAAAAGATCTAATTATCCCATCCCCAAACTTTTCACTTCTTGTTCCTCCCAATGAGCTTTTACAACTCGATTAGTCCCAGCATATCTGCAGTCTCTGCTTTTTTATTTACCCTGATGTAACATTTATTATTTATTATTACTCTGTCTCAGGGTTGCTTTGGAAATAGGATATAAGTAGTTTCACAGATTTCACTGAAAGCAATTGTGCTGCTGCTATCATAAGTTATTACCTACTGAGAACAGTGATGTACCTTACCCTGAGAAGAGGAAAAAACACGTGATGGGCTGGAATATAGGAAATACTTACTATAATTTAGAGCTGAACAAAGATGGGGAAGAAAATTAACCTCAGTTATGCACATTACACTGGTGGTACAGGGGGTTGGTTGATTCATGGCCATTGGTATTCCTGTTCTTCCCACCCCTTGCAGACATTCTTTAAGTGAAGGAGATGAAACATTTTGTTTCCTTACCTTCTCTTCCCTCCCTCCTCCTCCCATGCCCCCATTCTCAGTGAATTTCCTCTTCTAGTCAAAAGATTTAATTTCTAAAGACCCTGGCAAGGCAGTTATGCCATTCACAATGAAAGCTACAGACTAGATCTTACAAACAGCTAGGATGGGTTTCTAAAGGAAGACTATACCTGCTGCAGATTTGCATAAACCACCTTATGCCTGCATTCATTCCACAGATTAATAAAGAAATAATTTTAAAAAACCCTATATTTTTCAGCATGGGCCACTGTGCAAATCACAATTAAAAAAAAAAAAAAAAAAAAAAGAAAACAAGACCTGGAGATTCTCTTTAAAAAAGAAAATAGCCAACAGGAGCAAAACTGTCACTGCAGGAATGGTCCAGACCTCAAGTCTTATCTTTTCAGTCCAAAAACCATTCTGCTGCTTGTCAATATCAATTGTGTCAGTAAAAGACTCCAAGGATTCTTCTGCAGTAACCTGCCAAAGAGAGATTTTTTTTTTTTTTCTCCAAACCCCTTTTAGAGACTTTTTTTTTACCCTAGCAAGTGACTAAAATCTCAGTGTCATTCTGTAAGGGATGCAAGTTTCTAATACAAAAACAGTTATTTGTGCTACAGAAGCATTACTCCTGTGGTCAGAGCCCACTGAACAAGGAATTGCTTTGCCCAGTCCTGGCTGTCTGTGCCTAAAGCAGGTTACAAGGGAGAAGGGAAGTTCTGTCTCTGCTCCCTTCAGGAAAAATTGGAGCAACACCAGACCAAGAACACAGCATTTGTTTACCTAAGATCCACACTAACCAAAACAGACACTTTCTGGAAATGCAGATGCAAGCTCTCACAGTAAGTTCCATGTTTCAGAGTCCATTTTCAATATGCAATTAATTTGGCAACTCTTCTCATATTCTTCTACCATCCCACCAGGAGAAATGGTTGGAAAGGGTTGGACTTGATGATCTCTGAGGTCCCTTCCAACCCAGCCAATTCTATGATTCTATGAAATGTCAAACTCCACGCTGGAAGCTTAATGGATAGCAAACCTTATTCAAGAAGAATATCCCTGCTTGGAAAAAGCAGGAAAATGCCTGTACAGTATGAATATGCCTCACTTGTTTGAGATCACAGCATGCAGGCCAGAGTGCAGCCCTCTCTCATTGAGATTCAGAGCCCTGCAGCCAAAGCCTCAGCACTTGCTGTGTGGCAGCTCCTACCCAGCAGTAAGTGAGGAACAAGTCATCTTTCATTTGCCAAGCACTAAAACCCACACAGCATAATTACCAAGCAACAGCCAACCTGCTGCAAATCTGAAGGTGTTGCACAGCCTCTCTCTCAGAGGCAGATTTGCTGTGTTTCAGAGATCTGGACTGGGCTGGATCTGGAAGAGGCCACATCATGGTTGGAGCAACAGGTCTCCAAATGGGCTTTCTCCTCTTGCTATGGATGCTTGCTGGGCACCCCTGGCTGGAAGGGAAGTTAGAATGAATGGTCTGAAATCCTATTAAATCCCACTGCTACTCGTAGCTCCCAGGCACCTAAGAACAAACTTCACTAGATTTTTACATGGAATGGCTTTACTTGGTGTTTAAAAATCACCTGTGACTGAAAATGCTACCATTTTCAGCCCCAAATTAACCTTCACTGTAACGAGACTGAATCCACTGACAATACCCTTTAGTGAGCCAGTTTATTCCAAAAACTCATCTGGCTGTAACCAGAACTGAGTAATGCCCTGTGACTACAAAACATAAGCTAACTTGCAGCAGACATCACTCTCAGATTTATTCTAACTGAGGTCACATCAGAGTAGAAAACTCAGACTGCTGCACAAGCTCAGGGTGCTGGCATGCTCAGCCCTTCCTGCAGTTTCAGCTCGGTGTAACACACTCGTGTGTGCACAAACCCACACTCACTGGAGGTTTTTATCCACTAAAACTGTAAAAAGCAGAGTACAAGAGCAGCCTTGTACTTAGTATTTGATGGCCAATTTTCTATAAGCTTATGAAAAAAAGTTTTAATGATGCTCCAGAGTTAAGTCAAATGAATCAAAATTGTTTTGGTCTTTTTTAATCAGGGTGTACAACTATTTGTGCAGTTAGTACTGCTCCCATACTTCTCCTGGAGTAATAAATTACAAGGTTCCTTCCCTGCCTTTACAATCCAATTTCTTCTTTTATCTCTTGATTTTTGTTCTCTCTCCCACATGTTCCTTCCTTAATTACAACTTCAGACATGAGAGGAAAATTGTCACAATGAATCAGCTGGTTAGTCGGGGAGGTGCTGTATTTTGTGTGATCCTGATGGCACACCCGCAGCTCACCCAAAACCAAAACTCTGCTGCAAGTCAACTGAAGAGAAATTCCTGTAAGCTTTTCAAATATTCAGTTCCTGTGGTTGATCCCACGGTGGATTTAACCACAGGAAAGCCTAAGAGACTGCCCGTAAACAGAGGTTTCAAAGAGGAGGCTTTTCTCTCCAGTGGCAGCACAATAACTGCAGCAAAGGCACAGCACTGGGGTCAGCAGAACACAATTCACAAAAATCAAACACAAAAATCATATTGCTCCCCAGGCAGGATATTTCAGCTCAGGGAGAGACCAGAAAAATGCAGCGTGCATCCTTTAAGGATTTGTCCTGGCAGAAAGTGTTCATCCCTGGAGAATGACATTTGTGCATTACCTTTTGAAGGATCTGCTTTTCAAGCAACATTCTCCCAGCATGTCAGGGTGGTGTGAAGGTCAGCAAGAGTGAAGTTTCCCTAAAGGTCAGAAAGGTACACCTAAAGTCACAGGTAGTAACTTCCCAGGTTCAGTCTAAGCTCAGGGTTAAAAAAAAGTTTTCTCCATTTTATCTTTGCAAGCTTTAAGTTTCCAGGAACTCTGGCCAGAAACTTCAGTTTAAAACAATTTCAGTGTCACAATTTCAGTGTCAACAGCTTCCCCAAAAGCACAGCTAGAGTTTTAATGTCAGATTGATCCAAGCTGTGTTCCATACAGGAGTATGGAGTGAGGGCAGAACTAGAGGCTGTATAATTAGCTCTACAGTAACTCTCCTTTTGGGTTACACCAAGTCAGAAATTGGGCATTCCCCATGTTTTTTGAAAGCTAAATGCATATGTGAGAAACCTGAAGTGATTAAGATGTAAGAAAACAAAGACTAGGGTAAGGATTCCTGCAGTGAAGCACCTAAGACAAAGAGAGCCTGACAGTTCATGATTCAGCAACTTTTCCTAAATACCCTGTTGCATATTCAGTGTAATCACTCAAAAAAGGTTTCAGGTGAACTCGGTGTAGCAACAGGGTGTGTGCCTGCAATCAGTAGGAAACTTCCAATCATTACCACAAGAGCAGAATTAATTCTGAATAAGCCTTCTTGTTGATCATACAGAAATATACTGTTTACTTATTTAGGGGGCTGCTCCATCCCTCCTGCCTAGGTAGATCCTCAGCAATTGCTGCACTCCTTTAATAGAGTTGGGATATTTGAAGCATGAACCAAGAGATAATATTGCACATACTGTTTTGTTAGGTATTTTATGATAGATTATACTCATTAAACCAGTGATTACTGTTTGCATTTATTGTGTTCCAAGGCAGGATTACAAAACAATTACCAATCCTACAGACCTGCTAGAAAACTTAATTGCAGACTTGGTGTATCTGCACCACAAATTAAAAAGCAGCAAGTTACATTCCTTAGGCAAAATTAAAAAGTTTGCCTACACATACATATAGAAGTTCCTTTTTAGCTGCTGGAAGGGGTTCTCCTTCTATCCAAGATGCTTCAGGGGTTAGAAAAATATATGCAGTTGCACAAAAGCTTAAAATTATTCATAGCAGTAGCAGTCATTGGTAGTGGTACCTCTGCTTATTTGAGCTCTTTTTTCACTGATTGAAAATTATTTCAGTGATTTTCACTGACTTGAGATCAAAATCCACCCAGGTATTTCTTCTAAGTTTTCTAAGGGTTGAGTGGAATTATTTGGCTACATGATCTCCAATTAAACAAAGAATTAAAAATGCTTGTTATCATATCAAAAACTTAGACCATAGCAGGCTGGAATTTGAAGAAGAGGACGAGATCCGAAAATTATTTTTTTTTAAAAAATATACCTCAGTTCTTCAGTAGCTAAGAATGTGTCTTTTATATGTCAGTAAGATTCAGGCAAAATCAGTTCTCATCCTTCTGAAGGCTGGTACTATTTATTCAGCACTTCAAAGGGGTTTGACTTCATTTCAGACTCAAACTGTGATCTCCTCTCTTATAATTGGAAGAAAACTGCTTCAGACTTGCAGGATATTTCAAGGTTTTTTTCACCTAGCATAGAGATCCTTCTGAAACACCTGTGTCATATGAAAAGTAGGCAAATGACCAAGCTAGAGGGCTAGGAGCCCATACAATTTGAAGGAAGCTCTTCAGCAAAGCCCTTGGAACTCCCAATTTTCCTGTATCAATCAATCAAACCACCTCTAAAGCCATGCTCCAAGGGTGTGACACTGAGTCCTTTCTAGTGAACACACTTGAGCAACACTGAAAGCAAAGCAGGTATGGTCCAGGAGGAGATTCTGGCAGTTGAGTGTTGTGCACATACATTGCAAGACATGAAGATTGATTTTGTGGAAGACTCAGAGGTATCAAGTGTCTCCACAAGCCCTGTGGCCTCGTTACCCCCTAAAACTTCAAAAATTTTCCACCGTGGACCAGCACACTTAGCTTATTTCAAAGTCTCAGTGACCTGTCCTGTACTGTGGGGTATTTCCTTCCATTTCTGAAAACAGCTGGCCATTAGAGACTGAGTTACTACCTTACAATTTGAAGCCAAATGTGTAATTACCCAAGCTATAAATAAGCCCATTTTTGGTGCAGCAAGGATTCTAATACAGCAGTGCAGCTATGGTGAGACAGAAAGAGATGTGATTAACAACTGGCAAGTACCTGACAACTCAGTAACTTGGTTTTGCCTCAGAATAACCCACAATAATAATAATTCCCTCAGAAAGGAGAGGAAAATTGTTTCCAAACATAAGCTAGTACGTATTCACCAAACATCTGCAGTCTACCAAATTAAAAACTATTTTTCCTGACATATCCAGCCACTGTTTGAATTGCTGGCAAATTCCCTGCTCAAAATTCTGTAAGGTGGTACAAATTATAACAACACATCTATTTCCAGTTATTTCCAAAGGGTATTTTTCAACAGGATATTAACAAGAAGTCATAATACAAGCAAAGATAGTTTTTTGTGGGGTTTTTTCTGTATGTGGTTGCCTTTTGAAGGGAGGAAGACAGTCACAATAGATGGGATAAGCCAAGGGGAAGAATGAAAGTGTCCTTGATGTTACAGCCCCATGGAGACAGCAGTCCAACAACAAGAGGGATAAAAACCACTGGTCTGACCTCACAAAATCCCTCAGCCTCAGTTTATGAAACAAACACCAGGAACTGGGGTGCTGTGGTTGAGAGGGAGTTCCCCTTCTCCAGTGCAGGCAGTCTTTACAGGAGGGATGCTGCAGGAAACCTCAGAGCAGCCACAAGACCAAGGTTGATTTAAGCTGAACGAGGAGCTCTCTCCCCTCAGCCCATACATCATGCACAGCTCCATAATCAATGTACTTTTGTAGAACAGACATGAACCAGGTAGTTCAGTGGCAATTCCTGCATAAAATTATCAGTTGAGTTGCCAGCAGCACTGAAGGCAATGAAAACACTACAGAAATTACAAAAGCAGCAGCTGATCTCTAATAAGCATTACTCTTCCTAAATAGCAAAGATGAGAAAATTGCAAAGAAAAAGGAGCTGAAGGCTAGGAAACTGCTTCTCCAGCTGCTATATTAGCCAGCAAGATCAGAAAGGCTTCAACCACAGTTGGTAATAGCTCCTTTCCTTTTGACCTTCCTTGGAAACCACAACTAAATGGCAAAATGTGGGAGGAAAAGAATATACCTTTTATTTTACTTCTGAGCTAGACAGTGTCTCATGAGCAAGGAATTTTTACCAAATACCATCAGGACAAGTTTATCAAGAGAATACAGAGAGATACATTTCTTAACTTGCCATCATAAGCAAAATTTGTTTCCTTTCCTTCTTACTACTGGGTTAAAGGCAAGATCTGTCTTTCAGGACCTGTCTTTCACAAATACACCTTGAGTTTTGAGAACACGTGGGTGATAATATCCAGGAATGGCTTCAGGAGAGACATCTTGAATAGAACAACTAAAACTCCAAGAGCTTCAGCTGACACCAAGACATTATAGCACATGATTCTGTTGCCTGACACCAATATTACATGGTAGATTAATCTTCATTACAAGAAAAAAGTATGTGATTTAATTTTAAGAATAAACAGGGTAAGTATGGCACTGTCAACCTCACAAAAACTTTTTGCACCAACGATGAAACAGTTCCCACAAAGAGAACAAATTGATAAATAGACAAGAAAAAAAATATCTATTTTACCAAAGGGGCATGGAACATTATGAGCTCAGGGATACCCAAATGTAAAAGTTACAATACATACATCTTTAGTGAGAGACTGCTCCTTTCCATCTTCTCTACTCCCATTTATTTTACAGAGGTTCAGTACAGCTTTGGGAGCTTTTTTTACAGGGAAAAGAAATGGATGTTGCAGTGATTTTATTTAGTTTCAGGTTTCAGTACAAAATTGATATAATATGGCTGAGCTTGGATATATGCTTTCTGTAGGACAGCACAGTTGCACCCAGTTGCACAGACAAGACTGGAGGAGCTGTCATTTCTTACCCAGAAAACACCCTAAGCAGCCATCAGCAAACCAGCAGTCAAATGCATCTCTGCTTTAACCCTTTGCTGCCTGCCTGACTATAAACTGTTTCTCCAGCTTGCTGGCTCTAAAATCTCTTCCTACAGACTTCAGCTAAGTCTGAGCTCTCAGCTGGGAGCACTCTAACTAATGTTGCCTGCTCTGTTTCAGTCCAAGCTGCCTTTTCAGGTCCTTTATCACAAATATCCAAGTGCAGAGATCTGAGCTTCTGGGTATATTCCATAGTTTTGAATATATTTGAATATAGTTTTGGGTATATTCCATAGTTTTCCCCTGCCCTCCCCTCTCCTCTCCACTGCAGTGACTCAGCAATAGTTTGCCCCATCCCTGCAACTCCTCCAGCTCTCAGGATCTTGGAAGCTGCTCTGACCTGCAGCCCTAACAGGGAGGTTCTGATGCCAAGAGCCCAGTTGGCTCCCTTATCCCTGCAGATGGCAACAGCCACTCATGCAGACTGAGCCTCCATTCCTGCAGAGGGTATGACCAAGGTGTGGTCTACTCTGTGAACAGCAAGGTATTCAAGGAAGCCAGCACAAATTGCTGTAGAAGACACACCACAGATTTTCTTATTAGTCCTACAGGAACTACACTAATCCCAGCCTTCAACTTCAGGCTGTGTATTTTTGATGAAAGATTTTTAACTTGGATTCAGCACTCAAATATACAGCCTTGCTAAAAAGAACCATTAGCTCATTTGCCCTGACCAAACCATCAATCTTGGGACATCCTTCCAGTCTTGCAAAGCCAGTTAGGACTCTGCATTTGTGTATCTATGTTGAGAGAATGCCCATGTTCTTCTGTCTGCTTTGAAAGAATCCAGAGCTTAAAAATTCAGCTTTAACTAAGCATTTCACTTATGTGATGAGCTGGCTGACACCCATCATCTCAGAACTTAGCATTTGGGACTTTTAGAAAAGACACTTCTAGTTAGTCTGCCAGACAAATGAATAACAGCAGTCAGCCATGCTGACTTGTGGGAAGACCCAGGATTTACCTGGGACTGCTCACTGAAGTAACAAACACTGGATTCTGAGTAGAACTGTGCTCTACCTGTGGAGGCAAATTTGCTATCTGGGGTAGCTAGGGAGAGCCACAGGAAATCAGAATTTCAACAGGCAGTTTTTGATGCTCTGTAGTAAAAATACAGAAGGAGAAGACTATGACAGTACTGAATATCCTTCATAGGAATTCCTTTTCTTACTACTACCCACATACTTCTTCCTGTTGGCTTCTAGCACACTGCATAATGTCTTGCCTTTCACAAGTCTATTTGCTCAACCTTTTTCTTTCCTTTTTGTTTTGTTTTTCAGTCCTGACAAACTTCTCTAACTCGCCTGCCAAGAAGTAATAGAGAAGCAAAGCAGTGTTCTGCCTCTAAGGTTTGAAACACTTTTCCTCGACTTGTGTATTTTTTAGAAGAACAGACAGCAAGAAGCTCTGTTGCCAGCACATGAGTCACAAATTGCCTCCCCGGTGTTGCCAGGCCTGGAGTCAGAAGTGGATCCAAGGCAAGTTGACACTTAGGTGCTTTTATTTCTGTGGTAAGAGCTGCATGGCAATTTGACCTCACCCAACATGGCTATTAATTTTCTAAGTGTTTTACAAACATTAATAGCTTGCAATTAGCAATGCTCTAAACTGAGAGACAAGCTGGGCCATTGTTGCCATTTCAGGGAGGAGAAATGAAGGAAGATCTACACAAAACCACAGCAGCAGCCAAACTCACAACCAACTTAAAAACTTCATTTTGCTTCTGTCTGAAAGTCAACAAACATGGAAGCAGGATCACATGCCATGCCATGGACTTGTGAGTGTGAACTGAGTGGGAAGTTTACCAAGTTATTACAAACTCATATGCCATTCAACCAGACACTGGGTGCATTACCACACAGCTACAGGCAGCCTTTTCACAGACAGACTGTGTCAGACCCAGCAAACTTGGGCACCTCTGTACCGTGTTCCTGATGTTTACATGCAGGAATTACTACAAGCCTAGCTGAAACTTTCTGTCTCTGCAGTGTCAGCAAGTCACTGGGTCTTATTCCTCCGTGACCTCTTACTTTGCAGAGGAGAAAACAGAGAGCATTTGAAATCATTAAATACTACATGATTTTCTGCATAGCAGTCACTATGTCAAAATGGCAAGCAGAGAGCTCTCAGCAGTGCTTGCTTCTCCCATCTGAAACACACCATCCTCCTTACTATTCTTTGTTAATTAGTTTTCAGTGATTTGCTACTCATCCCCCCCCCAAACAGTGAATAGAGAGGAAGTGATAAAAGTTGCTTCCTAAACCTCTCTCTCAAAAAAGATACGTACATTTCCATTTAAATTAATCAAATGCACTAACATTAAAAGGGACCCAGTTGTTTAAATTGGCAGGCACCCTTTTGAATGCCTAAACCTTCAAGTGGCTTAATTGTCCGTGGAAAACATTCAGCATCTCAAAGGTTATCACCCTTGTTACCACAGCAATAGCACAAATTAATAAAAAAATACCCAGCAGCATGGACACCTAACAGGATGGAACCATTTAAAGCATAAAGACCTATGTATCTTTTTAATACTCTGATAAGAGCCATCAAAACAACCCATTAAGAGCTTCCAGAAGTCACAGTTCATGCATCCTTAAAAATTACAAGCCTGAAAAGCAAAACAAAAACAGGAATTTAAGCTATAAGCAAATTGCTTTTAAGTTAGCCCAGGCACAGCACATCAGCCCCACTGTTACCCTTAAGGCAGCTCAAATGGCAGCCACATGGTATTAAATGAACAAGGTCCATGTTCTGCTGAGCAACCCCAGCACCAAACACAGCTGTAGCAACCAACACCCAAAGTCTGACTGTTCTCAGCTGTACATTGATACACAGCTGAACATATGGACCTGGACAGACACAAGCCACCAACAGCTACTTCCCCTTCCATCATTTTTATGGTGCCCACAAATTATACTCCACATCAAAGATATAACTGCAGTGATTTTCTGCAGTAATTCAGAACAATATTCTAGACAGTCTTATTTTTTTTCCACAGGATTCCTCTAGAAGCACCCGGTGTTGCACTACAACTACAGTGTACTTGCTCCCCTGGGGTTTTCACTTTCCAGGCTGAAGCACAGAACCAGAACCAGCACCAGCAGGCAGTGCAGGCTCAGAAAAGCAGAAAAGCACCAGGCAGCTCCATACCACCCACAGCTCCTCAACTTCTGAGCTCACCCTTCCCACCAACATGCTCCCTCTCTTACTTCTCAGCTGAAGCCTACACAGAAGTCCAAAGCAATTTAAATCTCCTCCACAAGGTTTCCCTGTACCACACAGGCACCAGTAACTCCTTTTTAAAACCAGGTATTTTGTTTCCTCACAAGTCCTGAGGTACCAGAGTCTCTCTTCACCTCACGTTTAGCCCCAGAAAGTAGGAGCAGCAGGAAGGCCCAGGAGGAAC
The DNA here is from genome assembly GCF_036169615.1 of Heliangelus exortis. Taxonomy (NCBI): domain Eukaryota; kingdom Metazoa; phylum Chordata; class Aves; order Apodiformes; family Trochilidae; genus Heliangelus; species Heliangelus exortis. The sequence goes on from NC_092425.1 coordinate 1,848,712, forward strand.
CATCTGATACCAACACCCTGAAGAGCGCTTCTTTAATCTATTTAGGACACATCTTCATTAGTTTTATTATATTTGAAGGCTTTTTTAATTCCTTCCTGGCCCTGCAAAATAAATAAAAAAAAGCCTTACTTGGTTCTGTCGTCCACCTCAGCCCCGCTGAAGGAAGTTGTGAAGTTACAGCTCATGGCTCCTGAAGCACTGCCTCAGCAGGTACCAAAACAGTCCACAACAAAGCACATTAGCATATACTTAATATATTTATATATATAAATACATTTTTTTAGAATTATGTAATTTCTGTAATATATATAATTATCTCACTGATGCATTTCAACTCAGTAACTTTCTGGTATCCCTCAGCCCAACCTTCCCCAACTATAGGTTTGGGTTTTTTGGTTTTTCTAAATGATATTTTCTTTCAGTTCTTTATAGCGTGTGGTCCTGCTCCCCTGCGGTGCTCTTTTGGCAGTAAGGAGGGTGTGGGCCGCAGGGGCGGTTCCTCAGAGAAGGTTCTGGAAACTCCCCCGGTTCCGATTCTGACTCCACCCCTTTACTGGGAGGAGAAGGTGAGAGAAGGAGCTGAGTGGAGCTCTGTCAGTAAGGCGTTGAAGAATGTGGGGGGAAAAAATGAAGAAAAACGAAGGATTTGCAGAGGATAGAAGGAGGTGAGGGCAGTGCTGTAGCTGAGGTACTAGGGTGGGTGAGGAAAGAGCGGGGAAAGAGCCGAAACACCCGGGGGTTTCCTCACATTCCGCCGTGAAATGGCGGCGGTCCCTGCCGGAGCAGGTGTGGGATTTGCAGCCTTTGAGGGATCACAGAGGGCAGATGTGGAGCTGCGGGGCCCTGAAGTGCCCCAGGTGGGCAGAGGTGAAACTGCAGCCTGTGTGGGATCACAGAGAGGGGCAGACGTGGATCTGCAGCCACGGAGGAGCCCGTGTTCCACAGCAGCCGTGACTCTGTGGGCAGCCCGGGCGGGAGCAGTGCCTGAGGGGCTGCACCCCATGAGAGGGGTTCCTGAGGGACCGCACCTCGCGGGAGGGGTTCCTGAGGGGCTGCACCCCATGAGAAGGGTTCCTGAAGGACTCTCCCGTCAGAGGGACCCCGCCCTTGGAACGGGGGAAAAATGTGAGGAGTCCTTCCCTGTGGGGAGGGATGGGCGGGAGAGTGAAACCCCCGCCCTGTGCCGCTGAGGAGGAGGAGGAGGTGGCGGGAATGGGGTAAGGCCCCGGTAAGAAGGAAGGAGTGAGGTGAATGTCTGAAGATTTGGTTGTGTGTTCTCTTTCCCTGGATAGAATAATTTATTTTTTTTTCCCTTCCCAAGTTGAGTCTGTGTGGTTTTGCCCAACTGGGGAGTGAAACATCTCCCTGCCCTCCTGGATGAAGGAGATCTGGGGGGGGGGTGAGCAGGGGGCGGCCTGGTTGGTACCAGCTGGGCCTGAATCTCGACAGAAATCACAGAACGTGAGGGGTTGGAAGGGACCTCGAGAGATCATCGAGTCCAGATGACACCTCTCTGCTGTGTTTTACTTTATTAACATGGATAAGTAAACTGGGAAATAGGACTTCAGCTAAGAAATGAGGCTGCAGTCTTGCAAGTATTTAAAAAGCCTTCAAGAACTGCTAACTTGTAAGATACTGTAGAGAGAATGTTGAAGCTTGAATGTTGCATGTAAGCTCCAGTACTATACACACAGGACAGAAAATCCTCTGTCTATGTCCTGTACTATGCAAATACATAATAATACCACTTCATGGAGACAAGACTGTCACTGTGCCACAAAGAGATCCTGGCATTCCACTGCATAGTACTTTTCTTATTAGGGTTGACTGGTGCTTCAATACTGCTGTCCTTGTTCCTGCATACACTATAATTTGTGAACATGTGCTGCTCTGTTTCTCTGAGCTGGTACAGATCCCTCTCACACAGCTCTTGGTTGTGCAGCACAGACATTCTCACTCGACATGTCAAGCAAAATGTTACACAGGGTGCGAGCCCAGCAGTGCTGCATTGGTTTCTAAGTTCACAAAACCATCTTGGCAGAAGAGGTCTTCAAAGACATACGTTTCCAAGCATGAGTATGGGCATAGTTAGAAATGAGCTCTATGCCTCTTGCATTCCCAAAGCTCTCCCTGAAGTATAGAAGAAATCTGTTACAAGTGCTCCAGTGGACAAGGCCCTTTGTTGTTATCAATGAAAGTCATTCATTTGAGCTGCTAAGTGATTTTTCATCATGGTAAGACAGGCAGCCATAGCTTTAGCAATGACTGGAAGAGCAGTGCAAATGGAAAAAGTCCATAGTTTTTATGGACTGATTTTTTTTATTTTTATTAAAACCAAAAAGGGTCAGAGAGCATTATACACCTCGTCTAATTCTTACCAGTTCAGCAGAAGCTGCAGCTTTGATTTCACTAATATACCAAAGAGGTGAATAATTACAAAATTTCTACTGAATGGAGGACAATTTCTCTATTGGCACAGAGGACCATGCTTTTAAATACAAGAACATTTTTCACAATAGCATTTTTTGTACTTGGCTCTGCTGTTTGTAAAAGGAAATTTCAAATAAATCACACCATAACTTATTTCTAGTGAGCACTTACCTATTGCAGATAGCTACCAGTATTTTTGCAATCACAAGGGGATGTGTGTTATCTTACTAATAGCTTACTAAAATGGTCAAGAGCTTCCTGTAGACTATAAGTATATAGAAAAGTAAAGATGGAGACACTGAAAGTTCTGTGATGAACTTCACAAGATGCAGTTCATTTCACTGTATGAATATCTAAGAAATAATTTCACAATCTTCTCAGCATAACATGCAAGTAGAATTCGCTCCCAGATAAAAGAAATGTTCAAAAAAAGTTTTAATTACAATTAAGTCAGCTTAGTGCAATTCATTGCAGGGCCAAAAAAAAAAACAAAACAAAAAACAGATCAGTAATGCAGCAATCTTTTTTCTTTTTCTTACAGAAACAACCTGTAAATTATTTACCTTTCTCTAGACAGTATTTTGTTGTTGCATGTACAAAAACTCAATTAGCTCATAATTCAGAAAAGTGGATTTTAGTGCAGATTCTCTATCCTTAAGGACAATGGTATCAAAGCCACTTGGGATTCTCTACCTAACTAAATATGCTTGACTCATATAATCTAATTTCATGTTTGTTCTAATTAGATTGGGGTTTGGTTTTTTTTTTCACTCTTAGGCACTAGAAAAATGTCACTGTGCATCTTTTCTTCCCAAGAACCAGCCTATCCAGAGGTGACTGCTGCTGTCTCTCCAATTGACTGAGGTCATCTGGGTATAACTAAATTTTCTTCTCATCTTTGATTGTCTGTACAACAACTGCTCTACAAAATAAAAAATCTGGCCTAATAAGAGAATGCTTTAATTGAACAGGATTAGTAATTATTATTTTCTTCTTAATAACGCAGGTAACGCCAAGACCACCTCCACAGAACACCACGTGGTTAATTTCAGCAAATACCTGTCCAGCTATATTTTATTAGCAAACAAAATCAGGATGGGGTCCTTCTCAGTATTTCCTAAAATGATAAAACCATAACTAAGAAGAGGATGGATACATGGAGTTGCAATCAGGAGACAGTGACTATGAATTACAAGGGAAAGCCACGATAAAACAGAGATAGCAAAATTGAGGAGATCAGATTTTGGAGTTTCTGAGAAGAAATATGGTTTTGATCTCAGGTAAGAGCCATTCATAAATGTTAATTTTTTCCATGTATGCCAGATCTGGATTTTATTGCTGGAGAGTTGTCTCTCCTCCTTTAAATTAAGCCCCATTTATGCATGTGTTGCTCCCAGTGTCATTAACAAATTGTACACAAATACTATGGAAAACAATAGATGGATTGTAACTTTTTTTTTTTTTTTTTTTTTTTTTAAGAGGGCTTTAGATTAATCTGCATCAGTGATTCTTCCAAAGTCTTTTGTCACATAGAAAGACTGAAAATGACAGTCATAAAACAGAACAGGTTTTTGAGTATGGTACAGATACCCAGATCCCTTCTTAGGATACTGTAGTTGCCTATGCTCTGCTTCTGATTTACTCTTCTACCTTGAAAAATGTAACAGTCTTCACATGAAGTTGTTTGTTCTTTGAGTCAGGACCTGTTATCTCTGAAGGACATCAAATTTGGGTCCTATCAGTCTTCCATCATGCTTTCACCCAGAGCAGCAGTAAATAGCTACATTATGGAGAATTATATTATCTCCCAAATTCACATGCTGTCCTCAAACTACTTCTTGCCCACAGTTCACTTCCTGTGCCATTCAGTATCTCCTGTTCTTACCACAAACCTGACATGCTCTAGCATTTAACTTTAAAATGGAAGATGATGTAGAAATTGTGGAGTTTTTTTAATATTAGAATAAAGTATTATGATCCTAATAGGGACTACAAAACAAATATATTATCTTCTTCAAAAGTACTGTAATTAGTGGGGGGAAAAAAGACAATATATCAGACACAAAAGAAATGTCATAGGGACTACTAAAATTACTAAAAATTACTAAAAATACAGTGTAACCTTACATGTGACTGGTGCATTATCTCTACTGCTGGCAGACTCATGGCTTTCTGTCTAGTTTTCATTTTAGCAACCTTTGTCAGCTTGTCACACCTGTACATTTTTAATTGAACTGCAAGATAGGGAGAAGAGCTTTTCCTCAAATCTAAGATAACTTATGCATCAAGTATTTTAAGAGCTGATAAGGCAGCTGCAGCATCCTTGGAAACTTTGGGACACTATAGTCAAATAAAATTCAAGAGCTACCCTATGCATTTGGGATGTGTGCATACATGAAATGGTTTGCTGGCACCTACCAACCTATACAGAGAAACTCCCTGCAGAAGGCTGATCCAAGTTGGTAGCCTTTTCCATACATGTCTCTCATTTCTGATGTGAAACATGCATTTTTAGAGACAAATTTTCTCTCTTCTCCTGTAGTCAAACTCCCACTAAGGACTTGTTAATTTATTTGGATCCTCTGGGAAATGGCCTCACAGCACTCTGCATTCTTGCACATATCACACAGGCTCAAATTCCTGAATCTGTTGCAATATATCCAGGGAATCAACCACAGCTGACTGGCTCCCATAACTGCAGAGGGTGGGAATTTGTGTCTCTTGTTATATTGTTCTTACATTATATTGTCTCTTGTTGTTCTTACAATCAGCTTTCCATCTTAGCAGTTCTCATTTGACTTCAAAACACAAAAACCCACCAACTGTTTAAGTTTCAAGGAATCTGAAAGATTAACATAATTGTCTAGAGTTGAAGGAAATGGGTGTTCAATCCGTGTTCTAAGTTTAGCAAAAGGTTGTGTGAGAAGTCAAAACTTGGCTCAACATTGTGTGCACCTGAAAATGGCTTCATTAGAATTGCATGGAGTAGAAAAAACAATCATCTAAAGACAATTTCCTGCTCAGCCTTTAGCCACCTTTAAATTTTCAAAGGAAATGCAACAGTAGAAGACAAAACAACATGCAGATGTTTAAATCTATTCACCTCTGTTCAGTGGTTTCCTAAAAAATTAATTACAGATTGTGATACAGAAATTAGCACGTGTAGTTAATTCTCAGTGTGTATCAAACATGTTTCCACTGCTAACATGAGCATAACTGACTGTAATCTATGCATGTTGAAGTCATCTTTAAATTATGCAGATGAGCTTCTGTATCTCTGGTAACTGAGGCAATGCAAAGCTTCATGTAGGCTGCAGAACTTGATGAAACAACAGGGCCAATACTTGAGCATACAGAAGGGCACAATAAGTGCCATATTACTGCTAGAATGGGGCTGGTATTTAATTTAGCTGGTTATAGTTGAGGCAAAATTTTTAGTGAGGCCTTGAATCCCTGTTCAGCTAAGAACTCACCAAAATGTCAAAAGCAATAGCCCTAAACTTTAAGTACCAATTTAAATTTTCAATTCATTTTTTTCTGAAATCTTAAACAGCAATTCCATATCACATCTTTGACAGGTTTCCTCCATAGATCATTTAAATTTTCCATATATCACTTCTTCAAAGGATCAGAAGAACTTGTTGCTATTTCTATGCTTTTGGCCCCAAAATCAGTTGTTCTTCCTACATTAGTGCATTTTATAGGTGTGGGGGGAGTTGTGCTGTTGGTTTTGTTTTCCCCAACTTAAGTGAAATTCACTGGGGGTTATGAACTACATCATGAAAAAAAAAAAGAAAAAAAAAAAAGGGGAAACTTAATGAGATTGCTCTGTTTAAGACACTGGACAACCTGTAACTTTTGTTAACACAGCTATCTTCCCAGGTGTCTGTAAGGTAACATCTAACATTAGATACAAGATAATTTGTCCTAAAGAAATAACAAATACAAAACCATAGCAGATCCCTCTGAAATTACATTATACACAGAATTTTCATACCTATTGAAAAGAGGGCAGAAGAGATAGAAGTACAAAGGATTAGCAATATTACAGATGACATTAAAATAAAGTGTACAAGTCTTTCCCTTAGTTCTTAAACTTTTAGAGAGTAACTTACTGCACTCTTGTCACAAAACAACAATTTTTGAGTGTTTGCTGATGCTTCTTCCTCCCTGTAGGTGTCAGCAAATTTAGGAAATCACTGCCAGTCCTAGAATTGGAATAAATACATTTGATATGTAGTGGACAAGTAGCAAAGGTTATTACAGATACACCAACTCATACAGGAATCAAAAAGCTTTCTTACCTACTAAATATTCCACTAGCAGAAAAGGCAGCCTGGTTTCTCACCAAAGCACTACCCTGAAAACCAGACTTTGTTCCATCTACTGATCTGCTCTGTGTTCCAAAAGTAGGTCACTTCATTGACTTGTTTGTCTCAGTTTTTCCTCCTGAGGGAGATCAACTCAAGTCTCCCTGGAAAATATTTGGATTTAAAGGTGAAAAGTACCATGCAGGCATCTTATTATATTAATCTGATTAACTAGGAATGATCAACTGATTTTAAAAAGGCAATGAACGTACATACACAAGAGTAGCATTTGCATACAGCTTACATCCAAGTTATATCAACAAAAGAATGAATTAGGGGAAAAAATATGGAGTGGGTGGATTCTTAATCACAGAAACTTGGAGGACATGAAGTGACTAATAAATGCTTTTTTCATAAAGCAAATATCATAGACTACTATAATTACTTTTTAACATTTACAATGCATTTAAATATAATTAAATATAATCACAATTTACAACTCCTGTGCAATTTTTTTTTTTTATTTTTCTCAAAGAGACACCTCGAACTTTTTTTTTTTCCTAATGTAATTACTGATGAGATTCAGGTAAAATATTGCAATAGATCTGTTACCTGGTAGAAAATATACTTCAACAGTGAATTAAAAATAAAAGATTTGTCCCTTCCTACTGCCAGGAAATATGTTGACAAACAGCATCTTCTCTAAAGCTGTAAAAGTTTCCTAAAAATTATTGAACAAAGTTATTTGTTGGAGGATAACAGCACTTCCTTCAAAGACTAGCAGTGACTGAAGTCTCAGGTATTTTTAAATTAATTTCCTTGCACACATCTTAAGACACCAGAGTAGCTGAATCGTTTATTTTGGATGAACTCATACATATAACCATGATTTTAGAAAGTTTACATGCAACAGATTGTGATAAGAATTTATGTATTTAACTATCACTTACTTTCACCCAACTGCACACAAAAAATTATTCAAATTACAAAAAAGCTTGCTTGAATGCTGATTTTATCAGGTTTTTCCCTAAATTCCATTTGCAGAATTAACAGCAACGACTTTAAAAATTTAATTCAAAATACTGATTCTTAAAAAGGGGTATTGTTGAACTTTAAACTTCGTGATCATTTTCATAAATTAAAAAACACTTGAACATTTTAAAAATACTCAGTGTTTCTAAAATATTGTTGATAAATTGCCATAAGCTTAACACAGGTTCTCTCTAATTAAAAGAAAGTGGTTCCCAAAATAAATCAACAATTCCCTAGTGCACTTACAAAGAGAAAAGATCAAAAGCAGTAACTGGTATCTTTCCTTCCAGTATTAATTAGGAATTAAAAAAATCTTAGCTTCATTAGTACACACCCTGATTTTATTTGGAGGGGGGGAGCAGGAGGGGAGTGGGGGTGTTACACAGACAAATGAACCAGTTTTGGAACTGCTTGCCTTCATCACATCAGTCTGTAAAGGAGATGAGAGTCCATTATTTTCTTTTGAATTAGGATCTTCCTTGCAGACCTCAGCTTTCACTTGGTCTGGAGTTGCATGCAGCTGCATGTCTGACTGCTTAACTTTACTGGCCAAGTAACATCTTTTCTCTACAACAGTTCAGCTTTGTCTGATAATTTTAAGTGGAAATAAAAAAAAAAACATGAGAATCGGTTCTTTGGCATAGAGCAGAACTTGACAGCTCCTGCTGTTTGGATCCCTAAGCAAGAATCTCCTGGATGTGGAGCAAGGGGGAGAGGATGGGACTTGTCATTGTCTCAAACACAAGTAGATTAAATTAATGTCCCTTTATGGATTTCAAGTGTCTTCCTTTTGTAATTTATTTGATGTCTTCAGTACCGATTCCCGCCTCGGTCCCACGCTCACAGTTCAATGTTCCCTGCATACAGGGTGATCATCAGGATAGCAGTGAAGCCCGTGAGCAAACCAGCATTCTGGATAAGGAAGAAGGTGAGATCCATCTTCCTGCCTGTCACTTTCTCTCTCAGCATGTCATTCATCTCTGGGAACTGGGGAAAGAAAGAAAAAAAAAAAAAAAAAAAGATTTTTTTAGGTAAGTATTGCCATCTCGTGGTAGTGTGCATAACTTAAGGCATTAAGACCTGAACCACATTGCTACTTTGGACTGAATATTAGAACTAACAGAGGGTGAAGGCAGTCACAGGAATAGGTCACTAGTTACCCTGAAAATCCACTTCACCAGGAGTGGTAAAAGGAAATGGAGTTTTGTTCCTCTCTACTGTGATTTTGTCTGGTTCTTTCTCATCCAAGTTCCCTCATTTTTATTCCAGCAGTCTCCTAGGCTCCATTTCTTGGTCCATATATTGCTAGTAGCAGCTGCCCTTGTATTTCTAAATGCTGTGTTTCTTCCTGCACTAGCATCAGTAGAGAAATCCTTGTACAAGGAATGGAAGAGTAGGATTCTTCTGCTTTATCTGTAAGCAAATGAAGCTGAAACAGGCATCCCCTCAGAAATCTGTCACAAATAGGAGCTCTGGTAGGCCAGGAAGGAAGAAGAATGTTTTGAAGCTGGTGGTAACACATGCAGTATTAGGTTACAGTGCAAGGAAGGGGTTCATCATTCCATGGCACACATCTTAATGGCAACACAACAGCAAAGGATGAGTGATGTGCTGTGAACTGCAGAAACAAAGATACTTCCTCCCAGAGTCAAGGGGGGTAATGACAGATGACCACTGGCAATAAAGTTCCCTCTGTGGGGTGATTCAGGACATGTTTACCACAGAGAAAGTCAGCTGCAGTGGATTTTGACAGACATACTCAAACAAGCTTTAAACTCCTCTCCTTTTGCCCTGAGAGTAGTATAGCCAAAATGCCATGAAAACTGTTTATTTCTGTGTTAGTTCAGAAACCTTCAGGCTGGGTGACTCAGAGGCTCTTTCTTTGACCTCATGAAGCAAAAAAACCCATTGAAAATAGTGCACTTCTTGAAGACCAGACTAAGGTTAGTGGGAAGTGGCCAAGCCTCCCCAGAAATCATTCCAGAGCTCTGTAATCCTCTTGCACAAGAGGCAAAACCAGCAAACCAGATCAGCTTCATGCCATGGAGCCAGGCTCACTGGTGCACACACCTCACTGTACACATTCTCACATTCCCAAGGCCACACCATGGAGTGTTCTTACTGGCAGAGGAGGTGTTATGCCAATGCTGGAGGAGAAAAAAAGAGGAAAAAAGAGCAGAAAAGAAAGAAGGAAGGAGTGACAGTCAAGTTAATCCTACCTGCTTCTGGACAAGCAAACCACAAGTGTGTGAAGATCAGAAGAGGAAGCAGAAAGCCAGTTCTGTATACAGAGCACTGGGATAGCCTATTTCAGACTTTCAGGTGGAAGAAAAATGCAGATAGGTAACTGAGGAACCAAAATCCTATAAAAAGAGAGATTTTATAAGGAGAGGGGTGAGAGAAACAAGAGAACAGAGCAACAGATATAAAGAAAATTATGTTACCTACTTTGATAGGTTTAACTGTAAGTTCAAGTTGAGCCCCTCTATACCATGAGTTACACAACAGCCAAGTAGACTACTATACATTACACAAGAGGGAAACTAAATTAAAAGCATTACCAATTAAGGCATTGCAAACTTGTAAAATAAACTATTTGTTTTGTTCATACAACATTATTATTAATACTTATGTGATCATACCTAAACTAGCAGTGTTTAATGAAATAGCCATAACTGTATGACAGTTGTTAAACACATACAGAACCAAACTGGGATCTCAAAATCTTGTTAAATTCAAGCCTCACTCTTCCAGTTCTACACATAAATATATTCTCATGGGGCAGGTGCAAGCATCTTTGCCATTGTTCTCACAGCACTGAATTAAACATAATAAAAGTTAAAATCCCTTAAAGGTGTCTCCCATTTTAAGATAAACCATCACTGTAAGAGTGAATTATGGAATATTGCCAACTGTGTGAATCCAGATTTTATTTCCCAGCAGCTAAATCTGATCTAGGTCTTACCACAGTTTCTTTGTCTCATAAGTTCTAGTACACTTAAAAAAATAAATGACAGACCAAGTGCTATGAATGGAGTTCAGCATTTTTTTCAGTCTGAACTAAGAAACTGGGGCTGGGAGTATTTCCACTTAAGCAACCCCAGAATTAAAACTGTGCCTACACAACACCTTTCATTAAACTCAAAACTAAATACTTAGTTTTGTTTGGGTTTTTTTCTTTCAAAACATGGTTTAAATAGACAAAGGAACCTTTTAAAGATAATAAGGTGAAATACTTTTCCACTTTAAAATGCCAGGACAAAATATTTCTACACTTTTCACTCTTGGGTGAAACCAATCCAAGTTCATGACAAGCTTGTCTTGCTCTCAAGCTCCTTTCAGCAATAATCTGATCAGTCCTGTTTGTGAAGTGAAAGGTTTTTAGGTTACAGGAATAAGCATAACTATTTATGCACCTCCATTAGGGATACACTGTATTATTTAACACAGAATAAGTAGATGACACTGGTGTGAGAGGGACAAAACACTAAATCCTACTGGAGGGACTTTCTGCAGACTTTGTTTTCTAGCAGAAAAATAAGTAACTGAAAATGAAATTATATCTCACCATATCTGCCAGAGAGATGTACAGGAACATTCCACCAGCTACAGCAAAGATGATGTTAGGAGCAAAGTTGTTGCCTACTAATATCCCAAAAGCCAACCCAATGTAACAGGAACATGCAGACAGAAAGTTGAAAACCAGAGCCTGCCGAGTGCTCATTCCTGCATTCAGCAAGATGACAAAATCACCTAAGAGGACAAAGAAAAAAAGAAGAAAAAAAAAAAGAAAATCACAAATTCAGAACGCAGTATTGGGATTATTTTCTGTTTTCACAGGAATTTTGTAGACAAGACACGATTTGTATGCAAACTATGAACTTGTGCAGTTTTTCTCCATTCAGGTAAATGATGAGGATTTTCCTTCAGGACTAAGGAACTGGAACATTCTAAAGCAAGTATGTGATGCACAGCTGAGCTAAGAGTAGAGCTACAGAACTACCTATCATGATTTTAAAAAACAAACAAGCAAAAAACAACCTAAAACCCCCTAAAAACAATATATGGAGCATAGGACAATCAGTACCTCTCCAATACACATTCCCAGCTTCCACCCACCTGCCCTTGGGAACTTCCTGTGCTAGATGTGTCTTTTGGTGGTTGGAAAGTTTTTTGGTGAATCTTTTTCTCCAGCAATTTGTCTAAAACTCCTTTCAATCCGTGTCAACCTTTGGCCAGCACGACCTCCTACAACTGTGATTCTCACAGAAAACACCACGTTGAGTGGAGACCCTTACCCAGTTCATGAGGAAACTCTTCACACAAGATGGCTATGGAGGTACTAAGCCCTTGAAACAGAGACAAAGTGAAGGAAGCCCCAATAGCCAAACCATCTATGAAATTATGTACAGCATCACTCAGTGTTACCATCCAAGCAATGGTCCCAATTTTTGACAGTGGACGCCCCTTAAGGCACCTGCATAAATGGCCTTGGGTGGCTTCTTCCTGGAAAAAAAGAAGACAATAAAAGAATTGTATGAAACACTGAATAAAGAAGCCAACTAATCACACTTGAGCCTTTAAAAAGCCCAAGTTTAACATGAAGCTTTACTGCATATGGAGACTAAGTGCTTGGTCCAGGAAGGAAAAGGCACAGGTAACAGGAGGAAATGTTTTTTGTTTCAGCCAGTGAACGTGCCAGGCAGCTGCCTTTCTGACCACAAAGCCTCCTCATCTGGGTGCCCATCAGCTAAGACAGAAGGTAGTTCAGACCTAGTGGTCTGAATGTCTCTCTGGAGCCTCCATCAGACTGGGAGTGTGCCTCAGCTTCTCACAGTCCCTTCAGCCACCTCTGTTAAGCATGTGCAGTCAGAAGGACCTGATGACAGTGACTGACAGCATCTGCATTTCCCACCCTAAACACATCTGGATCAGTTCCATACTGCCAGGTGCTCCTCATGCTCTCAGAGGCACAGCCAGGTACATGTGAACACAGACACACATCCAGACACTCCATAAACTTTCTTTCTAATCTGGGGCAATGACAGTCGAGTCCTCTTATCCAAATTACTTTCTACAAAGTGCATTTTAATAAAACCAGCAGTTGGTAAATTCCAGCTGTGTGAGCTGATGGCTCAAAGCATAAAAACAACAGGCTAATATAAAACTGCAACACACACCAGGGAGCTCATTCATTTCTCCCAGAAGGGGAAGGAATTTATACATGTATTCTCATGTATATTCTTCATACACATTTGTACATGTATATATGTCTGCATACACTTCTCCCCTGAGCCACACTGGCCCTCCCCTGCCCCTTCATGACTCTGAAGGCTACCTGGCCCCTCTGAACCTGCCTGGAGGAAAAGAGTAATGATGGTTTTTTTGTTTCCACCTTCTGTATCAGCAATGGGCTGCCTGTCCCTGAGATTTCCTTTGCAGCCACTCTGGGCTCCAGAGTGAATTTTACACAGTTTACTTTCAGGAGGTTTTCATACAACACATTCTCCTCCTGGCTTTGGAGAAAGAGAAAGGAAGAAAGAATGAAAAGCATGAGTTTTTATAAGACCAGGAAGTAGAGGGGAAGCTCTTCAAGACAAGACTGGATGTAAAAGAAGATGTATGAGTATTACTTATAAAGGATCTTGGGGTGATCTACAATACCTCATTATCATGAGCACTAGTTGCTAGAAATAAATGGTACAATTACATTTTATTACTATAATACACCCTACTATTTGGTTATATCTATGTATGAATAAGCAGATGGCCATCCAAAACATAATAATGAAGTAGGTCCAGATAAAAAAATCTGGTAAACAGAGGAGAAAAACCAACACCCATATGACTGGAGATGACTGTCCCCTCAAAGAGTGGAGGGGTTTTGCCTTTTTTTTTTTTTTTTCTTTATAAATCTACAAAACAGTTCAGGGACACTCATACTAATTCTTAGTGCCATGCAATTGTAATTATTAACCATTTTTCTCCTAGTTTCTAAAATGCCCAGTGTCCACAGTACTTCATGACAGTTCTGGAGCAGGGACCAGTACAATTCAGTACTTGAGACTGATCTGATGTGTGCATCAAATGCCCCATGAGGCTGCAGGGTCCATGTACAACTCTGATTCTCTCCTGGCTGTTAGGGACTGCCTGGAGCTTCCTCTCCTGCTCCCCACAACCAAATCACTGGCTGAAGAGCATGGGTGGTAAAGGAGAAATCTCAACTATGAAAAAAATCTTCCTTAGCCATCAGAGAATTGCTTCCATGTGTGTTTGGGTTTTTCTTCAATAAGGGACAGTAGTGCTCCTGCCTATCCAGGGAAAAGAGTAAAGCAGCACACCAGCTTTTCCACTTGCTTCTTATAGAAAAGGAAGTAGTATTTGTGGTATGAAAACAAACACAGAGAAATACAGAGCAAATCTGAAGGAGAAGAAGACTTAAACCAGGGCAAATGGCTTCTGTCTCAGCATACTACCTCTGGAACTCCCACAGTATCCAAATATCCTGGACCAGCCCCAGAAATGCTCACAATTACTACCTGAAAATTACTGTATTTGTTTCCATCATTAGTCAGTGATTCAGAGGAATCAGTTTCTTACACTTCTGGCTTTACATAGTCAGGAACACAATATAGATCATGCAACACAAACACAATATCACTCTTTAAAAAAACAACAAGAATAAACTATCAATCAGCTCTTTTTTGGGCTACAAATTGAATGTATTGCTCAGCTTCTGTAAACTTGCCCCCATTTTTTCCATAGGGCTCAAGCAAGTTCTAAGCTAGACCTTAACAAAAACTTGACAAATAAATCAAAATTTACATTAACTCTCCCCTCAGATATGCTGATATAATTGACAGAGATAAATAAATAAATAGATAGATTTTTCATACCTGTGCTGAGACCACACTGATGCTGTCAAAACCCAGATTTCCATTGCTCTCTATGACAGCTGAGTTGGCATAACATGTCCCCCCATTGCTGGATGGTAGTGGTTTGGGTGGGTTACTCTTATCCTGAGAATAATTCTGCTCACCATTTTCAGAGTCATTATGGCCAGTCTAGGTGACAGATAAATAAGTAGGCAGCTAATTAAAACAGAAGCAAAATAACAAACTTTAGAAAATAAGAGACCAAAAAAAGACAAGGGGGGGGCATCATATTCATGCTGCCTTGCTCTCAGTACCAAAGAAATGTAAAAATGGGCAGCAGTAAATATTTTAATGTTTAAATGAACTCCAAACATATCTAAGTTCCTAATTTATTTCCTACTTTTAGTTATGAGAATACATGTGGGAATTTTTCATTTTAATACTTTTTATAGAATCTCCCAAGGTAAAAACTTGAGCATGAGATCAACATTTGCTGCATTTTCATGGCTTATTGTTAAATAGAGCTTATTACTCTTTATCAACTGCTCCCAAATATAAAGGGAAAACTCATTTTTTTCCTTCTCATTTTTTTTTTTCAGTTACCACTTTTCCAAACAAGGGACAGTTGATCTTCATAATCTTCAGTATCAGCAACAGTTTGGAAGGGAGGACCTTAAGTGAGGTAAGTGTAAAAAAGTCAACAGTTCCCTTTGTAAGACACGAGCAGAGAGAACCAAAGATTTTGAGAGGCCCTTTTCTGAGACAAATTCAGCCTCCTGCATGTCAGTACACAGGAGACAAGTACTCTGACATCTGGGTATAAAGCAGAGCCCTGTGCAGTCCAGGTAGCTGCAGCATCACTGTGTACATGGAGAGCAGAGCTGAAGTTACTGAAGGTGAGATTCAGGCACTGACAGCACAGTTACACTTTAACAGATGACTAAGAATGCATCTATGTCACATTGATTTCTCCTGCCCAAAGGGGAGCTGCAGGGGCAGACTCCATCCTTTCCAGCTTTTACTTAATTCCACTTTTTTTTTGATACACTTAGCTAGCACATCAACCCCTTGGCTATAGAGGAACTACATGCAGCATGAGCCAGTGACAGCAGACCACACTCCCATCTGGACGCTATTCCCAGCTCTGCTTGTAACTCCCTCAAAAAATGGAGTTACTACCCATATGGATTAAAATCAAATATATCAGAACATGCAGGAAGGCTGAATACCTCTGATAAAAATGGAAAAAAACCCACATTCTATTAAACTATCAAGTACTTCATATAATATAACAGGTACTTTAGGGCAAGGCTTGTTGAGTTGGTGATATGTTTCATTACCTGGTTATAGATCTTCAAGATCACTTTAAGAATCCTTTCCACAAAGAAGAGAATATAGAATCCACCAAACACAGCAACTGCTTTCTCAACATAGTTATCTACTTTGGGGTCAAACCCAAATGCCTAACAGTGAATAAAAAAGCAATGCAAATTAGTCTGTAATCTTAGCACATTTTCAGAAAAGCAAACAAACATCCAGCACACACAGACTCCTCTAAAATACAGACTCTCTCTCTACTAACCATGAGTTTCCACGAGGCTCAAATTCTGAAAGATCCTCATCTTTTTAGACTTGTAAGGTTTGGATTAAATGTTAACAGTGTTTAAACTCAGCAGAACTTCACATGTGGTACGTAGCAGTGCAAGACAAAGAGAGTGTAACTTGTAGCCATTTAAAGTTCACCAGGATTTTATCCAATGCATTTCTCTTTCTCTCTAGTAAGAAGGGACCAATAGAGTAGAACAGCCCATGGCACAACTAGGCTTAGGTCTTGGTGGCTCTATTCACTCAGCCAGAAAAAAGATGGTAGCTTGAGGCAGTGAAGCCCACCCACAGCTCCTCATAGATTACAGCCCATACACAGAGCCCTGCTGCACCATGTTTTCACAGTTAATTCACTCTAGAAACCAGGATGTAAAGCAAATAGTGATTACCCTTGCTTACCTCTGGGATGAGCTGGAAAATTGCATTAGAGAAGAGAGTACCAATGGCCAAGCCCACAAAGTAGGTTAGAACCTTGGGGAAATATGACTTCTTGAACAGGGGGGTTAAAATCAATCCCAGAAGTGATGCCAAGTTAATGATAGTCACAGCCAGGAACCCAAATCCCCAAACTGTGGATAAACAAGCAGAAATAGAACATATTTTAGTATATCACCCACTTCAGGCTGCTTGGGATTTTTCTGACAGCTAAACTGGTATGGAACTGGGAGAAAAGAGTAGCTGCCTGGTTGAAATTATACTTCACAAATACAAAAATCTTAATATGCATGAAGACTGAAGATGCATACCTGCAGAAAGGGAATCTCTGGAAACACTGTCTTGGACTACCATAATAAAATGGAAACTGTGCTATATAAGATCTGGGATAGTCTATCTGCTGCTAACAAAAATGAGGTCTCTCTACAGTCAGTGAAGAGTAAAAATGAAGGTTTAGGGCAATGTCCAAGTAGCTCCAGCACAGACATAAGACAAAACTTCCTACTACTTCCAGGTTAGATCAAATTGTCATTTACTCCTGAGGAACTCCAAGGTAGAAAATCTGCTGTCCTTGCTACACTAGGATCCAAAAATCCTTCCTGGTAAAGGACAACTCCTTCAGACCATCCTGAGGTGGTAACTTCCTGCTTCAAACACTCCTCTAATTCAAAGTACCTCTGCTGGCTGGAAACACTGCCCAACACTGCTTATCAGACAGGTGGGGTGGCAGGTAGCTGAGAGTAGAGAAAATTATGATAGAGAAATGAAAGCATATAAAAAGAAGGCTCAAAAGGATGGACATCTGATTTAGAAATAGAGTGGGGAGAACCCACCCTGGGAAGTGGCAGAGGTACCAGGGTTCACCATAACTTGGTTTTCTTCACCATAAGCTTAGTGTCAGGTGTTTAGAGTTCAGACATCAGCACTTGTACAAAGCTATACCATAATTATTCTTGAGACTGAACGATGGGTTGGGAGAGTGAGGGTTTGTGGGTGCTGTTGTGGTTCACAAGCATCACAAAGTTGTGCATTTAATGCATGGCTGCTTTTTTTCCCAGTCACCTCTCACCCCCCTGTGAGTACTGAGAGAAGCTTGAAAGGTTGCACTGAAGAGGTCTACAGCACTGCCTCAAGTGATGCCTCAGCATCACAGTTATCCACACAGACAATGGGTCTGTCCAGAAAAATTAACTACAAATAATTATCAAAGCCAGCATAATGCTGGCTGTATGAGAACAGTTTGGTGTAACCCAGAAAGCTGCATCTTTATAAGCTTTACAGTATGTATGCAGAGAAGTTACCATAAATTCCTTTCTGTTTAGCAGAGACTCAGAGGTCAGATTACAATCTGCAGTTTAACTTTCCTGCAAGGCAATCAACAAACATGCTTAACTAGATTCCTCACCTGCAGCCCGATGGCTCTGCTTTGTTTGCTACATTTTTGCCACAGTGTCACAGTTTTTATACCTAATGAATTTTACATTATGTCAGGAACAGGAAGCATTAAAAACATTTTAAAGCATTTGCAGCAGGTGAAATTGCATCAGAACATTCATTTGCCATATTTGAGAGAGGGAAACCCACACAACTAGATCTGGGTAGGTCACTAAGCTCCCCAGGAGATTAATTTCCATTAAAATAAATTGCAATTAAGCTTGTAAATATATATTTGAAATCAAATCTCTCATAAACAAATGGGCTTCCAATGCAACCATGAGTCACACACCACTGTTTACAGTTCAGGATTACTATAAAAGTCTCTTTCAGTTTAGCATACAGCCAGCTCCTACACACTATTCTGTGCAAAATAATTTTTAAACTCAGTTAACAAAACAAAATCCCCATTTATCAGATACGAAGCATTTAGGATACTTGCCCAAATTAATTCATTAGGCACAGGAAATTAGAACAAGTTACAAAAATTACAATAAAAAGCCAGTACTAATTACTCTTTACACCAAAAGACAAAGACAGTAAATTTACAACTCATGTGTGTAGATCAGGGAATGACAAAAATGGTGGGAGGATGGAGCTATAAAAGGAAGCACAGAAAACCAGGCTGTTACCAAGTGGTGAGATTGAGCTCTCACAGTGCTGTCAGCTTCACTAACAAAAGGTCTAAAAAAGCTCTCTTCTTCCTGATTTACCAGAGATTAGGGGTGCCAGAAGACAGATGCTGTTTTACTTTTAAAAGTCTGTCCTAGGTCTGGGTGGCCCAAAGAACTTGGGATTTTACCTGTTGGTACTTTGTTTCACATTTACTTCTCCTAAGTGGAAGAATGAGAAAATTAAAATGAGTGATTAAATAACCTCAGACAACGAAAGAATAAATTAAATATTACCCATCCTAGGCATTCCATAGATCATGCAAGAAGGCTGAGGAGTACAGGGGCTAGTTTAAACTAAGGAATTTTTTTAAGGAGTTGAAGTTATACAACACCCAAGAAAAAAGACATGCCATGTGTTGCCCTTTAACATCTGCTCTTCTTCAGCAGCACTTTTATTACAAGTAGCTCTTCTGTAAAGCTTACTGTGATAATTTCTTCTCTATGTCCTGTCCATTCATATTTTGGAAGGCAGAATATTAAGTGTGCAGGAGTCCCTGGGCAGAAAATTCATTTAAGCACAGCTGGAAATATGTATAGAGGGTTCTGCTTCCTGGGCAGTAGCTGCACTCAGCTGATCTCAGCAGTGCCACAGTGCAGATTTCCTGTGGTGATGGTGTGGGGGTTTGCATCAGTCAACATCTGCATTTGTCACTGGGCCTTTCTGTGTCTCTCCCTGCAGAAGAGGTGTCACTACCTCATACACTTTATGGTTCTAAAATGCCCTAACCACGGGCCTTGCAGATTTCTTGTGCTGCAGCTGAGGGAGGGGCAGAAGGCTGCTTTTCTTATCTGGCTCCTGGACAGTGCTTCTGAGCTAACAGGATAAAAGAAAAAGAAGAGGGATGGTCTAAATAGCTTAGGAGGTTTGCTATGGGACAGGCTTTCCATGTACAACCTACTTTAACAGCCCCCAAAAAAATAAAAGAGAAAGACTAACACTCCCCTCTGGTGCAGATATCATGGACTTCCTGATGATATGGATCCATGTATAAGCAATCTAGAACAACCCTGGTAAACTGATGCCATGGTTTCAGTGGTTAATCAAATATAATTCTAATTATTCATTGAGACAGCTGGGTTGTAGGAACAATCCATAATTCTTAATAAATAATATCATCCCTTAATAAATAATATCTTAATAAATATCATCACTTAAATTATCATCACTTACTTAAATCAGAACGTTATTAATAGTAATACTTTGAAAGCTAAGAAAAACACTGCTGTACCTCACCTCGGTTGCAGTATTAATGCAATTATTAGTAGTAACTAACCTTGTAGAGGATGGGGTTTAGCTGTATCCACAAAGTCTTCCTGATGATCACAGGGGTGAAAAATCAGCTGTTGCAAAACAGCAGGACATATTGTAGGGAAGCCTGAATTTGATACGTGACTGGTGTTCGGTATCCCATGCAAAGAAAAAATTTCCTCACCACTCAAGCACTGGAACAAAAAGGGATTTTGCCAACTTAATATATTAACAAAGAACAAAAAAAGAATACACTGAGAAAGCCAAGAATTGCAGCATCAAAACATATTGCTTAATGGGAAGCAGAAATGATTCAAAGTATTTTAAATAAAATAAATCGCAAATACTGGAAACATGTTTTAAACAGACATTTGCAAATCTTGACACCTTATGAACTAGGACAGTTAAACCTTACAAAAAAAGGCTTCAGAGTAATTAAAATCTAATGTAATTACAAAATAATTAAGAGCAGTCTAGTTGCAGTTAAAATCTCAGCAATATAAAATTATCTGTATTACAGTAACTGCTTATTCATGTAAGCAATCACTTCCATTTCACAACTGTGCTTCTTAATTCCCTAAATAAGCTGCTTAAAAATGGCCTAAATGACAGCAGCACTCGACCTGTTCCATTACTTTTATAGCAGTATTTGTTAGCAGCAAACATTGTTTCAAAAACCATCCTATACTCCTATGAGGAAAACTCTTCCTGGGGATCTTCACATTGCCTTCAGCTCAGGATGTGACAGCACCAAAGGGTCAAGGCTAAATGTACTTAACAGTGCTAAACTAGGCCAGAAGCTGGGCTTGTTGTTCTGTTCATTATTTTCAACCAAAAAGATAAAAGACAAACCATGGAATATCTTAAAATACACGTTTACAGAAAAATGAAACATATAAAACATTCTACAGGGACAGATGAAGTCTTTCACCCAACACTTTCTGTTTATTCACATTCACTATTTCCCACAACAATCAATAAGGAAAGTGTACTTTTTTAGGTGTAAAGAAATTTGGCTGATTGCTGTACCACAAACACATACCAATATTTAGTGTCAGGATGAAAGAAAAAAAAAAAAGCCAAACATTTTTCTTCTATACGTGGCATCAAGCTAGAGCATAACCCTTCCTGGAGCACATCTCAGTGTGGCTGCAGAAGCAGAGCCCCAGAAGCTTTAGTAAAACCAAAACAAGTGGTCACTCCCTGTTTTTTCCACTTTCTCAACTTTTCTTTTCACTCCTCCCATAATTCAAGACTGTTGTGTATAAAGCAAATCTCTCCTAGAGATAAGCCAAAGCCATTGCAAGCCTTCAACAGAGCTGTTAATAAATATTTTTCTAATACTGACTGAAAGGTGAAAAGCATGCATACACTATTTGAATGGGACTATCTCTGCTTTAGCTTGGAGGAAGGGAACATGCAGCCAATTCAAGGGACTTCAGCTAAATTACATCCAGGACATTTCTGTCATTCCTGTGTAAGGACTCAGTCTGGCAAAGCACTCAGGTGCATGCTTCAACTTAAATGGAAGTGGAGGTTTTGTTAAGACCATGAGACCTTAAAGACTCAAACATATACAAGGAATGTGCATATACTTTCATCTTTTAATATCAAAGGTTCCCATGTAAAAGAAATGCAGCTCAGTAACAGAAAATGTGGTTTTAAAGCCTGTTGTTCTGCTTAATCTCAATGGAAGCAGTGCACAGAGAAATCACTGAATACATGAACCTCTGGAGATTTTTAGACTGGTTATGTCTAAAACCAGTCTGGTTGTGCCTTACCATTTTACTGTTAACTCTGCATTATGGAATAATGTCAAATAGATGGCTAACATGTCCAGTGTGAAACAAAGAGAAGGAAGAGGAATAGCTTTAATGTGGGGCTTCCTGTATTACTGGTTTAGTGAGCCACTTCTGGAAGTCTACAGTGAAAAAAGCCCTTAGAAAAACAAGCCAGTACAAGCTGAGAATTCATAACATAGTTAAACATAATTTATCTTAGACATAGTTGTTCATAGAAATACAGAATGGATTACTAGTATTTTAAAAACCTAATGTATTAGTATTAGTTCACAAAGATCCAAACCACTTTGTAGGTGTGAAAACAGACTACAGAGAAAATAAATCAGACACTACACCTGGGACTTGTAAATTTGGATCCATGCAAACAAAAGGTTGAGAAATACCATCAGACAGCAAGAGCTCTTTATGCAAAGAGAAGAAACAGCATTGTATTTAATTACTATTATTATTTTGATCAGGGACAAACCCAGAGGATAATGATTCTGATAAATGATTAATTGTTGTAAGTCACCTCAGTTCCTCATTAAACTCCTCCATTCATACAAGAGCTAAAAAGAAAGCTTGGATGGGTTCAGAAGCACAATCAAAGGGGTAAATAAAATACTAAATCTGTTTGAAGCCTTGGGTTGGAGCAACTCATGCTTGCCCACTGCAAAACTCTGATAAATACATTAAGATAGACAGTGTTGTAAAAGGCATAAGCTATTTATTCCACAAGGGTGGTGGCTGATCTCTGCAGAAGGAAAATTTAGCCTCATGGAACAGGGGGACTGAGAGTGACATCCTGGATCATGCATTCTGCCATCATGTCTCTCCCTGCTATTCAGTAAGCCTTAGATTAGAAGAGGGAACTGGCTGTAATGTGACTGTCACCCACTTTTTAATAATCAGTTCCAAGAAATAAATTACATAGTGGTCACGTCCTCAACTGTAAAAAAAAAAAAAAAAAAAAAAAAAAAATTTAAATGCGTTCATCAAAATTGGGGATGACTTAGATCAGTAAAATTTACACAATTACAAAGTATTCAAGACTTTAAAAAAATAAACCATCAGTCAATAACCTTTGAATAACCAGGTTATTCAAAGAGATATTTACTTCTCTCCTAAAAATGACTGAACAACATGGAATTATTTTTTTTAAGAGCTAAGCTACCTAGAATCTCTTCATACCACTGTATTTAGAAATGCAAAGCAGATGACACCTCACAGCCTTTGAAGGAAAGGAAGGGATAAGTGCTCAGATACAAATAGTGCAGAGAGGACCTCTGACTGGAAAATTGACAAAAAAATGCTACAGTATCAGCCATCTTGTAATGCCTCAGTCGCTTTTCTGATCTTCTGCCCTGTTCTTATCTCTGCTCTACCTTGCTTTTATCTGTAACATTCCATGTGTGAAGTACTAGGATACCCAGCAGCAACCTGGACTGCAGTTTCTAGATGTTCCCAGATTAAATCCTATTTATCCTGGCCCATGCCAGAGCTGAGCAGTGGGGTCACCCAGCAGCAACAGCAAAGAAACAATGCAGTGAATACTTATCTGACCAGATTTTATTTTTATATATATATATATATATATATATAATTTTTTTTTCTTAGCCTGAGCCTGGATAAGGCAAAGTCTGTACACATGACTTCCTTGAGTCACTTGTAACAAATTAACACATCCAGTGCTGCTGTGCTGACACCATTCTGTCACTCAGCACAGTTAAGGAGCAGATGATAGGGCACAACCATTCTTTCAATTAGAATGCTTCAGGGATTTCACCCCCACGCCCCCAGCATGTCAAAGGCAGCTGTTCCTGCTGAAAGATTTCTGTTTTGTAGAAATAAGACACTTCAGAGGTTAGAACAACAAAGCTTATTTATCTTCTCACTGGCCAGGCAACATCAGCTCATGGTGTTGGATCAAGACCATAAGCCCCACTCTCTCAGACCATTCCTCCCTCCTTCTGAAAAGCTGAAGTTGTAACTACTGAAGCACTACCAAAAAAAAAAGAAAAAAATCCAAGCAGATGCTAGTGTGGTTCTAGTCTGTCTGAAACACAAAAATTACTGGTTTTTTTGATCCATCTTGAGGTGAAATTAATTATGTCTGATCATATCTTCTAATTTCATTTTGTCCAAATGTTTTAAAAATTAAAATTAAGACAGTACTCAGGCATAACATCTAGACTGACATACATACAGATTTGGAAAAGTCAAAGAAGGAAACTGGAGCATGATTTTAGCACCTATTGACTACATCAAAGCACAAAATAAAGTTAAAGCTAAGAAGCTTTCCTTCCAATGCCAGTTTACCTTTCATGCATTTTTGGCCCCAACTTTTGAGCATGGAATTTAATCCTTCAGCACAGACATGCATGGCTATCATACTCCAATGAACCAAGTGACAGAAGAGCAAGTATAGATTCATGGTTTTACATCTTGCTAATAATGTAAAATACAGAGTGAGTAAATACACCATTTATTGTACTGAAATTGCTAACTGTATCTCTGATTCTGGTAAGACTAAAATGGGTTGGAATTCTATGGCCGTATTTGATTTACTGTTTATTTCTCTGCATGGAAGCCTTGGCTTGTATGTTAAGATAAGGTGATAAAAATTTAAGAGCAAAGAAAACATAAGCAAAAGAGAATTATAAAAGTGCATGATGAAAGGAAAAAAAGAGACCAAAAGCATAAGGAATTGGAGAATCAAAAGTTGAATTGAAAATCAGTTGAATCAAAAATTCCAAAACAGTACTCAAAAAAAATTGGGGTTTTTTTGCCTTTTACAGGGAGAAAACCTAGCATCTTCGTGGATGTCATAGAACATATGTTACCATAAATGGTTATACAACTAGGACATATGTTATCATAAATGCTTATACAACTATACATTCAAACACCATCATCATCATCATCACTTTAAGTCTTTTCTTTTTTTTTCCTTTTCCTTTTTAAATCAACCTGGAATCAAAGCATCCATGCTCAGGCTTAGACATCCAGACTCTTACAATCTTTAAGCAAATGGATCTTCTTAAGCAAATTCATCATCTTCTTAGATCTTTAAGCAAATGGAACTTCTGGTGGATCTTCTCTTGTGAGATTAATAGGCTTACCAAAATTGTTATTAATTGAACATTAAAATTAAAGACTAATGCTAGATAAAACCAACAGAACCTGTTCCTTCCTGCTGGTTTTTGAAGTGCTGTATCACCTATTCATTACAGACCAGCTCTCCACTGAAAACTGCTTCATGCTTGGACAAGGGAGTTGCTGATAGAGCAGGGGTGTGTTATCTTGATTGGAAGAAAGGTGTGGGAGTCATCCCAGTAGTTCTGGACACTGGAGTTAAGAACTGAAAGTTTAAGATAAACCTCGTTGCCTCCTACAGATAGAAATTTATGCAGCCTGAGTGGATGATTCAGCCCATCTGGGAAAGAACTGAATCATTCTTCCAGAATTCTTCACTTTCCTCTGTGGAGAGTTGGTCACAGCTTAGGTCTCTGGTGCCTTCCAAGACACAAAGTTAGGTCAGGCCACTTTATGTCTTCTGGTAGATAATCTAAATTACCAACTTGTAAGCACAAAGCATGGCACAGTTTGAAAATGGTCATGTGTGGTTTACTGGTATGAGTTTGCATTTGCAGGCACCACTGAGAGACCTAAGAGCCACGAGGGATCTAAAGCCAGGAGGTAAAATGCACTTGCTCATACAGCACTAACTGGTGGAGCAGTTCTGAGACCAGTTTTAAGAAAGAATACAAATAGCTCAGCAAAAAAAAGTATACACTGCTTAGTAAAGGATCCTAGATACTCAAAGTGGGCACTAGAACAGGCCTGTAAAAAACTTGTTTCAGTTAAACCTGAAATGACTTAAAAGGAACATGCATTTGCAGCAGCAGAAAGAGCATTACATTTTTTTTCCTTCTGTAGCCTGTGCCAAAATCTGTGTACTAGGGCTACGTGTGCTTTTAGAGAGGGAGAACCTGAGGGACTGAAGAATCTACCCATTTCTGTGCCCTTCTAAAGAATGCTTCTTCTCATAGCCATATTCATAACTGTAAACTTGTATTTAGCATCTGTGGCTGGGGATGTTTATGTTGTACTGAACTGTGTTGGAACAGTCTTCAGTTTGTGAGATTGGAAAGCAGTGAGTGGCAAGTGTTGCCATGCTCATACTGATGAATACTCCATTGATTTCAGTGCCATTAACTCCCAATTAAACCTCTGCTGAGGGTAAAGACAGCATTTCTAAAAGAAAGGGAGCTTATCCAAGGTTGTTGCCTTCACAGAACAAGCAAAAGAGCTACTACTACAAATGTAAAAAATAATGATTAAAAAATTGTCAAGGTTCCTAGAACCATGCCTCTTTTTCTTAGAGCTGAACCAAACCAGAGCAAATACCCCTGCTTGGCTTTCAATTTTGTGACTGGCTTCATGTCCCTGACTCCTGACCATAAGATCACCAGCCTCAAAATTCCCCTTGGAGGAAACAAACTTAATCGTAGGTCACCACAGAGAGATGAAATGGCACAGACTTTAAAAGTAGCAGTGAGGTCTGAGTTTCATGTGGAAACATTAAAGGGAGTAAAATATCTCCATGAGAAGGGAGTGATATTAAGTCAGTAAACCATTCATCCTTCTAATCAGCTTTTAGTTGATGAATTGATGGGTGTACACTCTGCTTAGAAGATGAGGACATTTCAGAAAATGTTTCTTTACATAGTAGCCATGTCTCTGAGCACCTCTGAGTTGCCACATGACAGCTGTATTTTAACAAGTCCTGAAGATTTGCTTATGCAGCCCTCCCAGGGGAATCTCCAGCTGATCCTCACTCACACTCTTTGTGCTCTTCTTCCTTCTCTATTTACTCAGGAGAAGTGCCAGTCCAAGATCCAAGCAACGGGAGGTGTGCTGATCCCACAGCACCTCCCGGATGGATGGAGGGATAGATGGATGGATGGATGAATGGACGGCAGCTTCTCCCCCACCCGCGGACTAGCAGCTTTTTTCCCCAAAACCCAATGCCAGCGCCTCGGAGGAACTTTGCTCTCTCCTCGGGTTCTTCAGCGTGGGGAAACCCCACAGCCATGAGATGTAAGCAACCGGGGAGCTGCCCACCAAGCCCGGCACCCTCGCTCCGGGATGTCCCTTCCCACCCCAGCCCTCCCCGCCGCCTCGGAGCCCGAGCAGTCCCCGGCCCGTTCCCCTCCCGCCGCCCCGGTACCTGGTTGTGGTGCAGGTGGGTCAGCGGAACCACGGCTCCCAGGGCCGGGCCGGCTCCCAGGCGGTGCAGCAGCGCGGAGATTTGCGGGGCCGACAGGCTCTGGTTGGTCCCGAAGACCCTCAGAACGTCGTCGATGAAGGCGGCCGGAGCTCCCCGCACCTCGGCCCCGCCTGGCACCATCTTCATCCCCGCGGGAGGCGGTGAGTCCTGCCCGGGCAGCCCCTCCGTCTCTCTCCGCCTCTGCCCGCGCTGCCGGGGCTCGGCGGGGCGGGAGCTGCTCCCGCAGGACTCAGCCCCTCCCCGGGGGGCGTAATGGGGAGAGGAGGGGGCGGGAGGCAGCGCAGGGCTGGGCAAGGCAGGGCGGACACCTCTCCCCCGCGGCCATCCCTCCCGCTTCTCAGCCCCTCCAGCTTTCTGGGAATGCCGAGTTGGACCCATCGGCACGGGGATGGCCGCACGACATCGCTCTTTGTCACGACAGAAAAAGGGCAGCCCCCCCCGGGCGGGCAGAGGGGGAGGAGGTTGCGATATTTCTGCTTGCTCCCCGGGGGCTGGGGGGGTGACAGAGGCACCCATGGAGTGCAGGGTCTCTCTGAACACACACTGGTCTGGCCCCAGGGAATACCAGGTGGGATAGGTGGAGGCCAAGGTCCAGGAGCACGGGCAGGTAGGGCCACACCACACAGACCAGACCCAGGGTGTCAGCAAGGTCGAGGCACCTGGACCTTGGAATGAGGCTCTGGGTTGGCAGCCTGTTAGGCAAACATGCTGCTCTTGGGCCCCTTCCCTCCCTCAGGCTGAGGCACACGTTTGTGTCTGTAGTCTACCTTGTGCCACAAAAAAAAGGAAAAAAAAAAAGAAAAACCCCAAACGTGTTATTTCCTGCATCTCTTTTAATAGAAAAAATTGTGGCTGGTCACAGGTTTATTCCTAGAAGCTGTGACTCAAGTGGTTGAGATAAAAATCCTCGTGCTGCAGAACAACAGCCACATAGTAGCAGCTCAGGAGAGATTTGTACTGTGCCTAAGTTATTCTGTACCTTGTTAGAAAAAGTCTTGTATATCCCTGTAGTGGGCAGAGACAGCGTATTTGTGAAGATTTGTGTATTTATTTAAACATTCTCATTTAGGCCTCAGTGGAACTGTAGCTGAATTATGTGAGCCAAGATGCTGTCCCTGACTCCAGGTCTCATGAAACCAGAGTTTTGCAGTCTGTGTGCCAGGCAGTTGGAGTAACAGCTCTGTGAAGGAACCACAAAGATACCTCACAAGTGGTAAGTGAAACTCATCTGGAACAACTTCCACACCACACTGCACAAAGCATCTAGCAGAAAAAACATGTCAGCAGCATAAAAATCCTAGGGACAACTACAGCCATAGAAATTCTGTTTAATTCATATTAACACTGTTTGAAAATTTAAATGCTAACCCTTTTATTTCAGAGAGGGAATAGCTAAGACAGCCTCATACTTGGTTGGTGGCAGTTGAAACAGCCCCTGTACCACTTAGGTGCAGGTTGTTCCAAGTGACAGATCCATCTGCACTGGTTATACCACCAGCTGGGGATAAAGGTGCTCCACCCTACCCACCTCTCCAGTTTTGTGTGCTTTTTGGGTCTCTTCCAGCCAAATCAACATAAGATTTCCATTGCTGCTGAGGGAATCACAGCATTCTTCTTTAGGCAGCAGCAGCACTGACACCTATAGTTGCTTCTGCAGTGCAGCTGTTTCTAAAAACACCTCCATTAACAGGTGATTATAGAAGGCATTCTGAAATTTAAAGAAATCTATTTTTGAAAAGTGCCATGTGACTGTTGGATAAATTGATTGGTAGATAAATGGGAAACTGATCAAAAGGGGTGAATCAAAGGAACTTGAGGGTTGCATCAGAAAGATTGGTCAGTGCCCTCTTGTGCAGGGCCAAGGGGTTAATCTCAAAATTAATTCTTCTAAGACTTCCTTTTGTCAGTAGCAGAAATATAAAAAATTATCTAAATTAGTATAATTAAACAGACTGGTATTTCCAGTAGTTCCTAGGCCTGTTTTAGCTGAAAAGTTCAAGGAATTCTTGGATAATTTGATTAAGAATTATTCTCTGTTGCCAATCCTCTGCAGAATGAAGGCCCTGCTCTATTTCAGAGAGTCAGTCAAAGTTTTTCCTCAGGGAGTGATGCATTCTTACCACTCTACTTTAAAAATAAAAAATAGTTTTTAACCAGGGTGTTACTCCAAGAGCTAGAAGGGCACACTAACAATAAGACCAGAGCTCATCTGCCTTTCAAATTGTACACAGAGCACCTTAAGAATTACTCCAGATTTTGTGTGCATTCCTGTGAGGTACAGACCCAATCAGAGAGTCAAGATCAAGCTTAGCCAAATGCTAAGGGAGCCACGTTCTCTTTCTCAAGCTGAAAGAACAATCTGTTTGTACACTGTAAACCAAGTATTTCCCAACAGTACTTCATGGTCCTGATTCATTGTTGGGTTTTTTTTTCCTGCTTCCCTTACACCTGTGCAATGTTAGGGTCACACTTAAAGCACAGCAAGGTGCCAGTGCACCAGATGGTGACTGCCAGTGGGTGAAACAACAAATAATCAGCTTTTCCAGTGTTCTGAAGGGCCAAAGCCTCTCTGAAGTGGGTTTCTCAGTAGAAATTCAGTGAAACTGTAGCTAATTGCTGTCAGCCAAACCAATTGAAACCAACCTTCTTGAAAACAGCAACCATATTATAATTATAATTGGCAGGAACATAGCCACACCCAACCTTGCATTAACAATTACAGCCTTTTCCTCTCAACTCTTAGCTGGATTCATTCATTATTTAAATAGGATTAAAAAAAAATATATCCTGTAACTAAACACCCTTGAATGAAATAACATATAGCAATGGGCTGTTGGTAGAGGAACTATCAAGGTAAATGGGTAAAAATTTTGGATTGGCACTTTTTTCACAGATTTTCCCTAAGTTATTCTCTTCATTGTGGTCAGCAAATTCCCAGCAGTTCTATTTGTTCATTTTTAACCTGACCACACCTACTCAGACACTCACAGTCACTGTATTTTAAGTGACAGAGCCTTGCAGCCCAATAAATTACAAATTAGCCTAAGATTGGGACTAAGTTTTTAATATTGCCAGCTCAGGAATCTTGTAGTTCTCAGTTCTGAATTCTTGCAAATGCTTGAAAGGGAATTCAGGGATTAGAGCTGTAGAAACACAGGCAAAGGGTGTTGTGAAGACTCAAAACTACAGAAGCCAAATTAAAAACAGACTGTTTGGCTTAAAAACAAAACAAAACAAGCCTGAATCTCATTAATTTGGAGATCTTTACTGATTTTTGAAAGCTTGGGTTTATAGGATAGCACTGAACATATATCCTTATATATCACAGTAGAAAAGCTTCTGAAATTACAGCTTTAAAGGGAATCTTAAGGCAGATTGGGCAAAATCCCTTGTGTTGGTACAGTAAAATATACAAAGGGGAAAGTGGGATCTCAGGTTTTACAAATGAGTTTGCTATTAAACTATTAAAATTGCAGCCAAAGTACAAGTGGTAGGGGTATGGTATGGGCCTCAAAGCACGAGAGATATCATGGCATTAATGGTAAATCAATCATAACTTGCTGCTCTGCTGAGCCTGCACTCTGGGTACCATTTGTGGATTGTTTACTATCCTGAGAAGCTTGGCTCATGCAAAAGGTTAACATTATGCAATAGATTTCACCCAGCAAGAGGTATTACTTGTTCTACAACCCTCCCCTAGCCAGTTCATTAGCTTGCTGTCTCTGTGAAGCTGTAAAATCCTCTGTTTCTAATAACAACTGTGATCCTTAGGAGTAAACACTGTTTAAGCATGCATCTTTAAATAAGAACTCTATAAGAAAATAACCAGATTAAAATCTTCACTGCTTGCATTTTCAAGTACTAATATGTAGAGATAATTAAGGATCTTCTACCAGAAGAAGAATAAGACTTCTCATTAATGGAGATATGTAGATGAAATTACATCCAGTTCATAGCTTCTCATTAGAGAACTAAAATGAATAAAATTCCACTGACACTTCAGCAGTATTATCTGTCCCCACCTCCTTAGCATAGGGTCAGTGCTATTTAGATGTAATTTCTAGTGTCAGAGCTTAAAGTTGTTGTGAAGCTTTTGGGCCAGGGCCATCTCCAGGTTTCAGCTGGTGAACAGGTTTCTACCTTGGAAATCAAGGAGCTGCTGAACTGCAGCTTCAGGTGGTGAGGAGTGAGTTGAGCCAGCCTGGAGCAGCTGTGGCTCATGGCTCAAAGTACCCAAGACAGGTGTGCAGAGAGAGATAGGAAGTAATAAACTGCCTTAAAGGAGAGCAGGATCCCCCATAAAGAGGGATACACCTCACATTGACTTTAACAGAAGGTTTGTGTTCTGGAAAAAATACAGGTCCCTGCCAAATTTGAACAGTGGTAGTTTTCTTAAAAAAGAAAAAAAAGACATTTATATCAGTTAAGCTTTATTTTGTGAGAAAAGGGAAGTTCAGAAGTTTGGTGTTCTTTTCCAAAGCCTTATCTTGAACTCCAGCAGTATAATAAAAAGGATTTTTACATTTACAAATCCAAAGTGAAACATTTCAGCTTTTCTCCCCAAGCCTTGCAAAAACACACTTTGAAATTTAAATTTCCTGTCGTTCCAAAATTAGATAAAAAACAACCCTGAAGTCTCAAAATCACTGATGAAACAATTGGTGCTTTGCAGGCACATGCCTTGTAGTGACCTCTTACCTGGTCATGACCTTTAAATCCACCTTAGGATCCCAGGGGAGGGTCAGTACCTGACTGAAAGCTCCAAGTCCCAATTACACTGAGGGATCTGCACTGAATTCTATGCATCTAAAGAGCAAGGGTTACCAGAGAATAAAGGAGAAGCAGTGGTCTGTCAATATTAGTGTGGTTAGATAAGCAGAGTAGTGTCAGCAGGATGCCTGAGACACAACATGCTGGTGTTGTTTTACAGCCTGGAGCAGGGAGAAGCCTGGGAGAGGGCACTGCTGAACCAGCTCCAGGAGCCAGTTAGGTTTTTCCTTCATAATCCAGCTGGGTGAACAAAATGAGTGGAGTTTCTGGGGAGGGACCAGAACGGCCTCACTGACTCCCATTACAGGACCCAGGAAGAAAACAAATGTTCTGGGCACATTTCTAGATCAGTGGCTTTCAGTCCCTTGCTTTGTTTCTTGGAAAAAAAAAAAAAACAGCTGCTAAAATGGAGTATGCAAATTCTTTCTGAATCCATGAAGTTGCATCTCTCCAGAAGAGGTGCTGTAGATGCCCCAGGGACTGGGAGATGTGCATTGAACCAAACTTAGTTTTTCAACAGCTGCTAATGTCAGGGAGGGGAGAAAAGGCACTGTAAGGTAGAAGACACCTTACTGCAGAGGACAGCCACAGCTGCAGCTAACACTTTGCTAGTCTGTGATGCAGCAGGAGAGGCAGAATCAGACCCTTCAAGTTGTCTCTTTTCTGTACACTTCCTTAACACTGACATTTGAAATCTTCCAGTGAACAGACAGCATTCCAAGCCTGCATGAAAACTCTTCAGTTCTGTCACCAGGCCAAGGTGACAAGCATTTAAATTCAGTATATACTTAAAACTGTGGTGCTTTATTAAAACAGTATCCCCCAAGTGACAAGGATTTTAAATATGAGGCATGGCTGTCAGTCAGATATTAGCTCAGTCATTTGGTGGATATTACTTGAACAGGAAGCATCTCAGTTTTAACTCCATCCTAAACCTACTTTTGCAGTTGACTTCAGTTACCTGCAAGTAACAGAGGGTGTTAAGGTGATTTCAAAGATATTTTGTGTCATTCTGTTACAAGACCACCTGGTCTTGCATTATCACAAAGGAGCACCAACTGTACAGGACAGCTTTTTAACTCCTTGTGCTTTCATCAACTTATTACAGATGTTTGGAGCCTAAATTAATAGCCCAACTCTGCTGGGCATGGAAACAGGTTTGGTTTTGTTGAAAAATACTAGAAAATAACTTTTTCAGAACTCCCACAGCTCATAATATGCTGTAGAATACAACTACAGGGTGACTTTGAGGCTAGATAGCAACTAAACAGGATCAAAATAGGGTTGAATATTCATCTGGGTAATCAAAACATTCAGGTACAGCAGCCAGAACTTCCTAAAGAGAAGGATAAAAGGGTATGAACCCTTACAAATAGGTACAATGGTTAGGTGTGGGGTTCCCTACAGACCTTCCCAGGTTCCCATTTCATACATCCCAAGCTGAAATTTCTAATAACCATCTGCAGAAGGAGCACCAAAGGAGATCAGCAGCTCTTATTTAATGTTGAGGTTATTCAAACTTGAAGCATTACATGTATGAAATATTATGGGATTAGTTCACACAAGAGTGGAATCCATTTCCATGCTTACTTCACTAAATATGAGTGTGCATAAACTCAGGCAAGAGAGGTGTTTAGAATATCCTACCACTAAATAATAGGAATACCTTTAACATGTGCAGCCAGAGACATAAGAACATTCAGCACTTAAAACCAAGTGGCTGAAGCATCTAACAAAGAAACAAGAACATTGTATTTGGTGTTACTGTAAATAGATTTTGCTATTGTTTTAAGTTATCTGAGGAATCTGAAGGCTATAATTAACTTATGTACCTCAGGTATTTTTAGAATGCTTATCACTTACAGGAAAATATGCACAAATGAGTGAAAGACAGAGCTTTTACTGCTTTCAGTGTCCTGTACATTTTTGCAAAGGGAATGGGTGCACACAGCTTCAGGGATTTAATTTAGCTGGAGTTTGTGTACCAGGAGCCAGTGGAGTGGAATAAGCCCTGCCAAAGGGTAATGCTGACACTGGGTCTTTACTTAGAGCAGAAGCACCCACAGATACCTGTTTGAGTAATGTGTAAATCAGTAGAATAGAGTCAGTGCATGTAGCAGTGTGTTCTAGAGCTCACTCTCTTCAACTCCCTGAAAGGAGGTTGGAGCCAGGGGGAGGTTGGGCTCTGCTCCCAGGCAACTCTCAGCAAGACAAGAGGGCACAAGAGGTCTCAAGTTGTGCCAGGGGAGGTTTAGGTTGGACATGAGAAAGAATTTCTTTCTGGAGAGGGTGATCAGACACTGGAATGGGCTGCCCAGGGAAGGGGTGGATTCTCCATCCCTGGAGATATTTCAAAAGAGCCTGGATGTGGCACTCAGTGCCATGGGCTGGGAACCACGGGGGGAGTGGAGCAAGGGTTGGACTTGATGAGCTCTGAGGTCCCTTCCAACCCAGCCCATTCTAGGATTCTATGATTCACCTAAATCCTGATGGGGAAAAAATCTCCTCTCTGAGGGCTCCTCACATGCAGAAGGAACCAATACCCCCAGCAGCAAAGAGTTGATCAGTCCTCACTCACTGCTTTCTCCTTTCTCTCCCCAACAAGTTTTCTGACCAGGCAGAATATTTCAGCTTCCACCTTTCCCAGAGTGCCTTCTTTTCCAAGACACCACTCTGTTAAGCAAAGAATGAGAGGATATACAAAAGTCACACATTCCCTTGGGATTCTGACTTCTAATGAAGGAAAGTTGTGTATATGCAGTGGTTTTTCAGGATTATTT
The DNA here is from genome assembly GCF_036169615.1 of Heliangelus exortis. NCBI lineage: Eukaryota > Metazoa > Chordata > Aves > Apodiformes > Trochilidae > Heliangelus > Heliangelus exortis. Next base: position 1,883,380 of record NC_092425.1, read on the forward strand.
GACTGGCTGACCTGCCTGAAACAGCCTCTGACTGGAAGTTTGAACCTGCTCTCACTGCTACTCAAAGTACCAAAATACTGACAGAAAAGCTATTTCTGACAAGCAATTATTTCTTGTATATCTAGAATGTGGTGGTAATTCTCAGGTTTGAATGCTTACTGTTCAGATAATAATTTCTAATGCCACTTGTAATGTCACCATGGAACATCTGTTCCAAGAGTTTTATTTGTTGCTGGAGTAGGGTGTTACAGCATGAGTTTGGGGCTTTTTGGGGAGGATCTGAGGAAACCATGTAAGTGACATGTAAGAACCTTTTCATATGCAACTATTTTGCTTTAAAATCTTGTAATCTCAGTGAAGCCTGACACTCTGAAGCCCAGCTCACTGGACAGGAGTCTTGGCAGCTCTGCTTAGGGGTCTTTATACACACTGTGTACAAGAAGAACAAGGCTGAAGTCATGAATGTACCAGAGCACTGATTTTAAAGGAGTCAAAAATTTACAGGACCAAATAGGTCCTGTGACTAAAGACAATATTCTTTAAAAAAAGTTTTTGGAAGCTGTATGTTAACTTACCACCTGGTCAGAATACTAAAAAAAAAAACCTCCATAGAACCATTGGCTTTTTTTAACAACTCAAACATAAAAATGAGTGACACAAACCTTAAAAAGTAAAATCAAAAAAGTGAGGACAAAATCCCTCAAACAAACAAAAACCAGCTCCACCTTCCAAAGTATTTGCTACCAGTTGTGGAGTAGAAAGTGTTAAAATGGCTAAAGAATAACACAATACAAACATTTGGCAGAGAAATTCCTGAGCAAGTTACAGATTAAAATAAAAAAGGCTCAGGGATTTGCAGCTCAGTTCACACATGGGTTCATTATCATCCTAACCCTAAAAAGCTATAGAGGATTTATAGTCCATTAACACTTTTAAAGGTCTTTGAAGACTAAATACATAATGTTAAGTCCTTTAAATCAATTTATGCTCTTCTGGTATAAATCAGAGCAGAATTTCTCTGGTAAAGCAGAACAGAGAATGGATTAGAATGATGATTTACAAGTCAAAAATAGAGTCTCCCCTTCTATTTGCTTGGACTACAAAAGGTGTCCTCTCAAGCAAGCCTAGCAGGGAAAAAAAAAGCCTAAGAGTTCAGGTCAGCTTGTTCCCTGGCTTTGTGAGACAAACGTGTGGACACAGTGTGGAAGCAGATGATAAATTGCTGTAGGTGAAATGGCCTCTCTCTGCCCACCTGTACAGCTTTGGGAGTATGGCAACATCAGCAGAGTGTAAAATTGTTTACAGTTATTCAAAAACAATTCTTATTTTTAGCACACAAATATGGAAGAACTTTAAAACTCTGTGAGCAAATGCTGATAATTATGAGAGAATAGATTTAAAAAAAAAAAAAAACAAACACCAGCAAAAAAGGTCCTGTTCAGCTGCCTTAGAAATGGTTCATTTTGGGTTCATTTTTAACTCCTACTGCACAGCTTACCCTCCTGCTCTATAGAGCAGGTCTCATACAAACAGTGTTCAATATGGGTAAGGTGGTGTATAAGATTAAATTCCTAAAAAAGAGAAGCAGAAGAGGTGAGCTCAAAATTTGAGAGGCATGCAAAGCACTTTAGCAAGACTTTTTTTTTCTTCCTTTTTTAAATAAATTCACCTCAAGCCACAGAAAACTTTGTTATTTAAGGACATTGTGTAATTTTGTTGCTGGGAGCAAGGAAGCTAAATTAAACATTGGCTCACAATGATGTGGAAGAAGCACCAAGTATCTCCTTTTTCTAGAAACATGTTATTTAACTGTGGTAAGAGACAACCCTCCCTAACTGTTCCAAACTTTTAGCTGATCTCTTTTATGAGAAAAGTGTCTGCCACTGCCACCTGTGAGATAAATGACAGGCAGAGGATTTGATGTGTGGCAAAACTGCCACACCACTGAAATCCCTGTCACCAGGTCAATTGGCAGCTGTCAGGAGGCCAGACAAGTTTCCTTCCAAAGACCATCTGAGGCAGAGTACTAAAACCTGAGCTTTGGATTTCACAGCAGGGAAGGAGTAGGAAGGGAAGGATTTGGAAAGCATCAAATTATTATTTGGAGGGCAAGAAGGGGATGTTGAATCTCTTAAGCGTGCATTGCCAGAGGAATCCAAAGTTGAATAATGGATCTCCAATGTTGTTTTTCATGCTTTTGTCACTTCCAACAGACCTATCAGAGTAAGAAACACCATAATGCCAAGTCCTGACTTAATGACTCTGATGGTGCTGGAGAAATCTGAAACAATCTCACACAGATTGGTAACATCAGAAGCTGTCAGGACCAGAAGTGTCTTGAATCCTAGCATCATAGAATCATAGAATAGGCTGGGTTGGAAGGGACCTCAGAGCTCATCAAGTCCAACCCTTGCTCCACTCCCCCCGTGGTTCCCAGCCCATGGCACTGAGTGCCACATCCAGGCTCTTTTGAAATATCTCCAGGGATGGAGAATCCACCCCTTCCCTGGGCAGCCCATTCCAGTGTCTGATCACCCTCTGCATAAAGAAATTCTTTCTAATGTCCAACCTAAACCTCCCCTGGCACAACTTGAGACCTCTTGTGCCCTCTTGTCTTGCTGAGAGTTGCCTGGGAAAAGAGCCCAACCCCCCCCTGGCTCCAACCTCCTTTCAGGGAGTTGTAGAGAGTGATGAGGTCTCCCCTGAGCCTCCTCTTCTCCAGCCTCAACACCCCCAGCTCCCTCAGCCTCACCTCACAGGATCTGTGCTTGAGAGGCTAGTTAGCTCAGCACTAGGTACCAACCTTATTCTGCTCAGATGTACTGAGAATGCTGTTGAGAACAGACCCATTTCTTCACATTGGTGTATTTCCTAGTACTTTCAAGTTTTTAATTTTTAGCTAATTTGAACAGCATTGCTGAAGTATCCCATGTTCCATCGTTCAAGACCAAACAACACACAGGTGTTGCACTGTATTACCAACTCTTTGTATTACCAAAATCACCAACTCTGTGACATTTTAAGAATTTCCAAGGCCTAAGCCCTTGCACTGTCATGCAGCATCACACAAGCTTCACTCTCTAGGAGCATTTTCCTGGCATTTCAGCATCCTAGGGTATTTTTTCACTGTGAGATGTTGAAAGCTTTTGTTGTGACGAAAAAAACAGAGCTTGAATTATAGTTCAGTTATTAAGCAGGCAACACAGTTTCAAAATGGATTTGTTTATACCTGTCTAGGTGATTGAAAGCAACAAGTAAAAGCCAGGTAATGTAGTGGTGAGTTTACATACCTTTGTGTATGGAGCAGAGAGTCTGCCACAGGGTCAGCTAACATACTGTGACCATGTATTTAAATACTTGCAGCTCAGTACTTCCATCTTCTCAGACACACTCTTTTCCTTACTGTTTCTAAAGGAAACCTTTCCCCTCTCTGTCCTTCACTTGCCTTGGTAGCAAGTAATATGAGAGTATTGGAAATTCAAACAAAACCTCCTTGTCCTGAGAGTACAAGGGGTGGAGGGAGGTGCAGCCAGAGGAATAGGTTGTTCCACTGCCTTACTTACCCCCTTTGGTGGAAGCCAAAGGACAGGACACTGAAGAGACTATTCCAGGGTCACTTGTCTCCAGCTCCTTCTCCATACTTTGTTAGGGAATTTCCTGGTGAGTGGACTGAAAGTTGAAAGTTACTTCATTGCTCGTTGAATTTAAAAAAACAAGATTACACTGCTCTGAGACATTTTGATAACAATTATAAGGACAGGAAAGTCCTGCTAGACTCATGATGGAAAAATGCAGTGAGTAAAACCTCTCCTAATACCCATATGCAATTGTGACTCTAGTGTTGCCAGGCAAAGGTTGTACATATACACACCTTCCCTTTTGGTCTTTGGAATGAAGCAACAGGATTTCACTCCTTGCTTATGAAATACCTGGCAAGGGTAGGATTCTGTGATTCTGTGATATGGTCCTCATGTAGAACTGGAAGCAGACAGGGGTTGATCATAGTGCTGAACTGAAGGAGAGAATCTTCATCTCCTGCTACAAGGTCCTAGGAATACGTGTGTGTATCCTACGACCTCATATAACAACTCTGAAGTTATTCCCATACTCCAGTATGTGAGAATAACTGTCAAGATTCAAGAAAGTTTGTGTTAAACAACTGAAACACTTTGAAATTTTTTATCCAAAATGAACTTCCATCAGAAAAACCACGAAACCTATTCATCTGGGCTCTTAAAAATGAACAATTGCTCTGGTTTTAAAGCCAATTCTTGTTCTTGTATTGAAACATCAGATTCTGTATTATTTTAATTTCATATCACTGTTTAACACTGGATAGACAGTCCTTGTCTCACTAAAACCAAAGAAAAACTCCTCCTATCTTGAGAAAAGCCAGGATTTTGTAGCTTACCTTACAGAGGAAGGACTGGACAATGATGGGGCACTTTCTGTCTCTTTAATTTTATTTTTGGAAAAACGAAGTTGTTCCAATAACAGAGCAACAGTAGGAGGCCTAAATCAGTATCATCATTTCTAGTAGATGCAGAGGGGCAGCAGGCAGGTGTGGATATGGACAACAGAGCAGTCTATAGGAATACAAAGAGAGGAAAGTCAGGGAAGTGTATGAACAAAAGATCTGATAAACACATCTGCTGGTGAGTAGGGAACTGGAATCATCCTGAGAAAGCCAGTGTGGTGTTACCTTAAATAATGTTCTCACTTGCTCCCTTGCAAGCTGTGCAAAGTCAAACACATTTCATCCTTAATCATGGCTCATGATTAGACTGCATTTTTATTTTAGTCTCTACAACACTTATTTGCTTTTTTGGGGCTTGAGCTTGTTGTCCTGTGACAGCAAACCCACAGTATTAGAGAGTACATGGGCACAGCTCCTGCCAAGAGGAGGAGATTCACAGCTGTCCTCTTGGCTTGCCCCCTCCTTGAATCCCAGCACCCTGCTGATGAACACCAGGGCTTGCACCAGCTCAGTCTCTGCTGCTCTGACAGGTGCTGGTGTTGGGCAGCATTCCCAACAAACAGACACTTGCAGAGAGATGAAGACTTGGCTGCAAGTCAGAAAGCCAAGCTCTTGGAAAGCTTGGAAAGATCTGGAGGATGCAAAGGTGGCAAATCCCTGCTGTCTGGACCAGCCAAAGGCTGCTCTAGATGGTGCTGGCTGCCAGCACTTGCAAGCACTTCTACAGAAACCAGAACACCAACCAGAAAAAAAAAACCCAAAAACTCCAACCTAAAAAAACATTTTAAATTAGCAGAGCCAAATATTTACCAGAAAACCTAGAGGAGCACCCTAAGCTCTTCACCTGCTTCCAGCTCATCACACAGTAAATTAATTGAGCTGCCCAGATCATGCTGTCTGGATTAATTGCAGCTCCAGATCTGGCTTGAAGTAAAACTGTTGCAGTCCTTCCTCTAAATGCACTCCAGCCTCTCCAGCCTCCAACATCACACTCAGGCTCTCCACTTGTTTCTGGAATAGCAAGGGCTGTTTCATTTCCACTGTTTAAAAACTGAGACCTTACAGCTTATTGCTACACCAACAGGTAGGAGTCCCTTGAAGCTGCTAACAGCACTTGCAAGACTTGAGTTTTCTTTCAGTTCATCCTGTTAAGTGCTGAGAACTCCACAAAAAAAAGAGCACACAGAACAGAAGGACAAGTTGCTTCCTCTCCCTCCCACTAATCATTTGCAGCTACTTGAAAATGCTAAGATTCCTCAAAGCAGTAAGATTTTGTCCTTCTAACTAAGACATACAGATAACAAGGATGTTTTCTTCCAAAACTGTACATTTAATTTACACACATGTAAAAACTCCAAGAGGTTTAGGACAGTATAAACATGGGACTTGGTGATTCAGACAGCCTGAGACTCCCTAGGGTAATCCTGAGTTACCTTAGAGCCAGGGAACTGCATAGAGATGGAACTGTAAAAGAAATCAGGGTAAAGATGGAAAGATTGGTAGGATTTGTATTATTTCTCCTAAGCCACACCAAAAACCCACTTTAAACACTCATGTGGGCCTTTAATCAGTGGAGATGATATTTGATGCATCTTCAAGTCAGAGTTTGTCAAACACCAGTGGACTCATTAATAAAATTTGAAATTTCTCATGGAAGTAAATGAAGAAAGTCTGTCATGACAGTGGAAAAAGTCAACTACACCCAGGCAAAGCTGTTTCCCTTTTTCACAGTATAGACACCAAATTCTAGTTAATCTTTTTTTAACACACTAAAAGGAGTTATTTAACACTTGCTGGGCAAAGAGCTAATATCTCTCATTCATACTGAGGTTAGACATGGCACAGTTTCTAATCCACAGAAAGCTCTCCTTCATTAGAGAGTAGCCATCATAAAATTAGGCCAGAATCCAGGATCTGAAAGCCTCCAAAAATGAGCAGAGCATTGGTTTATTTTTACTGCAGTCTATAGGGGTGATTTTAAGAAGCCAATCCCAGCCCAGACTTAAAAGCATAGGTACAGCACACAACTCACTGCTCACACCACTGTGCTGGGGAGAAAATCTCTTCTAAAATCCCCTGGGGAGGGACAGGTAGGGCAGACAAAGCCTTTGCAGAACCATTTTATCCCCACAGGAGGCACAGTTAAGAATGCAGAGGAGTACCAGCAGGAGAGGTACATTTGCTAAGCAGCTGGGGACCTGGTGAAAGAGTTCAGCTAGGAACCCAGATCCCAGTTTCTGCCACACCAGGAATGGCACTTACTGGGAACACCCAGTACGTCAGCTTTTCAGCAAGTACTAATTAAAGAGCTATTAATGACCAGGTATCCCAGTGGCAGAGTATTTCAGTTCTCTCTGCTCTGATACATCTATTGTTGTTCTAGATAAACCAGAACTGTAGCAAAACCTCTGGCTTTATGCCCAACTGTATTATTTGGTTTTAGTGATACCATCTGGCTGCGTTGGATGTTTTGTAAGAAACATGCTGTTAAAAGAACAATTTGAAACTTTCTCATTTGTTTGGACAACTGAAAACTTGGCTGTTCCTGTTGTGGCCTTTTCTGCACAAACACAGCAGCTCTGAGGGAGGAGGAAAGTGTTTCAGCACTACAAAGCAGGCACTTTGATTTTATTGGATATATTTATGCTACAGAAATCAGTGTGCTGTGCTTCCTCTGGTCCAGTACCCCAGCAGCCCACCTCCTTTCTCTTTCTGCCTCCTCTTTCACATCCTCTTCCAACCCAAACAGGGCTTCTGCTTCACACCATCACCCTCTCCTTTGTTGTGCTGCTCTTTCAGTCCTCTAACTACAACTGGACTGAACTGACAACCCAAGCTAACTCAGACTGCAGCTTTTTAGGTGTCCTTAAGCTGAGGTCCTAGCTCCAGAAGGCAGTGAAGGCACTCCAGGACTCATGGGTCCCAACTGGCTGCCTCAACTGTAATGCATCTCAGTCATTTGGAGACACTTTACAGCTTGCATAAACACAAAAATTCTCAGACACATTTTATGGATGCCTCAGCTTAGGAAGCATTCCTCCCACGTTAAGTTAAATGAACTGGGCATTTTTGCTTCCAGATTTTGGAGCTGAGGTATCTGCTGTGCTGTACAGCTTTGCTAGCTTAGGTAAGACTTCAGCAGCCCATATTTATGCTCTCAGCATCTGCTGTGTCATTACAGCTCCACTCAAATTAAACCTTGGCTAAAGTTTTGCTTCAGAGCAGTACAGTGCTGTGGTGTTTTCAGGTTTTTTGACAGTGATGATGATAATGATAGATTTGCAGGTTATATACAGTGTCTCCAGGAAACAGTACTTCTCTGTGAGGTACACTGTTGGCTAAGCAAACAGCTCCCTACCAAAGTCATGGGAATGCAGGCTGCAGGGACCAAACCAGCAATTTGGGTTTCAGACCTTTCTTTCTTCTCTCCATTGCCAACAACAGAGCAATCCCACCTCAGCACTGCCTTCACACACTGGGGAACAAGGCTGTGCTCCTCCTTCACACCACAGGATGACATTGGGCTTGCTTGCAAACACAGGAAAATGGCATTGTTTGCCCCTGTGCCTACATAGATCCTGCAGATCCTTAACCACAGAATGGCTCCTTAAAAATCAGAATTATCTCAGCAGCTGCTAGATAGCAGCACAGACCTAAGGGTGCAGACAGGACAGAGCAGTGCAGTTGTGCAGCCAGCAGAACAGCTGCAGTTCCTGGTGAGAGCCTTTGCACACAATTTCTGTGCTTTTTACCTAAGAGAGTCTCCATTATCTGAGAGCTTAGAGACCTGGCTGCTCTTTATGACCTCTCTCCCCAAGTTCAAGGACTAATCCTTAAATCACCATGCTAAAGCCAGTGCCCTGGATGTAGAACACTGGATCCCAATTTCTGATTTTCCTCTAGTCCTGCTATGCAGGAGCTTTTCATTTTTGTATTGCCTCTACCCTGGGGAAGGAAAGAGATGCACATACTTAAACCTAGAAAGCAGCAGCATTGAAGCAGCAGCAGCAGGAGGGAGAGAGGTCTTGACCTGCTTATCTGTTCTCCTGCCACCAATACCCCCCCTCAGGCCCTTGTATTTCTTCATATTTTGGACACATTCAACCTGATCTAATTTTGGAAATTAACAGAATATTCAGTGATGAAGCCACTTGGTATCCTGGGAGGCACACAGCTGGCTCCTCTGACAGCTTGAAAAGTAAACAGCAAAGTCTTCCCTCAAAGAAGTGGACTCCCTCTTTTTATGTTCCCAGTGGGAAATACAGGCAAATAGTAATCAGGTAGGAAATTTCAAATTTAAGTATTTAAGGTTTGTTGATTGATTTTTAGACAGAAAAAATGTTTTTAGGACAGGACCCTGAAGAAGAGTGAAGCCTCACAACCCAGTCAGTTGGCAGAGAGAGGAACACATGAAGTCCTGGGGATTTTGTGTTATCATTTCATACTATTTTAACACAGACATATACTTAAATGACCCAGGTCTCTTCATTCCCTTTCTCTTTCTGAATGCTCCAAAAAGTAGCACTCATTTATTTTATGCTTGTGAGACTAATGGTTTGCCAAGGAAGATGTCAGGACAGCTTCCTGCACTAGAACTCTTTGACCTGGTCAAATAGGAGTCTGTTCAACAACTGAAGCAGTTGCCTTGTGCAGTGGTGTCCCTGAGCAGGGTGTGTGATCAAAGGCTTTGGTATGTGAGCAGGGGAAGAATTTCTTGGGAAGAAAGGATATTTGTTGCTCCATTGGTTGTGTGACTACCTTGATCACCTTGAACTTAAAATAAAGATCATAAGTGCATGCAGAACAGAAGTAATACAAAATGCAGTCAGATCATTTAGAAGATTATTTTGGTGAGCTTGTCATTTCAGCATAGCAAAACCCATGCATTTTATAAGAACCACTGAAAACTGGGCTATTAAGAGCTTTGCTCTTACTAACAAGCACAAGCAAACTTCTGTTTATAGCAATTTCTGAAGTTTCACTGGTGTTTGCAAATAGAATTTGGTACAAACCCAGGTCCCCATGATCTCCTTTGGCAATGTCTTTGCTATCACAGATCTTCCCTTCAGCTAAACGAATCTCCAGATTAGCAAATTATAAAAATTCTTCAAGCTCCCTGTCTTTTTTTATAAACCAACCAAGCAGAAAGAACTGCAGAACACGTGGTCCATCAGGTACATATTTTCATGCTTTAATTCAGTCATTTTACAAAAAAAATCCAAAGAACCCCAAAACAACAAACTTTGACAGTCATTACTGCAATTACTACATCTCATACCAGCATGCATCACATTTTTTTCCTTTTTCCTTTCCAACTACAAGAAATGAAATAATTCTGAAAGGTAGCACGCAGCTGCAAGGATGGTACAAATGTAGCACATACACTTCAGCACTGCCAGCTGTGCTTCTTCTTTCCATTCAGCTTTCCATATGCAATAACCAATATTCAGACACACCTTGCAGTGCTGCTCATGGCCAAATAACTCTACTGGCACAAACAATTTGCAGCATGTGAAGCAGTATTTGGATACACATAATACTCAAAATATTTTTTGTAGGGCTGGGAGGAGTCAGAAGTGGTACCTGTTGCCTTTTCAAACCAGCCTCTGCTAGCATCACTTCTGACTCCCTTTGGCCCTTGCCAGGGACTCTAACCATCTTTTCACCCTCTGTGGGAGCCCACAGTTTTATTACTTGTTGTCATGAATTTTTATCCACATCAGGGTGCAGCTATAGTGTCTGAATGCCAGTTGTGCAGCAGGAAGCCTCCTAACTCAAGCAGCAGTAGCAGGTTCTCTGAATTACTCCCAGAAGTCAGAGCTGCTGAAGAGGTGAGGCAGTCATCCCAGGACCAGGACTTGTTTAGCATCTGAGATGTCCCACCAAGCATTTAGAGTTGCATTAAAGCAGGAGCAAGCATTTCCCTGACACAAACTGCCTACAAAATGTGGATGTCACCACAGGAAACGTTTTCTTAAAATACTTAAATTTTTTCCTTAAAATATTCAGCTAGCTGAAGATAGCAAGGTGGTGTTTTTTACAGTTGTGTTGCTCTTCATGCACTGGATTCTTTTCCATAGTTCTCTGCCCAACAAAGGTGTGGTTGCACCAGGCTTGAAATATAAGAATAGCAGAAGGTGATGGTAGTGCAGTGATGCTCAATGTGCAGTGTATCACCAGGACAGGGAGCACTGGCCAGCACGTGGCTCCATCACAACAGTTCAGCTGCTCATTTCACCCTGAAATACCTCTGTACAGACAGGAATTCTGTTTTTCTGGGCTTGTCTTACTTATCCTGTTGCTGTATTGGACTGTGCCCTGACAGTCAGGTGTAAACCCTGCATTAGGATCTCATGGCACTAGAAGCAGGACAGATCAAGGCCAGTTATAACCCAAAAAACCCCACATGTGAGTGATGGATGGTGGTGCAGTTGCACTGTAAATATGGGACAAACACAGGAACCCACTAACATCAGCACACAGCCTGAGTCTCCCCATCCAGACTCCAGATTCAGGGCTCAGCAGGAGAGGCAGCAATCATGAGCAGGCACAGAGGGCTCTGACTGATAGGAAGGCAAGATGAGATAACTGCCCCAGCTCTTTATCTTGTCCCCAGACATCCTGGTGTGTGCAGGGCCAAGCTGCTCGTGAAGTACCCATGGGAGGTCTGCAGTTTACAGACAGCCTGTGGAAAAGGAATCATCCCCAGTTTACTTTATTTGTGTCAAAACTCTTCAGCTTCCAACAAGTCCTGTAGCAGCCTGCAGTATCACAGGAACTCTAACAGTTTGTCTTTTTGCTATGTAAGAAACACAAACCTGAAAGCCACAAGCACCTGCAGGATGCATTCAGGTGACTTGGCCTGGCTCAGGAACAGCGTGGCCAGCAGGTCCAGGGAAGGGATTCTGCCCCTGTGCTCAGCCCTGGGGAGGCCACAGCTTGAGTCCTGTGTCCAGTTCTGGGCCCCTCAGCTCAGGAAGGAGATTGAGGTGCTGGAGCAGGTCCAGAGAAGAGCAAGGAGGCTGGGAAGGGATCCAGCACAAGTCCTGTGAGGAAGGGCTGAGGGAGCTGGGGGTGTTGAGGCTGGAGAAGAGGAGGCTCAGGGGAGACCTCATCACTCTCTCCAACTCCCTGAAAGGAGGTTGGAGCCAGGGGGGGGTTGGGCAGATATCAGTGGGACAAGAGGGCATGGATTAAAGAATTTTTTCCTAATATCCAACCTAAACCTCCCCTGGCAGAGCCTCAGCTCTGCCAGGGGAGGTTTAGGTTGGATATTAGGAAAGAATTTCTTTATGGAGAGGGTGATCAGACATTGGAATGGGCTGCCCAGGGAAGGGGTGGATTCTCCATCCCTGGAGATATTTCAAAAGAGCCTGGATGTGGCACTCAGTGCCATGGGCTGGGAACCACGGGGGGAGTGGATCAAGGGTTGGACTTGGTGAGCTCTGAGGTCCCTTCCAACCCAGCCCATTCTAGAATTCTATGATTCTATGACTGAAGCTCAGAGAGAACCCAAGCATTGTGCTAACAGTCACCTGATAATGGGACTGTGACCAGAGCTAATGCCAAAAACAGGTTAGTGCCCCTCCTTCATCACCTTCCAGTATTCAGCTTGGAACTGTGACCTCACTGAAGTGTTGTCAGATTACACATTCTGCTGGGAAAACTCACAGGCAGGGATGCTTCAAGTGTTTGGCTTTTTACCTCTACCCAGAAAATCAAATAGATGAGGTATAAGCTGATGATATCCTGGTGCAATTGGGTTTGTTTTTTTTTTTTAGTTTTGGTATATATTTGACTTTTTAAATCACCCTCCCCAAATGGGAAGACTTCTATCACATGTTTTCTGAGCATACAAGAAAATGTCTCAGTAAGAAAAGCCTATGGACTACCATGGATTTCCTACATGGATAATCCCAATAGTGGTCAAATTCTGGCTTGCTTACCTAATTACCAAATCTAATTGCTGAAGAATGCTGTGGTTGATGTAATAAGTAGTTTCAAATTAATCATGTCTTTCCCTAAGTCCTCCATCCATGCTTAATGAAAGGGTTGAGAAAGTGGATGTAATTAATGTACTTGTCTTCACTCACTGTCTAATTAAGAATTCATTGTAGTTGAAAAAACTGCTAGGATTTTGGATGTGGTTTTTCTAGCTTTGTTTTTGCCTTCCCAGACACCACATTTGAGTGCTGAGCTCCTTCCCTTTAGTCCATCTTTCTGACATCACACAAAGGACAGAAAGACAGAACATGCCTTAAAATGGATCTCATGAGATCAGAACTCAACCAGTATAACAAATGTAGGGTTTAGTTTGGATCCATTTGAGTGAAAATATAAAATGCAGTGATATTGAAAGTCTGACTCGAATTTTACTCCTCTGGAATGTTGAAATATAAAGTCATAAATTTATATTTGACAAATTTTGAGAGGACCTCAAAGGACACCCAGTGATTTCAAGAGGAATGTAAGCAATGTGGCAGTGTCAGGTACAGGGCTCTGTGAGGCAGGGTCTGTGAGATTGCTCCAGGAGCCACTCACACCTTCTGTCTCATGGAGCTCAGCAGCTTTCCTTCACTGAATACACTGCTCAAAATAAGCAGTGTTTAAATGGGTGTTTTTTCCAGCCAAATTACATATTTCACTGAGATGGAAGCTGTCTGCAGGACCTATCCTCCTTTCACTCAGTTACAGAACAAGGGAAAGACATCCCATCAGGATTTTTATACAGAACTGATGCAATAAAACACACTGACTGACTTATTTACAGTATGAAACACTAAAATCCAGACTCCTGGAATTATTGCTGGAATAGGCTGCCCAGGGAGGTGGTGGAGTCACCAGCCCTGGAAGGGTTTAAGGGTCCTTTGGATGTGGTGTTGGGGGATGTGGTTTAGGGGAGAACTTTGCAGAGTAGGGATGATGGTTGGACTCCATCATCCCAAGGGGCTTTTCCAGCCTGAAAGATTCTATGATTTTCCTTTCATTTAGAGTAATCTTTTAAAAAAATCCCTACTTTGCAGAGTAGGGATGATGGTTGGGCTCCATGATCCCAAGGGGCTTTTCCAGCCTGAAAGATTCTATGATTTTCCTTTCATTTAGAGTAATCTTTTAAAAAAGAATTTCCAGCTTTATTGGGTTTTTTTATGACACAAGAGCACTTGGACACTTAGGAGACCCTGAAAAGCTACAGCAGGTTTGTAACAGGAACCCTTTGCTTTCCAAGAAAAACATCTCAGTCTAGTTTCCCCCTTCACTCCTTGTCAGTAAAATAAATATGTTTTCAAGCACAGAAGAGAGGGCTGTTAAACCCTGCTCTGTGGCTGGGTGTGGTTGTTATCACTGGTCCTACAGATTGCAGGGCATTATCTTGCTGTCCATTGATGCAGGGGTACTACTGGTCTCTCCTCATACTGATGAAAAACAGCCCTTAATTTTCCTCCACAGAAAAGGCAAAGCTGCAGCATGGGAGAGAAATACCCTCCTTATTTCAGATAATTGGACACAAATAGATTAAGGGGCACATCTGCAGTGCAATTCAAGTGCCTGCTACTCATTAAACTCCAACAGGAGCTGTGTCTCAGCCCTTTCCTTGCCCTTTGCCTGCCCACTCCAGGTCACAGAGGCTGTCACAGAGTTAGGAGCTGAACCCAAGAGATCCAAACCCTCCCTGCAGCACATTAACCACACAAAATCATCAACCTCAACAATTCTTTCGTTGCTGTAAAAGGAGGTTATAGGGCAGGGGCTGAATCCATTCCTGAGGCACCCCAAATTCCTACTCTAAGGAATTTTCTAAGGAAATTTCTAAGGAATTCTAAGGAATTTTCATTTTCTAATGACTACTTAGGATGATGTGAGTTGGGTTTGATTGATTACTGTTTTAAACCAGTGAAAAGAAGGCTGTAGTCTGAGAATAAATTTTTAAAGCTGCTGAAAATTAGAGCTACAATAACGAATGGAAAATCAGCCCATTCTTTCCAGATATTGCCATCAAGTGGAATCAGACACACTGCTACTGTAGCCTGAAGCCTGAAAGAAGAAACAGGCTGTCAAATACATGTTGAATAAAAAGGCTTTACCAAAAGTAAAGGACAAAAGATTACAGCTTTAAGTTCCCACCCTTTGCTGATTTTATTTCCATGATCTATTGCCAGACTCTGCTTCTGGTCCATCTCTTCCATCAACCTTTGGCTTCCCCAGTACCAGACAAATGCTCTAGAGCTGACCCCAATCCCTTTTGGGAGCATTTTGGAACCTTCCCACTTCTCAGGATGCACCTTCAGAAAGGCATCACAGGACCCTTAGGGAAATGCTAAATGTGCTTTAAATAATTTGTATCACACTGTAGTGTTCTCTGGGTGAATACTTCAGGCTTTACCAAAAGTAAAGGACAAAAGATTACAGCTTTAAATTCCCACCTTTTGCTGATTTTATTTCCATGATCTATTGCCAGACTCTGCTTCTGGTCCATCTCTTCCATCAACCTTTGGCTTCCCCAGTGCCAGACAAATGCTCTAGAGCTGACCCCAATCCCTTTTGGGAGCATTTTGGAACCTTCCCACTTCTCAGGATGCACCTTGCCTCTGCTTGGCTGGTGCAGCAGCCTCCATCCCTGTGGCATCAGCAGTCAGTCCCTCATTATTCCTGTTGACACTGGGGTCTGTGTTACAGTTTTGCACTGCACAAATGGGAGGAAAAAAAGTGAGGAGATTTTAGGGTGTCAATCATTATTATTTGCAGAAAAAAATCAGCTATCATGTAATGAAAGCTAGGAAAAAAGGAGGTGATTCTGTGATTGAGCTCTCCTTCAGAAAGGCATCACAGGACCCTTAGGGAAATGCTAAATGTACTTTAAATAATTTGTATTACACTGTAGTGTTCTCTGGGTGAATACTTCAGACCCAGTTACTGTTATTACTTCTCTATTCTTCCCGAAGCTGGCATTTTCCAGCAAGGCTGCAGGTGGCAGTAGCTCTACAGCACTTGCATCTGTAAAGAAAACAAAAATAATCTTTCATCCTCTCTTGTGAAGCAGGTGGTGGAAGGACAATCAGAATCATGAGGGAAAAAAAAAGGAGAATTCTGTTTGGTTGTCAAAATTCTAAGATGCAACATTTTCTCATTTCCAACTGCTTTATTCTGGTCCCTCACAGAATTATATCAGGCTCTAAGATCCTGATCTTAGGGGCATGCTGCTATATTTGGCTTTCTCAGGGGAAGGGGATGTGTTGTAATTTCTTCAGAACATATTTTTTTATTTTATTTTTAATAGTTATATGGGCTTGTTTTGATGTCCAGAAGCAATACTGTAGGTTTCCTTCAAAAATACAACGTTCTGCTTGAGTTTTTTCAATACTGGGCAAGTGGCAGAAGCTAAAATAGGTGGTTTTTAAAAGTCACTTGAAACATGGGATTCAGTCTTATGGATTGTGATTTAGGGTGAAGAGAGTGAGACCCCCAGATCTGTGGTGAAAGCTGGAAGGGAGGGACTGGTGAGCACACCAGACACTGATCCTCTGCTCTCTGGCTTTGGCCTGGCTGCCAGTGGGTTGCAGATAGCAAGACCAAATTTAATTCAAATTCTTTTTAAAATGACTTCATTAGCTCAGTGCAATTAGGATGCAAACCAGATGCCAACCACAGGTGATTAATTATTACTGTATTTTTGTACAGGTAATTATACAAAGAAGCATTCAGTGGGCAGCACATCCTTATTTCTTGCACTGATGTCTGTACCTCATCCAAATCCACCACGAGTGCCTTTATTTACCTGATACCATCTATTACTCCTCCAACAACAGAAAATAGAAGGTGAGACCCTTTTTAAAAGTGGGGAGGGGGTCCCTCAGCCCTTGGAAGGGTCGGGGGGAGGGGGTGGCAGCCCCACCACTGTTGGCCAAGACCTCCCCCAGTTGGTTGCAGATCTCTGCCTTCTCCTTCCCCTTCTGCAGCTTTGAGGGGGGGGGAAAAGGAAGGGCAGGGGGAGACCCCCACCCCAGAGGACCCCAACCCAGCCCTGAAGGGTGTATTTATAAGGACTGGATTTATAAGGACTGGATGTAAAGGAGTGTATTTAAAGGACATCTTAAGACTCCTTAAGTCTGCATTTTACCCAGCAATGCTCACTGCACACTTACCTGAGCTCAGAGCAGGGAGATGTGAGTGCTTCTGACTGCTCTAGGGGAGGGAATGAATTTTTCATCTTTCCCCAAAGAGGATTTATCCTGAATGGCTGTATCTCAGGCTGTGTCTTACTGCTCCTGCCTTTCAGGAGGCCAAAGCTGGAGGTGTGGGTGAGCTTTGTGCCTGAGGTGCAAGGCGTGGAGTCAAAACATCCCCAGAGAAGTGCTTAAGGTACATTTTAATGGGAGGGGGGAAACAGGGCTGGGGGAAAAGGTGATTTCCAACCCCAGCCTTCAGGTGTTTGGCTGAGGGAATGTTGATTCACTGGGTGATGTTCTTGTGTCCAGGACCAAGGGTTTGTACAGTGCAGGGAGAAGGCTTTCAGCTGGGATCCACTCAGACTGTGTCCTGGTGACTCCTCCACTTACACAAATGCAAACACAGGTTACCTCTATACATTACAACCTTTATATTGTTTTTAAGCAGGAGTATTCAGCAGCCCATCCTGATTTTATGGAGATGGAATTAGAGCAGTGCTTAGGACATGAGTAGTCCTGAAGCAGACAGTTGTGGTAAAATCTGCCTTCAGGGCAGATTGTTGCCTCCTCTCTGATCCTTGCTGTCACTGACCAAGTAGGTTTCACCAGATATAATAGTGGGGCTGTTGTTCTGTATTCCCTTTGTTTGACAGCTTTATGCTGTGTTATCTCTTGGGGCAAGTGGCAGAGGTTTCTCCTCTCCTAACCAGCTGCCTTGCTTTGGTTTTCTCAGTGCAAACACCTTCTGGGCTTTTTCAGCCTTGGCTCTCAGTTTCCTGTAGTGAGATTTCTCCTTTTCTGCCTGTCCGTGGCCTTTGCTTTCCTGTAAGTTGTTGGGAGTGAATTGATGTCACTGAATCTTCTGCTGCTGATGATCCTCTCTGCTGCAGATAGATTTTATGGCTTTGCTGCTGACAGCAGGATTGTCTGATTGTCTTTAGGTGATTGTTTAATTCCATCCCTGACGCCTGTAGTGACGTGGTCAGGAAGTTGTCACTTTGGGCCTGAAAATCATAAAGTGTGTGGTTGCTCACAGACCTTTTGTGGCACTTGGGGATAGCTCAGAACTGAGCCTCTTTCTTTCCTGTCTTTTGTTTGTAGCCATGAAGGAAAAGAGAAGGAGTTTGTGGTCTGGTGGGCACAGGGACAGCAATTCTGAGGGGCAGTGACAGTGACAGGGGAGCTGGGACAGGGAGGGAACGGGGCCGGGATGCACCAGGGACCTGCGGGCTGGAGACGGCAAAAAGTTACTCACGGGAGTGGTTCAGGGAGGACAGGAGGGCCCTGGGGGAGCAGGGGGGCCCCGATGTCTCATTGTGTCCCCTGATGAGGACAGGGGGTGCCTGGGGTCTCACTGTGTCCCCTGATGAGGACAGGGGGTGCCTGAGGTCTCACTGTGTCCCCTGATGAGGACAGGGGGTGCCTGGGTGGCTCAGGGGTCCCTGGGGGGCTCAGGGGGTCCCTGGGGTCACAGCGTCCCTCACCACCCAGGTCAGGGTGTGTGAGTGAGACCTGGGGGCTGTCCGGGTGTCCCAGTCCCGGGTGTTCCCAGTCCCGGCTGTCCCAGTCCCGGCTGTCCCAGTCCCGGGTGTCCCAGTCCCGGGTGTCCCTGTCCCGGGTGTCCCTGTCCCGGGTGTCCCTGTCCCCATTCCAGGTGCTGCTTTCCCGTCTCCCCTTCCCCAGAGCCGCCTCCACTCCACTCCATCCCCCCCGGTCCCCTCTCACCGGCAGCAGAGGGGTGACCCCGGGATGTCCCCAGCCCCCCGGGATGTCCCCAGGGGTGGATGGGGGGGTGACACTCGTGGTGCGGTGCCCACCCGTGTGTCCCCACCCCTGGACGTGCGGGGGTGCGAACACCAACAACGACCCCGAGAGGGTCCCCTGGGGCTCGGTGGTGGTTGCCGCGGGGGTCCCGTCCCGTCCCGTCCCGCGGCTGCTTCTCCCGGGTTTCTTTCCCCCCGAATCCCGGGAAAAGGGAGCGCGGGAGCCCCCGGCGCCTCCGCTCCCCGCACCCGGCGGGTCCTCCGGAGCAGTCCTCCCGCCGCTAGGGGGCGCTGCTTCCCGCCTCCCACCGCCCGCTGCGGCTGCTCTGGCTGCTCGCCGGAAGTCTCTGTGGTAGAGCTGTACGAGTCGTCCGGGAAGATGGCGGCGGAGGCGATGGCGGCGGCGGGTTTGGAGCTGACGGCGCTGGAGGAGCGGCTGCTGCGGGTCCTGAGGTACCGAGGGGGGGACACGGGGGCGCCGGGGCCGGGGGGAGGGCAGGGAAGGCGGCGGGAGAGGCCTCGGGGCGGGGGGCGGCTCGCGGGGGCCTCGGTGGGGAGGGGGTTGGGGACAGCGGCGTCGAACGGCGGGGCTGGGAGGGCCCTGAGGGGACCCAGGGCCTCGGGGCCCCTTAGAGGGGAGGGGATCGGCACCCGGGAGGGGTCTGATCTCCTCAGGAGTTCCCAGGGACAGAACGAGGGGCAGCGGCGGGAGCTGGTCTTGTCTGACCAACCTGATCTCCTTTTATGATCAGGGGACCCGCCTGGTGGATGAGGGGAAGGCTGTGGATGAAGTCTACCTGGACTTCAGCAAAGCCTTTGACACCGTCTCCCACAGCATTCTCCTGAAAAAGCTGTCAGGCCAGGGCTCAGACAGGAGCACTCTGTGCTGGGTTAGGAACTGCTGGAGACCACCAGAGAGTGGTGCTGAACGGTGCTGATCCAATTGGCAGCCAGTCACCAGTGGTGTCCCCCAGGGATCAGTGCTGGACCCAGTTCGGTTTAATATCTTTATTGATGATTTAGATGAGGGGATTGAGTCCATCATCAGCAAATTTGCAGATGACACCAAGCTGGGAGGAAGTGTGGATCAGCTGGAAGTAGTGGATTCTCCATCCCTGGAGGTTTTTTAAAAAGAGATTGAATGTGGCACTCAGTGCCATGGTCTGGTAGCCACAGTGGTAGTGGATTAAGGGTTGGACTTGATGATCTCAGAGGTCCTTCCCAACCTGGTTGATTCTGTGATTCTGTGATTCTGGGCCGTGGGAACGTCCATTGAAATGTGAGGAAAAAATTCCTTTGCTCTGAGGGTGCCCGGACACTGGGAGAGGCTGCCCAGGGGCTGTGGAGAGGGATCCCAGGAGGGATCCTGTGCCAGGGGGGATCCTGTGCCAGGAGGGATCCTGTGCCAGGGGGGATCCTGTGCCCTGAGGGATCCTGTGCCAGGAGGGATCCTGTGCCAGGGGGGATCCTGTGCCCTGGGGGATCCTGTGCCAGGAGGGATCCTGTGCCAGGGGGGATCCTGTGCCAGGGGGGATCCTGTGCCAGGGGGGATCCTGTGCCAGGAGGGATCCTGTGCCAGGGGGGGATCCTGTGCCAGGGGGGATCCTGTGCCAGGAGGGATCCTGTGCCAGGAGGGATCCTGTGCCAGGGGGGATCCTGTGCCCTGGGGGATCCTGTGCCAGGGGGGATCCTGTGCCAGGAGGGATCCTGTGCCAGGAGGATCCTGTGCCAGAAGGGATCCTGTGCCAGGGGGGATCCTGTGCCCTGGGGGATCCTGTGCCAGGAGGGATCCTGTGCCAGGAGGGATCCTGTGCCAGGGGGGATCCTGTGCCCTGGGGGATCCTGTGCCAGGGGGGATCCTGTGCCAGGGGGGATCCTGTGCCAGGAGGGATCCTGTGCCAGGGGGATCCTGTGCCAGGGGGGATCCTGTGCCAGGAGGGATCCTGTGCCAGGGGGGATCCTGTGCCAGGAGGGATCCTGTGCCAGGAGAGATCCTGTGCCAGGAGGGATCCTGTGCCAGGAGGGATCCTGTGCCAGGAGGGATCCTGTGCCCTGGGGGATCCTGTGCCAGGAGGGATCCTGTGCCAGGAGGGATCCTGTGCCAGGGGGGATCCTGTGCCAGGGGGATGCAGGTTTCGTGCAGAGCTGTGTGGGATCTGCAGAGGTTCCTCAGGGATCTGGTCAGGCTGTGGCAGTGCCTGCCCCTCCTGTTGTGCTCTCTGTGTCTGGGAGCTGGAGGCTCTGCTGCTGGGAGGGGCTGTTGGGAGGAGCTGGGGCTGTGGTGTCCCTGCTGTGACACTGCGGTGTCACCCAGGCCTGGCCGGGCTGCCTGGCAGGGCTGAGGTGTCCCCTCTGCTGTCCCCGAGCAGGGGAGGGGCAGGGGCTGCTGCCAGCACAGGGGGTGGGACGGGGGGGGTCGGGGGGAGGCAGGGGAGGGGACTTTGTGCTGCTGCTGCTCCCCCACAGCCCAGCTGGGCTGCAGCACCGGGGGGGGGGCTGTGCCCAGGGGGGCTCGGGGACCCCCTGGGGGCTGGGGCCGTGTGGTTTGCAGGGAGGGGGGAACCCCCCAGGGAGCTCCCTGTGAGGAGCTGGTGCTGCTCTGGTGCTTCCCCAGGGGAAGGGGGCTGGGGCCCTGGGGGCTGCTCTGGGGGGGCTGGGGGGCAGCTGGGGGCTGGGGGGCCCCTGCCCTGCTCCTCTGCCCAGAGAGGGTGGGGGGGGGGGCTGGGGGGATCCCTTCCCCTTTCCCTCCCCCTTCCCCTTCCCCCTTCCCCTTTCCCTCCCCCTTCCCCTTCCCCCTTCCCCTTCCCCTTCCCCTTCCCCTTCCCCTCCCCCTTCCCCCTCCCCTCTCCCTCCCTGCCTGGGGACCCATCCCCTCCCCAGGGCTGCTCTGGTCCCTGTCCCACAGGTAACTCCAGGTCTCCTCTCCCTGCCTTTCAGGTGTCCCTGTCCCCAAGCACTTGATGGCAGAGCAGAACCCCCTGAAGCAGCAGCTGCTCCCTGCCTGCACCCACAGCTCCCACCCACTTGGACTCCCTGGGGCATCTGCAGGAGGAGGAGCACCCAAGCCCTTCAGCCCCTGATCCCCCTCTGGGCAGGTCAGTTCAGCTCCTGGCTCACACCCCACACACCTCTGCTGCCTCACACACCTCTCCTCACCCTGCACTCTGCTGCCTCGGCACCTCCTCTCTCTCTCTCTGATGCTTTCTCTCTCTCTCTCTGATGCTTTCTCTCTCTCTCTCTGATGCTTTCTCTCTCTCTCTCTGATGCTTTCTCTCTCTCTCTCTGATGCTTTCTCTCTCTCTCTCTCTGATGCTTTCTCTCTCTCTCTCTGATGCTTTCTCTCTCTCCTCTCTGGATGCTTTTA